>NC_089227.1:38425195-38739857 GCF_963924675.1 Phocoena phocoena
AGGGCATTGTGCTAAGTGAAATAAGCCAGACAGAGAAAAATAAATGCTACATGATTTTACTTATATATGGAATTAAAAAAAAAAATAGTTGCAGGCTTCCCTGGTGGCACAGTGGGTGAGAGTCCGCCTGCTGATGCAGGGGACACGGGTTCGTGCCCTAGTCCAGGAAGATCCCACATGCCGCAGAGCGGCTGGGCCCGTGAGCCATGGCTGCTGAGCCTGTGCGTCCAGAGCCTGTGCTCTGCAACGGGAGAGGCCACAGCAGTGAGAGGCCTGCGTACCACAGGGGGAAAAAAAAAAAAAAGTTGCACTATTAACAGCAGAATGATTGTTACCATGGGCTGGGGGTGGGGGAAATAGGGAGAGGCTGGTAAAAGGTTACCAACTTTCAGTTTTAAAATGAATACATTGTGAGGATCTAATATATAAGATGGTGACATAGTCAATAGGACTGTATTGTATGATTGAAATTTGCTAAGAGTATAGAAATGTTTAGTGTTTTCACACACACACACAAAATCAAATATGTGAAGTGATGGATGTGTTAATTAAGTTGATAGTCGGAATCCTTCCATAATGTATGTGTACCTCAAATCATCACACTGTACACTTTAAATATATTCCAGTTTTGTTAATTATACCTCAATGAAGCTGAAAAAAATTATCCTCATTTTACCTAGGAGAAAACTGAAGTGTAGAAAAGTAATTTTCTCAAGACCATGCAACTAGTCATTGACATACCTGAGAATCAAAGCATGATTTTTCTGTGCCAGAGCTTTGAATGTCTAATACTGTGCTATTCCTCACCAGTGGAGAAACTGGTAAATGGCCGTCGCAGCAATAAGCCATGATGAACTAAGATGTTAGTTTCCTGTCCTATAAAATATGAGAATTGGACTAGATGAGGTCAAAGGATCTATCCATATCCAACGTGTTACGACTATTATTTTTTAAAGGTAGTTCCATAAGATTTTATCTTTTCTGGATCTTCCCCAACCTCCCAGCCTACATCTACTGAGTCATGGATTGGAAACCAGTGGAAAATTTCCCATGTGACAGTCTGCTCAATTTAGGAAGTAGCTCGCCTTTCATCATTTAAGTCAACTTTGGCTAGGGTTTAAATCATGTTTGATATAAATTTGAGCTATTTTATCTTTCTGAAACAATATACTTAAATCAAAAAATTTTAATTACAAAGTAGGAATACATTTCTTTATAGGGCCATATGTCCTTTAAAAGCAGTTGCTGTGACTGGACTGTGTTTCTCTTTCCAATGCTTTGCACTAAATTGATGCTCAGTAAATGTTTGTTGAATAAAATTAACATAAGGTGTTTTTAAACACCAGTTTACATGAAAGTCTGTGATTGAATATGGATTTATATTTACTGTAAGTAATCTATGAAATTTTGTTATTTAAGCTCTGTTTCTCATAATTTTTTGTTTGTTAGCTTATTTCCATTTGTAAAAGGTCAACAAAGGCCTTGCTTGTAATCGCTGATTCAGGACTATTATTTTAGAAACACACACACACACACACACACACACACACACACTTAAATGTGTAACATTCTATTTTCTTTAAGTGTGTGGTCCGGTACTCGATAGACTAGTTGCAGATTTGAGACTCAAAAGTGGGGGGAAACCATGTGTTTCTTCGAGACTATATGGGTCCTAATGTTAGCATTTGTAAAATGCTCAGGAAATGAGATTCTAGAGAATTTTATTGATTGAACTTGTATAGTAGAAAAAACATTTTGGAGGAATACTGGGGGCAGACATTTATTACACAGTGTTGTGGAGTCTGTGAGTGATACGCCTGAAAGGATGCTTTGAGACCACAAGAAGTGAGTCACTTGCCTAAAGTGCCACAGTTACTTACCAGCAGAGTAGAGGCTGGGAGAATTTAAACATCTTTATTCCCAGTTCACTTATCTTCCCAATGCCCTGCATTCAGAGGTTATTTCATTTACTCATTCTCTCATTTATTAAAAATCTATTTGCTATGCACACATCATATTCTAAGCACTTTGATGGTTTCCAGAGGTACCTGAGTGAACTAAACAAACAGGGCTTCTGCCGTTGTAGGTTTACCGACCTTTGGCTTTTCTTCAGTGATTGAATATTATTAAATTATGGAATTTAGTTTGGGAATACATGTTTCTGTGATAAAAGAGATTTAGTTGAAAATTAAGAAATTATTTCTTTCTATATTCCCATAAATTGTGGATTTTGTTGACTAATGGGAATTTATAGAGCAAGTTCATTTTTCTATCACTATTTTTTTTAGATTGATTAATTATACAATGATCCTTATGAAGTTTCTGAAAATTTAGCCACCGTAGAGCAATGAGGATGGGGTTATAAAACAGTGATTTATAAGTTTTCCTACAAAATGGAAAATCCTGAATGGCAGGAGTCAGAGATTAAGGGTCAGCCATTAATCCCCAGCTGAAGATTTTCTTCTTCCGTTACCAAACCTCAGGGACTGTGTGATAGTTTTGTTAAGAAAGCTGTTTCTTCTTTAAATCTCAATAATGTTGTAAACAGTGTTTTAAAAACTAGCCAAATTGGTGTGAAATGCTCTTGACCAATTATTTCAGTACTTCCTGGTTTTTCCTTCTCTACTGCGCCTGGATGTTTAGTTTCCTGCTTGTCTGTAATAAAGATAACTAATAAATTCTCTCTCTCAAGAATGTTTAAATTGTAACTGTTCTTCCTAAATATATTTGAATTTTAAAATAGGAGTAAAAGTAAAGCCAAAAAAAGTAAAGCCAAAATAATAAACTATGGAATTTGAAGGGCAGGATAACCTTCACATCACATCACCTATGGATAAAGTTAGCCTCTGTGTCAAATTATCTCTAGTGTACACTACTTTTGCCTACTTTCTTACATTCCGTTATATATAAGTATGAAAATGTGAAGTTATTCTTCATATTTTTAATATTGATTGTATGTTGTATAATATTTAATAGACAAAAATTGAGGCAAAAATATGTGGCTATTTGACATCATTTTTCATTAGGATTTTGACATTTAAAAAGTTCTGGATACTCTCAATTTACTGTATTGCATGATTTTTAAAAGAAAATATTTTTCTGTTACAATTGTAAATAGGTTGGTTTTGGTCAATTGATATTTATTGGATAATTGAGAAATGCTTTGCACGTTAACTGACCTTTGTTTAGGCCAGTTGTGATTTTCTTTGTTGTGATTTTCTAAGGTAAACAGATCAGGAAAAGATGTATTATCTATTCCTTTTGGGTTCCTTTCCTTCTTCTGGGTTCTCTGTTTCCAGGGTCTTTCTTTTTTCTGCATTAACACCTGTTCAGTTTGATCCTGACTATACAATTCCTAACAACTGGAAGAATGTATGGCAAATACGAAAATTGCTCAGAGCAAGGCAGAAATACTTAAAGGTGTTCATTACTAATAAAATCAAAAGGAATTAAGTTTATTTTTAGCTCAGAAAATTGAATGCTGAAAGTGGATTAATAGTACTATTCAATTAAGTGGTGTGTGTGTGTGTGTGTGTGTATGTGTGTGTGTGTGTGTGTTTATTTAGGAGGGATTGTTTGTAGTCTCCTGATCTATTACAGAAACAAGAACATGAAGGCAAACTGTTGTTAAAGCAAATCACGTTAGTCATTAAGAAGTATTCTTGTCTCTGGGGGTTTGGAGAACGTCTTTAATTTGTAAGTTCTGAATATCACCTTATGTGAGAATAATCTGGAGATATAACAGGGCAGAGAATGAGCAACCAATAAGAAGAAAGGGAGTGTTCGGCAGTGGTAACCAGTAGATTTCACCAGAATTTGTAGCTGACGGTGATATTAACACACGGAAATCACACTAGATATAACACAGGGGAGCTGAGGGGCACGTTTGTATCAAGATACTCTGCAGTTAAGCTGTTAAACACGCTCCTGAATAACTAGCTGGCTTTGCACACATTTTGTAAAACAGGCATCGTTATTTACCGGCTTGCCTTTTTGTTACCCCAATGCATTATTTTACACACAGAGCTCAAAATTTGCATTTTTATCTGTGCCCTAATTGGTTAGACATACATACAACTCTTTTAGTATTCACTTACTCTCCCCCATACTTTTCCTTCTTCATCCTCATCCATCCCCCAATCACCTGTTCCCAGGTTACCAAGTTCTAATATAGAAATAGAGTGTGCAGCTTCTACAGTTGCTAGAAGTGGGTTAGGCAGGTGTTTGATGCAAAATGACCCATCAAGGACTATAGTTAGTAGAAGGGAGAGGGGAGACAGGTATCAGGTTTCCTGTTGGAGGGGAATTGTATCCTGAATGGTAGTAATTGCCGTGAATCAAGCTCAATGTTTCAACAACAGCTGGTCACACCTGCACAGTCTCCTCCCATGTCTTATAACGGGTCCAGCAGTTAAATAGCTGTAAAGCACTGTCTCCCTGTCTCATTTCCCCTGAGTTCCAACAGCAATAGTAGCAATAGCAGCTGTAGAAGCGGCAGCCAGAGATAGGCAGGGCTGTTGCTTGCAGCCGCTGCATGGCGGATTGCCTCGTCGACACACACACACACACACACACACACACACACACACACCCAAACACACACACACACACACCCGCACAGATTTCCAATATCAGCGCATCTTGATATCAATCAAGGACTCAAAGACAGGAGAGAAGAGCATTAGTCATGGACAACAGGTATTTCATCTCTGACAAATTCCTCCTGATGCTTGTTGGTTTGGATAACAAAATAATCATTCTTGATACCTAGCTTGAGTGGGAGACTGGAGGTGGCCACGATAGAGGAGGGGGGAAGTGGGAGGAGTGAGGGGTGGCGAAGGGGACTGCCAAAGCTGACTTTCAGGCTCCGGAAACCTACATCTTTCAGCCTCCGCTGTTTTTGAGTTGCAAATTGTCAGGAACCGGGGGATTGCAGGCAGCCCTTGTGGTTGACTGGAAATCGATTTCCATCTCTCAGACACTAGTTAGAATGGGCTGTGTGTTCTGGAAGGGGGTGGAAGTAAGGAGGAGGAGGTGCTGTGAGCAGAGTTCTTGAAGCTCCACTCCTCTGGGGAAGCCGAGCCGTGAGGGGGACTCCTGACTGAGCGGAGCGTGTGAATTGGAAAGGATCCTGCTAGCTGGCTAGTCCCAGTTCCTCTCCAGAAAAGCAGTTGCTCTGGCTTCAGAGATGTGCCCAGCCTTCGCCTGCATCACACTGCAGTAAGTTCAACTCGACACGGTTGGCAGTTTGAGTGGCTTCTGGGTATGTAGTGCGGGGGAAGGGAAGCTGACAAGAAATGGTGAGGAAAGTTAGAAAAGCAGAGCTTTGAATTCCGCATGAGATATTAAATCGGTTTGTCTCCTTGACTCCTGTCCTAGTTACGGTATAGTCGAGTTACTCTCAGTTATTGGCAGACAGAGACCGCTTGTTGGTTAGGTCTGCAAGAAGCACCCTGTTCGTGGTGATTTTCGGCAACAAAACTGGTACATGCATTCTAGATTTAATTACAAGAGTGGGCTTCTGAAAGTTACTAACGGATAGCAGCTTGCATTTTCAATAGAAAATTTGTAAACAGGTTGGCTTAGATCTTCAAATGCCCAGTTAATTAAGTTTCATTCCAGACTTGTTCCTAACCTGTAAAGAAGCAATCAAACAAAACAAAAGTCTTTGATTTACTTCATTAAATTAAAATAAAATGTGAAGTAGGTCTTTAGATAATTGCTAGGCAACAGTCGAGGCGAGACTGATGTTATGATAAACATTCAAGTACTCTTTAGTGGGTGCAGGATTCCCCCAGTTTCTTACTACTGCAATCATCTCCTCCACTTGCTAAATGGTGCCTTCCTTGTGATTTCTAAGTGGTGGTTTTTTACATGGATGGCTTTATACTTAGAAACAAGCTGCATGGTGTTCACTGGCAAAAAGTGAGGCTTAAAAAACTTTTTTAAAAATGACTTCTACTGGTGGCTCAAATTGCAGATAACCAACTTTTAAAAGGAGGTAAAAACAGGTCAGCAAAGGCCAGCCCATTGTAAAGCAAATGACCAAATGAATGTGAATGCAGGCAGAATACTAAAGGTCTTTTTCAGAAAGGAAACTAGAAATAATTAATCTGAAAACGTTGGGGTAATTCTAACCAGGTCCTCTTTTACACTGACTAGATTTTTATAATGGAGAAAAAAAATGGGAATCTCTTAAGCAGAAAGAATATGTCACAAAAATACGAGACTTAGCTACAGGATCACTGAAGAAAGTACTATATTACTATAGTTTTCTCCAAGAAATATTAATGGAAAAACAGAGGTTATCTACAACAGAATCCAGGATTTTAAGCTGAACACTTTCATGTGTACTTCCATAAATTCTATAGGTTAAAAGGGTGTCAAAACTTAGGAAACAACTATTGTGAAATGCAAAGTAACCTGAAATTCTCCATAATTAGAAAAGAGGAAACTAAAGGTCAGTCTCCTCCAATTAGTTCAGTTTTCAGTTGTGTTAATCTTTTCCTAACCCACCTAATCTTATTTTATTAAAAACATATTCTGAATATAATACGAATTACTTTGCCTACTCATCTTGGGGATCTCCAGATATATTTGTGTTATTATTGAAATATCCAACTTTTTAGAGGTAACCCATTCCACACATGCATAATTTCTTGGTGCAAAAAACTGTCCGTATGACTTAGTAAATCACCAAGTCAAATGTAATCCAGGGGATATATTTGTTATGATAGTGCATGCATGATGGTGGTTAAAATTTTTAGCAAAAAACAAAAAAGAAACAAAAAAGAAAAGGAAACATCTATACAAAGACTAAAAGAACATGTTTGGAGTGAGTTTGCAAGCAGTTCCCTGCTACTCTAGAATAAATCATTACCTGAACCTTAAGAATTTAGCTAAAGAGAAGAAAAATCAGGCTGAGAGCCTGATTGGAATTGATAAGAATTTAGGTTGGATAGGAGTTTGTCAGAATTTCTTTAAAGATAGAAACTTAGGTAGGTGGCATTGAGTTTCGGGAATACCTTTGCTTCATATTTTGGTTGTCCTGCTGGTAAACAAACCTCATGTTATATCTGAGGAGAAGATTTCCAAAACCATTTTTGAAATAAGTAATTATTTTAAAGTTTAAAACATTGGTAAGTTTTGCTGGAAGAGTGTCTGAACTAGACGAGTATCCTGTGACTCATGCTTTTCCTTGCACACTTGAAAGAAGGAAGACTTGTGGCCAGACAAGCCAGACAAAGATCAGCTGGTCCCTCCGTCTAATTCTGCCTACTAATCATGACTGTGATGTTGATACATAAGCTTGAAATGACATTTTAAGAATATCATTTCCTGGATGCTTATTTTCCTGGCTACAGGAACAGAACTGGAACAGAACTGTGCTTATGTATGCTTGATACTCTTGCATTCTTCTCTTAAGCGTAATACCTTTAGCTTAGAAGCATCTGTCTGCAGGAAGCTCTAGATAAGCTATTGAAGAAACGACTTCCTGTTGCCCCTCTCCTATCTATGGCATTTTCTTTCTCTTGTAAAACACCAACCTAAAATATGACCTCAAGTAAGAATCCCATACACCTGTTCACCCTTAGGTATTTTATTTGTCTATCTATCTGTCTATTTATTTATTTATTTTTGGCTGCGTTGGGTCTTCGTTGCTGTGCATGGGCTTTCTCTAGTTGCAGCGAGTGGTGGCTACTCTTTGTTGCAGAGCACGGGCTCTAGGTGTGTGGGCTTCAGTAGTTGGGCTACGTGGGCTCAGTAGTTGTGGCTTGCGGGCTCTAGAGCACAGGCTCAGTAGTTGTGGCACACAGGCTTAGTTGCTCCGTGGCCTGTGGGTTCTTCCCGGACCAGGGCTCGAACCTGTGTCCCCTCTGTTGGCAGGCAGATTCTTAACCACTGCGCCACCAGGGAAGTCCCCACCCTTAGGTATTGACCGGTTACCACTGCAACTCCTTGATAACTCCTTGGATTATTTGCATGTATGATTTTCTCACCACACAATGCATGACTAGTTCCTAGTTACTGTGAGTGCACAAATGCCAGGCCCTAGGTTAAGCACTTTGCTTTTTAATTGAAATGTAGTTCATTTACAATATGAGTTTCAGGTGTACAACATAGTGGTTCAATATTCCTATGATTACGTTCCATTTAAAGTTATAAAACACTGGCTGTACTCCCCGAACTGTATATTACATCCTTGTGTTTTATTTATTTTAAACGTAGTAGTTTGTATCTTCCCCTGTCTTGCCCCTCCCAAGGTTAAGCACTTTAAATGTCTTCTCATTTATGGGATAAAAGCTACAGGAGCGAGATGGCATGCTCTCCCATTTATAAGAAATTCAACCCCAGAGGGAACAAGCGAATTACCTAAAACAGCATATTTAGTAAATGGTGGGCTAGGATTAGCCCCCAAGTGTGACTAGCTCTAACTCTTAGTGACTTTGCCACATTGTTTTATTAAGACGGTACTCTACCATGGATCAAGTGGAATGAGCCTATTGTTTTGCGGATGGTGTGGGTTGAGAGTGCTTGAAAAATTGTATCAGTCAGGAGAGAACTCCCAGCTGTACTGACACCCAAGATTGGATCTACCTACATAGGAGCCTAAATTGACTCTAGATCCAAACGTGGCATACTTTGCAATTCCAATTTCAGTGTTCTGCTGTGGCTTCGTGAACCTTGGCAGTGAAGCTGGGGCGTCTTTGCTGGGACGAAAGATGATGGAGTTATTGTGGGAGTAAAATAAAGAGATCGCATGGCGGGAGGCTGGGACGAGAACTTGTCCAGATTCTGTGTTCCAAGGGACTCTAGGAAACAACCTCTTCGGGCTATGTGTGGGGTGGAGATTTTTAAAAACACACATGAAGCAGAGACTCAGAATATCTCCTTACATATGTCTGATTATAAAAATTAGATTAGCTTGTTTTCAGATAATCTCCTTTGTGTGTGTGTGTGTGTGTGTGTGTGTGTGTGTGTGTGTGTATGTGTATGTGTATGTGTGTGTTTAGGAGGAAAAATGATGATTCAAAGGAAAGTAGGGAGAAAGGCCAGATGATGACTGAAGAGGTAAAACAGTGCTTGGAAATATTACTGGTTCTTGCATAATCACTTTCTGAAAATTTGCCAGGAAATGAAAGGCCATCTTTAAGTGGTGAGGATAAAAACAAAATAGTTCATTTAGGTAAAATTCGAGTCTTAAGGAGAATAGCGTGAATACTGTCATTTGTCATCTTATCACAGAAGACAAATACTAACAAGGAATAAAATGAAAATGTTATGGGCATAAGCCAAACAATATTTTAAGATTGGTCTTTCTCAGCATGCTAAATTTAAACAGATGAAATTCTTTTTCAAGTATTATCTGAGTCAACAGTTGGAAATGAAGAATTTGCCTTTTAGCAGGGAGTCTGTATTGCATTGTAAATTCGAAACAGTGTCCTTGACTCAGTTATTTCATATTGGCAATATGCCAATCACTACAGATCAAGGAGCACAAAAGCTCTCATCTTCAAAATCAAAGTATATTTATACTTTTGTACATGCTCCATAAGGAAAGTTGATGCTACTGAGCTATTATTGTCATAGATCTCGATGGTGATGGGGCTTTGCAAATACATTCACATTGTCAGCCCTGATTCTTTCTCTTTTCCCTTGTCATTTGTGACACTGCAGGTCGAGGTTAGAAGTAGTTAGTTTCAAGCGTTGGTTTTTGAATGTGGTGCTTTGGCTCTCTTGCCCTCATAGTTTAAAAATAATGATAGTAACTTTTATTGTGTGCTTACTACATGCCAGTTGCTTGTATAAGCATCTTGGGCATATAATCTTGAAAACACTCTTATGTGATAATCCTATTATCATCATTATTTCCATTTTATAAGAGAGAAAACTGAGGTGTAAGAGGGTTAAAGGACTTACCACCCACAGTTAGAAATTAGAATTGAGCTGGGACGTGAACCAGGCAGTCTGGCCCTAGAGCCCATGCTTTTAACCAAAAGGCTCCAGGTCTACTCGTAACTGTCACTGGCTTGTTATGTGATTTGGAAATATGCTTACGGTGCAAGCTATTTGTTCACCTCTTTTGTCTCTGCTTACACCTATCTCTGTCTATAACTTCTTTCTGGACACCCAGATCCCCCTGCCCTCAGTCTGTTAGGTTTTACCTGATGATACATCTATATCCCTTAAGCTTCTGCTCTAGCATCATGACCTTCTTGAATTCTATTTGTATTCTACCACTGGCCCAACTGTCCTTCTCTGTGGTTCCACTGAACTGTGTGCTTGACTTTAAAATTGAATATGCCGCAGAAGGTTGAAATAATCTTATCTACACTGAGGAAGGAAACAAAATCTTTTTTTTTTATCTCTGGGACTTCAGTGCTGAGCCTAGCGTCTAATACATTATTAGAGTTCAGTAAACACTTCTTTTATAAACAATTCAAAGCTCTAATTCAATTCTCTGAAGAAATAAGGAGTTCCACTTTCACAGGCTTTACCCCCCAAAAAGACTAGAGAATGGTCTTTCAAATGCAAGTTACAAGGTCTGAGCCACATAGTATATTTTAATACATTGAACTCATAATTAGTATAAAATTACTCAAAAGACATTTATCACCCTCTCTGGTATTGCATATCTAGAGTTTAGGAGATAACGTTTTAGAATATGACAGATGGCGTACTTGCTTCCAAATCATAATATTGAAACTTTTAGTGATATCTAATTTCTGGTACCAATGTATCTTTAAGGGGGAAAAACAAATATTAGCATAAATTGTTCATTAAAGATGTTTTGCTCTGTGGGACAATAAAGTTGTGAAACGGTGCTTTTTATAAATTGTTTCCTGAACTCTTACTTCTTTTGAGGAAAAGTCCTGAGAGTTTGATTCAGTCGTAGCTGAAAAATACTGAGTCATATCAGTGAGCAGACATTAGAAACTTGACTACCACTAGAGAAAAATGAAGAAATGGTGGGAAAAATCAATCCCCATTTCCCCTCCCCCAAAAGAACCTTTTTCCGTTTATGGGATAATTTGGGTTTTACTTATTAATGACTTTGTAAATTTCTTTCAGTAAGTATTCAAGTATTATAACAATGCGACTGGATAGACGTCATGTAAGGTTTTCCAAAATACAATATTTTTATTAAAGGTGTCATCTTAGGTCAAATAATTCTATTTTAGTCTCTTTCCAATCCACGTGAATTAGTTATGAAATATGAAATTATAACCAGGAAAAGGACAGATGGAAGGAAAAGTGTGGTAGCTATTTAAAATCTCTTTGAAATTCCATCAACAGACTAATCTCAGGATGAGGTTACTCCATTGAGGTAGCTAGGCCTTCTTTTGTAATGTAAGTACAATTACATTTAAAGAATCTCAGCTTGTATCATGTTTTTTTTTTTTAATTTTTAAAAAAAAATTACTTTAGTTATTTATTTATTTTTGGCTGTGTTGGGTCTTCGTTTCTGTGTGAGGGCTTTCTCTAGTTGCAGTGAGTGGGGGCCACTCTTCATCGCGGTGCGCGGGCCTCTCACTGTCGCGGCCTCTCTTGTTGTGGAGCCCAGGCTCTAGACACGCAGGCTCATCAGTTGTGGCTCACGAGCCTAGTTGCTCCACGGCATGTGGGATCTTCCCAGACCAGGGCTCGAACCCGTGTCCCCTGCATTGGCAGGCAGATCCTCAACCACTGTGCCACCAGGGAAGCCCTTGTACCATGTTTTGATGATTCATGATGAAGGTGTGGAGAAATTGACTCCGTGTATAATTTCTCAGTACGCAAAGATGCTCATTTGAATTTCATCATTCCGTTCTTACACACTGTGATATAGGGTTTAAACTTATTTATTTACTTATTTTTTGTGTTCAGATTGCCTGGCCTCAAATCTTTACTACTTGTATGACCTTGAGCAAGTTTTATTTAAATTCTATGCTTTAGAGTTCTCTTTGAAAAGCAGGGAGAAATGAAAATGATACCCATGTCGTAGAATTACATGATTTAATCATGTAAGGGGCTGAGAACAGAAGGGACGTAATAAATAAGCAAAAGTATTAGCTATTTATTTATTTTAAAAATTTATTTATTTATTTATTTATGGCTGCATTGGGTCTTTGTTGCTGCGCGTGGGCCTTCTCTAGTTACGGCGAGCGGGGGCTACTCTTCCTTGCCGTGCGTGGGCTCCTCATTAAGGTGGCTTTTCTTTGTTGCGGAGCACCAGCTCTAGGCACGCGGACTTCAGTACTTGTGGGCGTGTGGGCTCAGTAGTTGTGACTCGCGGGCTCTAGAGCGCAGGGTCAGTAGTTGGGACACACGGGCTTAGTTGCTCCACAGCATGTGGAATCTTCCTGGACCAGGGATTGAACCTGTGTACCCTGCATTGGCAGGTGGATTCTTAACTAGTGTGCCACCAGGGAAGTCCCATTAGCTATTTATGGTTTCCTGTTAATTTGGGATATTGCCTCAGGTAAAGAAGGAAGTATCAATAGCAGAGAAAATGTTCTAAATGAAATCTAAATCTATAGGTAGTTTTCGTTTTAGTTTTATATTAATAAAAATGTGACTCATAAAATCTATTAAATGTTACAATAAACACCCTCTATATAGTGTCTTCTTTACTTACTCTTTTGCCCAAAAGGGTTTTATTGAATTACAAAAGAATGATAACAGTTAACAGAGAATAATTAGATAACACATGAAAACACCCCTCAGGAGAGTGGCTGGCACACAATCAACCTTGAGAAATTTAAATTCCCCTCCTCTTAAATGAAAAGCCTCTTATTAAGGGTTTAGTTTTCTTCCTCTTCTTAAAATTTGGTCACAGCTATCATTCATTTAAGGTACAAAATGATCTTCTGTTTTCATCTATATTGACTACTCTGCTGTTTGTACCCAATCAGACTGGGAAAATGTGACCTCTTCTGTGAGGACATTTATTACTACCTAGGTCAGCTCCTTTTGAATTATATGAACTGGAAAGGAGGAAGAAACAGAGGTGCTGTGGAGAAGCATTGCAGGATCCTTGCCCTGAAAACAGACTTCAAGCACAAAAGATGAGTTTGTAGTTTATTCAGCAACTTGTTTTGCTGAGACAGAGGATGTAAGGAAATGTTCTTCCTGAGCTTTTGACCAAGGAATCCCTTTGCTGATTCCTTAATGAAAAGAAATAAGAGCTGGAGAATTCTCACTTGCCTGCCTCTCCTAGTGTGTGTTTTAGAGATTGCAAGCAACCCTCAGCTACTTCTGGGAAATTTAAGGTTCAGTAGGCATAGTTATTAAAAGCATCACCTTAAGAAACAGAACTGCTAACACCATGACACTGTATTCTGTTTCATCCCTCAGTCATGGATGGGCTAGTGTTATTGTCAGGCATGGTGCCAGGCTCAGGGAAGGAAGAGTGAAATAACAGGCAAGTTCCTACGGTACTGAACTCACATCAGTGAAAGAGAAAAACACAGAAGCAAATATACTAAACAAGGAAGCAAGAACATGATTTGTTGTTGTTGTTGTAGTAGTAAGTGCTATGAAAGAAACAAAAAGCTGAAATAGAGAACAAAGGTCCTGTTTACTGGAGGACAGACTGGTTTCAAGACTCATAGGAGCTACTCCCCCCAGCCATGGTTTTATTCATTATAGAGCAGGTTTCTGGTGTTGACAGTGAGTAGAAGGGGATTATACCCATGAAGTAATCCTTAAAACCAAGACAGATGAACTCATGGTGAATCAGAATTTCAGAATTACTGAGCAAAACATTTTCATTCAGTCAAAAACATGACTCCCACATTGCTTTTCCCTTTACCTTTATGTTACAGGACTATTCAGCTTGTGGCAGCTTTAAAAGATTAGAAAAATGCAAGTACTTAATGTTGCTTAGTAACTTCTCTTGCCTGTCATTTAGGGCTGCACATAAACAACTGTAACTTCCCCACACTTGTCCCAAATTACTAGAATCGGGAAAGAGCACACAAGCTGATGAGTCACTTTGCTATCCTGTTGTTCTTAATAAGAGTTCTGATTACCAGGATGGGTTCTTTACTGTTATATAATGTTATCTGCCACACCATATGTCAGAACTTTCTGTTTGGCAAGTAGAGGTTCCTTCCCTGTCACACATGGAAGAAAGCATAGCAGAAAAGTCATTCAGAGGAGGACTGTTGTTTTGTTTTGGGTCCTTGGTTTTAAATGTACTCTGTCCAAACTGTATTAGACAATATTTTATGGGAGTAAAGTGGTAAGTTGTTTGAGCTTCAAGTGGGGATTGTGTCTTGGAGCTATCAGTGCTTCTTTCATTCAAGCTACCTGCATAAGTGCCTGGTGGCACATTTGGTTTTTAGGTTAACAATATTATTTTTATAAGAGCAGTTTCAAAAAATATATAAAATAATGGTTTCAGTGTGGCTCTAATAATTTTTCTATTTTATATGGTTAAATTCTTGAAATTAGTAACTTTGTAAAAGAAGAAAACAATAAGAAGGAAGATCCCCCATGCTGCGGAGCAACTAAGCCCGTGCGCCACAACTACTGAGCCTGCGCTCTAGAGCCTGTGAGCCACAACTACTGAGCCCGCATGCTACAACTACTGAAGCCCTTGTGCCTAGAGCCTGTGCTCTGCAACAAGGGAAGCCACTGCAATGAGAAGCCTGTGCACTGCAATGAAGGGTAGCCCCCTGCTCACCACAACTAGAGAAAGCCCGCGAGCAGCAACGAAGACCCAACTCAGCCAAAAAAATAATGAAATAAAATTTAAAAATAAATAAATAAAAGGTGAGTCAGAGCTATTATTGAAGGAATTAGCACCTGTGTCTTACCATTGAGGAGCATCCTGGGTAAAGAGGATGTGCCATACCCTCTGGTTCTTTAACATCTGTTTTGCTGATCCTAATAAGTTAAAATCCAAACTATCGCAAGACATGAGGAAAAAATGTTTGAGGAATACTAATATGTGTTTTAAAAGAAGAAAGGGGAAGAAATCTTTCCTTATGTAAACATTAAAGTTAAATAGTTTTCTATATTAAGGACTTCTTATAGTTCTTCAGATGCAAGTGTGTGTTAGACTCCCTAGGAGTGGGATTTAGTACAAACTTCCCTGACCTTATTTAATTATAGAATCTCTCCTTCTGGGAGCATCTATTATCTTTGAAAACCCCAGAACACAATTTGTTGTTCGTTGTTGGCGTTCAGTTATTCATTTAAAAAATTTCAAGCATCTAGCATACCTCAGATTAGTAAGTTCTGGGAAGAAAATTATAAATAGAATGTGGCCCTAACATTAAGTAACTCCTGAAGTGGGCATTGGAGGAAGACACATAGATATAGAAGTTATAACACAATGGGCTACGTGCAGCAATAAAAGTAGGTGCAGAGGATTACATGTAAGATTGCTATAGGAGATGAGGAAATAAGAGACAAAAATTAATCACAGATAATTTAGAATTTGAGTTGGATCTTGAGGGAAATTTGGAATTTATCAAAAAAAAGGACAATAAAAGCATTTACAAAGATATATTTAGAGAGCATTATTCTTTTACCCTCTTGTGGAAACCAGTACTCCTTTCATTCATCTAGCATAACTCTTGAGTGAACAGTTGGCTACATGAATAAAGAGATGAGGGCAGCAAACAGGGAAAGAGATGTATAAATTTTGTGATACAGATGATAATCCATTTCTTTGGAATAGATAAGAATCTGAAAAATAATGTAGAATGAGAAAGAAGATAATTTTAGGAATGAATCTTGATGAATTCTAGTATTTCAGAGTGTATTAGAGTAGATGGGATTGTGAAGGAAGAAAATGAATTGTCACAGAGGAGGAAAACAATAACAGATTTGTGGTATATCAAAGAACAGAGAAAAACCTCCCATAAGAAAGACAAATTAATCATCACTGCCAGATATTGCTGAGAGGTTAATTAAGATGAGGAATGAAAAAAAAAAAAATCCTTGGGTTTGAACACAGAGAGATCATTGCTGATCTTAGCTAATGATGTGATTGGGGTGAAACCCCAATGAACATGTTTTAAGGATTCAGTAGGAGCTCAGGAAATGGCGAGAGTGACCCATTCAAAAAATCTGTCTATGAAGCTTTTGAAAAAAGATAGAGCTGGTTCTGGAGAATAATAGAATTTTGAGGGAACTTTTTCTCTCATAAAGTGGGAGCTTTTTGAGCATGTTTAAATATGTATGAGAAGTTGAGATCATTCAAAATATAGAAGCTAAAAGGGAATGTTTGATGGATACTACAGAATGTGGAATTAAATTGGTTTAAAGACATAAGGGATATGAGTTGACTTTGACCAGGAGTAACACTCTCTGTAAAGAAAGAGGAAAGGAAGGAGAAAAAGAGCAATCTGAATACGTGTGCATGTTTTGTAGTGCTAAATTGAGGATATTTCTGGAATTTAAATTTGCTTTATAGAATTTGTACAAAGTGGATAAAGTTTGAAGTTTTTGGATAGTGTTGGAGGATTTACTGACCAGAGACATCTACTAGAATCTGGATAATATTGGGGGGCTATTTACAATGATAAAAATTTACCTCAATGTGTGACTCCCTTCAGCAGTTCAGGATATGTCATAAGAAAACAGTTTATCCAAGATACATTGTTTTATTTGCTTTGCCTTTTATCAATATATCATCATCACCTACCCTCTTTAGTATCATCTGTCATCTTCTTTATTACTCTTTCAAATTTAGAAATCTGGATGACACTTTTTCTTTATATCCCCTGTCTTGATTATGATTGATTAAAGTATATAGGTTGACAAGTCAATTAATACCCTACAGAAATGCCTTAACCACCTTACCTTCTTAGACATTTCACTCTATTCCGTGTTAACCACTGGACAGTGACTCCATTCCTGATATGGAATGATATTACCTGAAACTTATCATCTTTGAAATGATGAATCATGAAACAATCATCACCTCATTCTCTCTACCTCCCACCAGTCTCCAGTACCTTGACCTACCTTGTTTTCTTCCAGTGATTCTTTTCTCATTCACCCTTGCTGTACTATCCAGGCAAGATCTAGTATACAACTTAAATAACTCTTTTGCCCAAGTCTTTATTCCTTTGTATTCTTTTCTTTCCTTACCTTTTCTCGATTGAGCATTCTGGCTTTGCTTTTTCACTTGGGGTATTGAATGCTATTGAAAATCACAAAACCATGAAAGCTAGTGTCATAATAAATTTGTGATCTCCCATCTTAGTCTGACCTTGGTAATTCTGAGTTCCCATGTTTAATTTCCCTTGCCATTCTCCACAGTAGCCTTCGCATAAAGCCCTGCCACACGTGTACTTTATATTTCCTTAAGAAAAAGAAGTGCTTGAGTATCTGTAACCTTTTCCTCTTTGTGTCATTTACTTTTTTTTTTTTGTATTGACATTTAAATATTTTAATTAAATTTGGTTTTAATGTAAAAAATATTAATATCCACAGTTACTTCAACCCCCTCTCCCATTGCCACCCACCTTCTCTGTACCCTTGCTTTTAGACAAAGCTCCATGACATGGCCCCTCTCTATCTCTTCAGTAATGTCTATCGCCACTCTATCCTCTTCCAATCCAGTGTTCCTTTGACATGAAGCTGCTTAAAATACCCTTTCTGTCAGTGCTCCTTTCTCACCTTGCTTGTGTTCCATTGTGTCTTGGGTTCTTTATTTTCTCAGGGCTTAGAACAGTAGCTGGTACAAAACAGGTACCTAAAAAAAAACCACTGAATAAATAAGTGAACTTTGAAAATGCCTCTTTTTTGAGTAGGGCCAATGAGTTAACTTGTAAAGCATCTCTCTGGGTCAATGTTTTTATTCTTGATTCTCTGAAAGCTACTCTTTCTTACCTCCTCTCTGCCTTTTTTCAGTATGGTTCTTACTAATTCTGAACAACTGTCTGTGCTTCAGCATATGTTTTCCCCTTGATACATAATAATAAATATGTTTGCGCATTCTGGAGATAATAATCACGTGATTCTGTTTTGAGAGAATGAGATTATTTTTAATTTGACCAAGTGTAGTAATTAGAGCTTTATTTCTCCAAGTTTAGCAGCTTATGTTAGATTTAGGCATTTGTTTTATTTGTGACACATTCTGTGGATTGATTATTGGCATTCAGTTGTGAAACTGCATATAAAGAAGTAAAAGGATCAGGGTTGTTTTTAGTATTTGACAAGAACAAGCACGGAGACTTTGAGGGCTTCTAGGAAGTAAACAGAAAGCTGAGAGGTCACATATGTGGAGAAAATAGAAAATACCCTAGTCTGTTTTCCCCGGTGCTTAGTCATTTTCTCAGAGCCTCATTTAAATGATGATGTGCCAATGACAGAAAGAAAATATTTTTCTTAGCCACATCAACTACTTATTATAAGAAATGTGGGAAAATTCTTATAGAAATCTTTCATTGTGGTTTCTAGGCACAATTTATGAGTGAGTGGTCACTTGTTCAGATTCTTGCTTTCCCATAACCCTGTCCACCCTCCATTCTTTCCGTAGAAGCAGATATCAACTAAGAAGATACATGAAGGCATTTCTGGGGGGAAACAGTATTCATGTCAACTTTAACTTTAAGTGGATTTATTCATAGCAGTACACTAGTCTACTTTGCAAGTGTGGATTTTTCACTTACGTGTAGCTTCAGAAATCATAGACTGAGGTTGTCCCCGAAAAAAACTTTTGAATTTCTAGTATTTCTCTTCTGTGTACTTTTACCTAAGCAATATAAATAAATAAGGTTAGCTGTGACCTAGAAAAAGTACAGTTAGTCATTTTGTTTAGAACACAATATAGTATGTGCCCTCATTAATTTTATTTGTGGGATTTGAAAAAGTGTAACTTTCCAAGGAAGTGAAAACTGTGTGGAAAGAGAAGCCTTTCAACCTGGGAAACTATTAGATTTTAGGATTAGGTAAATTCTCATAAGCTGATACATCGTTAATGCATATGCTAGATTTTTTTTCTCTTTTTTATTGGATTTATACATCCCTGAAAGAGGTTAATGTATTTCTGTATAATATTTCTTCTAGGCCAAACAGGAAAAAAAATGAAAAACTAATTTTCAGGTTTGAAAAATGAATTCCTTCTTAGGCCTGAGTTGAAGGTGGTAGAGGTCGTAGAGGTCAAGGTTCCCTCTGTCTTACGTGTCCAGATTCTGCTCATTCCACCGTTTTTGTTTTTGTCGGTTGGGGGTGGGATTTTATTTTCTTATTTTAAGAGTCTTTTTCTTTCACTTTCCACTTTATATTGCCAAGGGATTAATTACAAACTATCCATTGATGCCTCTGAAGACTTGTTCTTTCTTATACACTGAGCAAAATGGTGTTGGTCTGTTACTACCCAAGGAATGTTCATTGCCTGTTAGCTAATATGCAGTTCTGTTTCTTAAACTGAGTACCGATTTGTGAGATGAGCTTCCTTTCCTCCCATCTATTTTGGGGCTGGAGGCGATTTTCCAGGTGGAGTTTGTGGTGGGCTAGAGCCAGACCTGCTGAACTTTACGTTTGGTTGACCTGATGAAGCATCAGAAAGAGAAGACAGAAGTATCTATCTGTGGTGCAGCAAGAATGCCACTAAAACGAAGAGGGCTGGCATTTTAGTGCTGACACGGGCCCCCTACCCAGATGGTGATAAAAGACCAAAATCCCAGGTCCTGCACTGTGTTAACTGGGAGGATTCCGCCCTCTGCATGGCATTCTGGTAGTATTGAACTTTGACTGCCCTTGTGTGGAATAACACAAAGCCTCAGGGAGCATTTACTTACCTGCATTCTTAATCCTGTGTTTATTCTCTGCAAGGATTATTTGCTAGTGTAATTGTAAATAGAAGTGAAAGCCAAATGTAGCTGAGTCGTGGTGCTAATTCTTGCCAATGCTAGAATCTGAACCAGACTTTTTTCTTTTGACCAGATAAGAGTCAGTGATACAAAAGATCTTTACTGAGCTAGACATAGATTCCTTGACACTTCCTGTATAACATCAGCACTTCCTGGCGCTTGCTGTTCCATGGTGTTCCTCTTTATCCATATCATACCCCCTAGAGTGCAAGCTATATAGTCTTGTTAAATGTTACAGAAATCATTAAGTTTAAAAAAATTCTGACAAGCCAGTAGACAGTTACCAGCCCTTATTTACTTATACTTCCTAATTTCAGTATTTAAATAAGAGGGCTCAAACACTACCTACATGCAGCCAACTTTGAAACTTAACTTTATAGCAGCGTTCTGCATTCTAAGCAATGACCTAATTCCTAACTTACAGATGCATGGCTCTTTATTCACACAAAGATAAAAATGAAGATGGTCAGTTCTTTCAGGTTTAAAATGCCATTGGGAAAGAGGACTGGTTAAGTATGGGGAAAAGAGGCATTAGAGTCCCAGTTGATTGAATGGTGCAGGAAATATCAACACTGGCAGGGACAGTGAAGGAGACCCAGGTGTTAAGAATAATATCTACTATAGAATTCTTACCCTGGGGTCTTCTGTCTCTGTACATCCCACTAATACCTTAGACAATTATAATTGCTGTCAGTATGCACTTTACAGTTGGCCTTAAAATTTATTAGTAATTTCTGAATTATCAGGTGCATTTACCTTTTATAATTTCTTGTCATCTTCAGCCTCTTCAGCATTTGCCATTTCTGATTGCTGCACTCACTGTTGTGACTCTATCCTTCTTTGTCATGGGTAAGACTGCACTACTATGATAGTATTTCTATTTATTCAGACAGTCAAAAAGCATTTATTGACCATTATTTGCCAGGCACTCAGAAAACAATGCTGTTCAAACACATAAATAATTTCTGTTGCCAGTGACTTTATAGTTTAGTGAGATGGATTGATATTAATGATCTATTTAGTTTAATAAATATACTTGAGCACCTACTTCGTGTAGTTTCTATTCTAGGCATCAGAAATGCAGTGTAAAAATAGTCCATTCAAAAACTTCCATTTTCTTGGAGTAGAGAGAAAGTAAAAATTAAATATATAATATAATTTTATATATGAGTGTCATGAAGAAAGGAAGTCAGGGCAAGTGGAAAGTGATAGAGAATGGGTGCTAATTTAAATAACGTACTATTTTTATTATTAATTTTTTTTTTTTTTTCTTTTTGCGGTACGCGGGACCCTCACCGCTGTGGCCTCTCCCGTTGCGGAGCACAGGCTCCGGACGCGCAGGCTCAGCAGCCATGGCTCACGGGCCCAGCCGCTCCGCGGCATGTGGGACCCTCCTGGACTGGGGCACGAACCCGCGTCCGCTGCATCGGCAGGCGGACTCGCAACCACTGCGCCACCAGGGAAGCCCAATAACGTACTATTTTATGTTTATTTTTAAAATGTCTCATTCTTCTGTGTACATATTACATTTGAACTGTTTTATTTTAATTGAAGTATAGTTGATTCACAATGTTGTGTTAGTTTCAGGTGTACAGCAAAGTGATTCAGTTATATATGTGTGTGTGTGTGTGTTTGTGTGTGTGTATATATGTGTGTGTGTGTATATATATATATATATATTCTTTTTCATGACCTTTTCCGTTACGATGTATCACAGGATATTGAATATAGTTCCCTGTGCCATACAGTAGGACCTTGTTGTTTATCTATTTTGTATGTAATAGTTTGCTGAAATGTTTTTAATATACCCAATAGGTGCTATTAAGGAGGCAGTTGGATAAACAAGGCTGAAATTAAGGGAAGTTGTCGGAGACAGAAATGTCAGTGTCAACAAAATAAATGAACAAACCAAACTGAACAAAAACAGAAACAGAGAGAACAGAGTGTACTGGTTACCAAAGGGGGAGGATTGGAAGGGAGGGAGAAATGGGTAAAGGGGATCAACTGTGATGGGTGGAAACGAAATTGTTGGTCACGATCATGGTACAGGTACACAGAAATAGAAATCTAGTGTTGTACACGTGAAACTTATATAATGTTATAAATCAGTGTTACCTCAATTAAAAAAAAAAATGTGAACTTCGTTTATAGACCTGGAACCAAGAGAGGTCACCTAGAGATTGAATGTAGGTAGAGAAAGTGCAATGCTGAGGCTTGGGGTAAACCAGCATTTCATGGGGTAGAGAAGAGGTGGAGGAATCTGCAAAGGTAAGTGAGAAGGGGCAGCAGGAGAAAGCCAGGAGAACGTACTTTCCAGGATGCCACATAAGAAAGTGTTTCAATAAGAAGAGGCTATTGAAATGTGTCAGTTGCTACTGAGAAGACCAGTGAGATGGCTGCAGATTGACTACAGGACTGGAAAAGAGAGGTCTTGGTTGACTTTGCAAAGGGCTGTTTCAGGGAAGTGATGGAGCAAAAGTCAGACTGAAGCAGATCAAAATGTGAGTGGTTGGTGTTAAAGTACAGAGAAAACAAATTAAACCCCAGTACAAATAAGTCGGAAATTGCACATGAAATGAGTGGTCCAAATATAACAGTATTGTTTGAGCTAGTCAGGAGGGTTTGAAAGGTTTTATGAAGCGATAATAAAGTGAGGTCTGAAGGTATTAACTACATAATAAGACAAGAGTAGAAAAGCATATAAGAAGGCTGTATTGTATGGCAAACTTGAGGGCTGAAAGAAGTCCATGCAGTTTGGAGTGGGTATGTATGGGTTTAAAGAGGAGACAGATGGTACAAGGCTGTTTTGTCTTTAACCTTAGAGTACTGGACATAACTGATGATTTAAGGGAGATGTAGATACGTGGACCACATTATCTGTTTTGATGAGGTTACTCTAGCTGTAGTGTGTATAGGATGAATTGCAGGTTGACCAGATGGACATTGAGTAGCCCATTAGCAAGCCATTGTGGTAATAAAGGTTAGTGATTTTTTTAGCCTAGATTACAGCAGTAACAGTGTAAGTGGAGAGAAAGATAAATCTGACATTTATGAAGTGAATAGTGCTCATGACAATCTGGATATGAGTACATGAGGAAATGAGGTGGAGAAGTCCAAAATGACCTCTAAGCTTCTGGCATTTGTCATAGAGAGGCAGTGTCTTGGCACCATTTGAGAGAAAATTGGAGCAGGGTTCCATGGGTTTGCTGTTATTTTTGTGGGCCATTTTCATCTGCCTACTAGGATTTTCTGTCTATTATCCCACTGACCCCTCAAGAATATTATTAAAACTGAGTTTATTTTCATTCTCCCAGCTTTCTCCTTCCCGTGATCCCAGACTCAGTCATACTGAAGTGTTCCCTCTTCCTAGTACCCTCTCAGCTTCCATATCAGCTGACTCAGTTCCATCTCTTGATCTTTCCCGTCTTCTATCTCACATTTCTTCCTTCTTTTCCATTTTTCCCCCTACCAGGCAATTTCAGACTCTTAAATTTCACTCACCTGTACTCTTAACGTGCTATGTGGTCTCATCATGTTCAATCCATTCCTTGCTTTATACTTCTTTTTTAATCCTCAGTATCAATTTTTCTGTATAAGATTCTGATTTTCTCGTGTCCTTGCTCAAAATAATTCAGTGTCTCCCCTTTTCCTTCTAAATAAGCTGTAGGTTCACCTTGGGATGGCATTCAGGCTAAAAAAAATAAAATCTGTTGGTACGCCTTAACCTGCCACACTGTATAAGACAGTCCTTAGGAACTGCCTGGTTTAAATCCTGACTTTAGCACTTACCAGTTGTGTGATTGGGGTTGAGTTGTTTAGTTACAATTTTCTATTTACAAATGGGGTTAATAAAAGCAACTCATTTACATGGTGGTTTTAAAGTCAAAATTCATGAAATTCTGTTAGCTCAGCCCCTGGCACAAAGCTGGCAATCAGTTAATACAGCTTCTGTGATGATTCTGTGAGCCTCCCACTATGCCCCCTGTATGTTTAACCGCTTCAGAGCACAGCTTTTGTTTCTGTTAGGTGCCACACTAGCCTCCTTGCATGCTTCCCCTTAGAATGCGTTCTCCTTCTTCTTTTTGAAGACTCCCCCCCCACCACAGGATTTCCTCCTGTCTCAATTCTTTCATCTCTTCAAGGACCAGTTCTAATCTCTCTCTGTAGTAAACATTCCTTTCTTACTCAGCCCTTCCCCCTCCCCAATCCCAGGTTCTGTTCCGCCACATTTTTGTGTACTTCGACATATATCTTATCAGCTCCTTGTCTGTAATCCTGCATGTTGCTTTCTTATAGTAACCACACAGTGGTCTTTGAACATAGGAAATTTATTTGTAGAGTATCCATAGTGCTTCCAATATTTGTGAACAAATGACTACAACGTAAGTGGGCAATTCCTTCAGCCACCTGTACATATTCTCTCTTTTCCTTCTCACACAGACTGGTTTTGGCTCTACTCCCCATCAAGAAACATAAAGTTACCTGTCCCAGATCTTTTTCCTTAAGGATAGGAGCTTTCAAGTCACCAGTCTTCTAAACCAATCATTGCTAATGTGTTTTCCTGTGCTCTCAGGAACTGAGTACATTTAACTAAGCCCTTCTGGCAAAGTGGCCCTGCTTTTGTGTTCCAGGTCATCAGTCTGGAGATTTGGGGGTGTTTTTCCCCTCAGTTATACATAATTTGAAGGAAGCAGCCTTAGGAGAAGTAACCAAGCATCAAGCTTAATACTGTTCCACTCAGAGATCTCCAATAATTGGCTTCTTGAAAAAAAGAAAAAAGTGTCATAAGAAAAGAATATTTAACATCTTTTCTGTTTCCTGCCTAATTTCCTGTGGTCTAAGTTCTGCTGAGCACTGGCCTTTGGAGCCTGAGCTGCCGTTTTTTAGGATGTTCCAAAAACATGAATCAGGATTGATTCCTATTTTATTCATGGCTATACTTGGTGGTAATTTGCGCAGCCTGAGATGAGGGTTTATTTTTCCCCTCTGAAGGTTTCAGGGATGTTTCTGTCAGGTTTTGGAAAATGTGCTCTAGGAGAGTGATACATTGAGTGCTGCCTTAGAAAAAGTCAGGCTGTCAGGGAACGTATTTATCTCCATGTTTGGGAAGCAGACCAGGATAAGTACAGACCTTTTAAAAACCTGTGTGAGAACTTTCTAAGGTAAAGGAGAAGGTCAGCCTGACATGGCTTTATGTCCATTTTATTTATAATTTATGGGCTGCCTGGGCATAAAGAATAATCTGGAATCTATGATTATTCAGAGATGAACATTTTTTTTTCCCTGCAGTACTGCTGTGCTGAGGAAGACTTGCTAGTTAAATGGTTCTGCTTCTTTCTGTTTCAAGAATAGATACCATGATATAAGAGAAATAAATAATTATATTAAAAAATAATCTCGGGCTTCCCCGGTGGCGCAGTGGTTGAGAGTCCGCCTGCCGATGGCAGGGGACACGGGTTCGTGCCCCGGTCCGGGAAGATCCCACATGCCACGGAGCGGCTGGGCCCGTGAGCCATGGCCGCTGAGCCTGCGTGTCCAGAGCCTGTGCTCCACAACGGGAGAGGCCACAACAGTGAGAGGCCCGCGTACCGCAAAAAAAAAAAAACAAAAAAAAAAACAAACTCCCAGGTTTTCCTAAAGGAGAGGTCTGCCTGTTTTTGTAAATAGAATGTATTGGAACATGGCTGAAGTCATTTGTTGACGTACTGTTTGTGGCGGCTTTCGCACTCCAACAGCAGTTATGTAGCTGCAACAGAGACCTTTCGGCCTTCAAAGCCTAAGCCTTAAAGCCTTTCTGATCCTTTAAGAAAAAGATTGTTTACCCCTGGCCTAGAAGGAAACTTCGTCCTAAAAGGACATTTCTATTGTGTTTTCTGTAATGACATGAATAGAAAGCTTGCTCTAATTGTGACAAAAGACAGAATTGTGATGAGAGCATCTATTTATTATTGGTATCTTATTCTACTGATTCATTGGTTTGTTGGGTATAATTGTGTTTAGAATAGGGCTAAAAGTGAAAAGACAGTACATTTACATCTGCCTCATCCAGCTAAAGCATTGATTAGGGGCTTAATTAGATATCACAGAGTTAGGTATTATTTGCAGAATTAGTCTACTGGTGTGAGCAAAATGCCAATTAAACATCTAGGTTCAGGTCACCTCTTCTAATAAGAGGTTTCAAAAAAGTGATTCTCCAGTTTGTTCAAAAGTACAAATGGTCACAGTGGTTAATATGAAACCCCAAATCTTTGAGTGCAGACTCCTAGAAAAGCCCGGCAGATTATCTCTATCTCTGCCTGTACCTCTGTCTCTCTTTCCATCTCTGTCACTCTCATCTCTGTCTCTAACATCTCTACCTGTGTGTGTGTATTCTTCCATCTTAAATATTTATTCAGAGAAACTAGAAAATTTGAATTTATTAATGTCTCTTACATCTATATATTGTATATTCTAGTTATGTATTGTTTACAAGCAGTCATTAGTGATCATCTAATCAAATATTAGCACTGTGATAGGTACTAAAGGGGAGCAAAAAGGCATAGCTCCCAACTTCATCAAACCTTCGTAATTGGAGAGGATAAATTTAATACATTGCAAACAAATTGTGTATATATATATATATATACACACACACACACACACACACACACACACACACACACACACACACACATACATATGTATAGCTTTCCTCTTTTTACCTTTTTATCTGAGAGGAGAGGCACGGATCTTAAGTGTATGGCTCCATGAAATACTCACAGGCTGCACACACCCATGTAACCAACCCAGATCAAGAAACAGAAAGTTCCCAGCAGTCCCCCAGGTGTCCCTTCCTGGTCATCCCCACTCTTCAAGGAAAAGCACTTGCCTGACTTCTAACCTCAGAGATTCAAACCTGAAGTTCCTAAAACACTGAGTTTCTGATATGTATAAACCAGGAAATCTGCGTGTCTGTCATCCTTTGGGAAAGCAGATTTGGATATCCTGGGTGTGTGTACTCCCTTCTTGAAGCAGTGACCTACTGGAGAGGAGCAGTTATCCCTTAGGGAGGGCGTGGCTTCTCCATGGCCACCTGGGTCACCTCATTTTGTCACCTTTTGGCCTGCTGGTCACAACACTTGTCTTTCTTCACCTCTAGATAATAATTTCAATGTCTTTGTAATTTTGACCACCCTGAGCCTTTTGTCTGACAATGTAGTATTAGTTGAATAAATAAGGACATCAAAAAAAAAATATATATATACACTAAGTACTTCACTCTAATAATCCTATTAATTTTTTTCTGGAAAGCTTGTTTTTGTATGCTTAAAAATGACAACCTTTCCATTCTTCTTAAAATTTCAACCGTTACTTTTCATCCAACTCTCAGATCGTCATGACTCATATTTCATGTAGAAACACACAACAGAAATTCAAACATTAAAACAGGAAATTCAGCACTGCCTACCAAATTATAACATGATTCCATCCCCACCCCTCCTTCTTTCTGCTAGTATGAGAGAGGAAGATTTGGTCCTCCTGTGGAATCTCAGGTCTTAGTCTATGCTCTGTCAAACACTCTCCCCTTCTTGTGGACTGCCTTCCATCACTTATTCACTCTCATTCTTTCTCTCTCTCTCTCTCTCACCCTTCATTCCTCTTTCTCCCTTATACTCAAATATATTCATATTTATTTTTTTTAACCTGCAAAATCCACTACTCTTTATTTTCATCACTCTATTTGAGACCACCAAAATTTCTTGCTGAGGAAACTTCTGTTAAAAATATGACTTTCATAAAAATACAAAATGACCACATTCCAAAGATTTTATTTGTCATCAATTAATGAACAAATTTGTAAAATGCCCGGACTGATTCAAAAGAGAATTAGATGATGTGAGGTTTACAGAGTTCGTCACTTAAAGGAATGAAGAAATGAATTTAAGAAATGATACAAATGTGGTTAAAGTCATACAAGAAAATAAATAGTAACCGTTGAGTTTTGATATAGAAGGCATTTGCATTTCTCTTGGACAGAAACCATTTAAAATTTTCTTAAAGAAGGGTCATCAGCGTTTCAGTCAGTTCTGCAAGTTAACTCTTATGTAGTTGTAGCATATCCTGATCAATAGTAAATAGGAAGTTGAACAAAGGTACACAACCCTAGAAAGTCAGAAAATCTCCAGTTAGGGTGTGTCGGCTATATAACACCTAGCCACTATACTGAAATGACACCTAGTAATCCTTTTACCTGTTTCCAAATGTAGACACAAGTGTATGATTTAATAGTTCTGTGTACACTCTTAACTCCTAATATTTTCTCAAGGAACCTGCAAAATGTTATTTTGACAGTTTTATTATGTAGAAATTTAAAACACCTTTATGAAAAAAAGTATCAATTAAAATTTTAAAAATGAATGATTTGTTGGGAGAAAATACATTTTATTCATAAAATGAGGAAAGTGTTAAATTCGCTAATATACAATGTTGTACAAAAACCAATTTTAAAAAAGTTACAGAGCCATAAAAATGATTCAACAGGATAAGAACAATTTATAAAAGTGATTCTGATATCTAAGCCTGTGAAAAGATACCCAATCTCAATTGTCACAGAAACAAAATGATGACCATACAACTACCAACAACAGTAATATAGTCCAGAATTCACCCATTAGATTGGAGAAATTTAACAACATTTAAATACATCCAGTATTGACAAGGGTGTAATGAAATTGCTCTCTTATGAGCAAGTTATCAGCAATTCTGTAAATACTGTGGAGAATTTGGAAATCATTTTGCCATAACTTATTAAAATTCAAATTTCTCATCATTTTTGGCCCAACAGCTCCATTATTTTTTATGCAGTAAAGATACTTGGATATAAAATATTGCAGGGATTTTTTATTGCAGCATTATCTATTAGAGTATAAAACTGGAAATAAGGGCTTCCCTGGTGGCGCAGTGGCTGAGAGTCCGCCTGCCGATTCAGGGGACGTGGGTTCGTGCCCCGGTCCGGGAAGATCCCACGTGCCGCAGAGCGGCTGGGCCCGTGAACTGTGGCCGCTGGGCCTGTGTGTCTGGAGCCTGCGTGTCCAGAGCCTGTGCTCTGCAACCGGAGAGGCCACAGCAGTGAGAGGCCTACGTACCGCAAACAAAAAAAACTGGAAATAAGAGCAAATAAGCATCAGTAGAGATATTACTGAGTAAATTATACGTCCATACTATATAATATTCTGTGGATGTCATAAAGAATGAGTTAGAATCACCTGTATGTCTATTCTACTTTTAAAGTAAAAATGGTAAATTGTAGAATGTGTAGCCTATGATCAAATCTTTTTTTCTTTCAGTTTTATTGACATATAATTGACATATTGCATTGTATAAGTTTGAGGTGTACAGCATAATGATTTGACTTACATAAAGATCATATCTTTAAAAAATAAAAACAACTACTAGAAAAGCAATATTCCCTATTTATGATGAGGTTGTATCAGCAAAGAAAAGGTATACACAAAGCTTTACCAATGGTTAGATTAAGGTTATGAGATTGCTATGAGGCTCCTAAAGACCTTTTTAATTTTGATACTTTAGCATTTTATTTAAATGAACATTAATTTTATGATTATACCTGTAATTTTTTCTTTCAAGGCGCTTCTTATGGCATTAGAATGCAATCCAAACTTCTTAACCCCAGTCTGTAAGTCCTTTGTGATTCAGTTCTGCTCCAGCTTGACCTTGAGCAACTCTAGCACTCTTTAACTGCATTTAGGAACAATAGCTAGTTTTTAGTTTATTTTGAAAAAGTGTAATTCTTTCTTACCTTAAAGGCTTCCTATTTACTACCATACACTCTGGCTGGAACCACATTTTCCAAAATTTGTTCGGCTGATTTAGTTTAAATGTCACTTGCCTACAATTGTCACTTTGATCCTTCAATAGAGATTATGTCCCCCAGTCATGAACTCTCATAAGGATTCTGAAGAAGGTAGTTTTTTGTTTTGTTTTGTTTTGTTTTTGCGGCACGTGGGCCTCCCACTGCTGTGGCCTCTCCCGTTGCGGAGCACAGGCTCCGGACGCGCAGGCTGAGCGGCCATGGCTCACGGGCCCATTAAATGTAATTTTTAAAAAGTAGGATCCTATTATGAGAGAAAACAAGGATCGGGCGTCTAATTGTCATTTATTACTTACATTGACAGTTTCTGGATTGTTTCACTTAGAAAGAATTTTGACTTGTCATACAAAAGTCTCATGTGACAGGATTATTTCAACATAGGGTTAATTTACCTTGGAGAATAATGAATGCCCTTGCTTGATTTTTAGCCCCAGCTATAAGGTAGTTATTGTAAACATTTTTGTTGGATAAAAGAAAGGAGTTTTACAAGTTCGTTTACTAACATAAATATTCAAGATCATAGGCATATTCGTTGGACTTTATAACCCTTGGTCATTTCAGATTAAAAAAAAAGTTTTGGCCATTTGTATTAGAACCTTCTAAAGACATAAATACTTAGAATGAAAGTATTATTTTAGATGTTCTGACAAGATGAAGTATAAACTATCCAAATAAGTTGGAAAAGAGAAGTGTTTTATACTTAGGGGGTGAACTCCCATCTGAAGTGATAGAAACAGTCTCTCTTTCAAGTGATATATCTGACCACAGTCATTTACTGAATGCGAAGAGTGGAAGCTTATCATGTTAAATTGTCTCATTAGATAGGCCTGGCTAACTAACCATAGACAAATCAGGTATCTAAACAGGATAATATCCTTTACCTCAGGTCATGAATATTTTGAAACTCTTTAATATAGATCATTTTTATTTGTCATTATTTGGAAAGAGTTACATTACCTTGAGCTGTGAGCCTGGATACACAATATTTCCTTAATAAAAACAAATATATCAGGAATCTGTGTGATACATTATTCTGTCTGGTAACGTGAGACCATGAGTATATCATTTATTCTTTATCAAAGAAAGCATGGATTTTTGAGCCCTAAAATAGAATGACTTATACAGCTATAGGTTTTATTTTGGTGACGGTGATGTTTAAATAGTTGTTGGCATTTGATATGAAGTTGAATGGCTTGGGGGGAATCTTATGACCTACAGCTCCTAAGCTAAAATATATGCAAGGTACAAAATGAATTCAATAAGAGGAAAGCAAAATTAGTTTGTAAGATATTTTAATAGATCACATAATATAAATGATATCTATCTCTGAGTTTTTTACATCCAATAAAAGTGTAGTTTAGGGCTTCCCTGGTGGCGCAGTGGTTGAGAGTCCGCCTTCCAATTCAGGGGACACGGGTTCGTGCCCCGGTCCGGGAAGATCCCACATGCCGCGGAGCGGCTGGGCCCGTGAGCCATGGCCGCTGAGCCTGCGCGTCCGGAGCCTGTGCCCCGCAATGGGAGAGGCCACAACAGTGAGAGGCCCGCGTACTACAGGAAAAAAAAAAAAAAAAAAAAAAAAGTGTAGTTTATAAGGCCTTTCTACCAACTTATAAACTTTGCAGTAAAATGTGTACTCATATAACTAACCTAGTTGCTGACATCATTTAAAGCTTCAATGCAGGAACATTAGAGCAATTGGAAAAGAGAAAGAACAATTGGTACAAGTTTTACTCTGCTATTTATAAATGCAGATAAAATAAAAAGGTGGAAGTGTTAACTTCTGGATTATTATTGACATGCATTTTTTCTGGTTAGCTTGATTTATATATTCATATGTTTAACAGACATAAAGAATGTTTGTTGACAGACTGTATTTGTATATGTGCATATTTCACTGATAAAATGTTATTGGCACATTTCCCTTCTTACTGGACAATTCCAAAGTCACTGTAAGTTAAACAAAATGAAAAGTCTGTTTTTGCCCTTCTGTAAAAATTGGCACAAGTATGAATTCTTTTTTGAACACATACTTATATAAACTAGGCACTAGAGATAACAAAAAGTCATAAAATGATAATCAGTCCCTCAAAGCTGGGCTTTGATTTAATTCTCCTATTTGTGATTTTTCCTCATAACAAACCAACATATTTTCAAAAGCTTCAAGGTGCTGTTATTTGTAGAACTCTGCACTGTGGAGCGTTATTTAATTATCCCCTGGGAAAATTTTTAAATTTGAAGTTACCTTAGTCAATAAACATTAAGCATCTATCATACGCTTGATTTTTTTCTGTAAAACATTCCAAAGCAAAAGAAGTTATATATAAGTTATAAGCCACTGACACATGCAGACCGGCACAAGCTGTGCACAAGGTGACGGAAGTGCAATGCCAGAGTGATTGCCCCAAACAGAATTTTTCAAAAGAATATTTAAGTAGGGATGAGACCAAAAAATTTGGCCAAATTCAGCAATAATATTGTAGAGGGCAAATCACATATGTGAATTCTCGGAGACTGCAGTGACAATATTCGGTAGTTATGAAACTTCCCCTAGCATCCCCAGCATTGTTTCATAAGAAAAATAACCCTCAATTAACTGTGGTCATGTAAATCCTTTGACTATATTTTTTTCACATGCAAGTCTAAAAATATTAATGTCTTCTTATTATCTTTCCAGCACTAAACACAGTTCTAAGCACAGAAAAAGCATGGAGATCTTGAAATGGCAGACATTGACTAGTTTTTATTTTCAAAAACAGAATTTGGTGGATGTTACTAATCTTCGTTAAATAATACACAGCATATGAAAAACGTAGTTTGAGATATAGATTAAAATTTTATTTATAATTTGATTCAATTGATTACAGATATTTACATCGAATGTACTATAGTAGTGCTAGGCATAGTGGACTTGAAGTACAGAATATGTATGTAGCCTGGCTGTTAAGGAGACATGCCCATGTCATCGAATGACCCTATAGAGCATCATATAGTTCAATTTGAATATCAGTTGTACACAAAAGACAAGTCCAGAAATGCAAGTAAGTTATATTGAGTTGAATTTGTTACAACTTATAATTTAAAAAAACAACAATATAAAACTGATTTGGTAGCACTGATGTAAATAAGCATGAAAACCTCAGAAATAGGAAAGTTGGTTGAGTTCTAGCTTGTTTAGGAAAGTTTAGGAAAGTTGGTTGAGTTCTAGCTTGACTCTTAGTACTCAACGCAAAAATGTAGCCATGATAGTTACAAAGGTCTTATTATTGACTTGAATGACGCTTAATAGTGTATTAGGAAAAATCACTTCTTTCTATCCTAATACAGGTCATTTTGAGATAAGGATGTAGTATGTGTATGCAAAATCTAACATGTATGTGCATATTAATTCACATAAATTTCATAATGACCTTTATTGACAATTATTGAGCAACAAGACTGATGGTGGTCTTGATGGTTTTGCATTATTTATTTTTACAAATAAGTAAATGTGAAAACATAAGACATACCGACCAGTAGTTAACAAAAGCTTTTTTATTTTACAGAAGGGTGCAAATTGGTATAGTTCAAATATATACTGTTGAGTTATCTTTGGTTTAATAAAAAAAAAAAAAAAGCATGATGACTTCTAAAAAGTGAATAAAGTATTCCTAGATTTTAAGGTACAAGCAGATACAGGAAGCAGAATTTCCCTTCCAAAATAAAAAAAATAGCATTTGGCATTCAGTGAGGATGTCTGAAAAAGAATAGAAGGTCCTAGATGGTGAATAGTTTTAGAGGAACAGACTTATTTTGTCCGTGGCTTGTAGAGACAGCTTCATTCCTTTATAATCACTTCTTGTAATACGACGTTGATTGAACTGTTGTTAAATTATCTTATTCTTTGTATGCTGTCCTGGATTTCAGGGAAATTCATTTTGACCCCATCACACTGAAATTCTTAATGACACATCAAACGCCTTTGTAGATGATGAGTATTATTTTCTCAAACAGAAGAAAAATCCCTTACCATGCAAAGATGCTTATGGAATTATGCAAAATATCTAATTGTTTAATTATTTTTCCTTAACCTAGCAAGATGAAAAAAGAGTTTGGGAAGGGAAGATATTGCAGAGCTATTTTTTCCTCATACTTATTTTAGAGGAACAACTTGAAAATTTACATGCAGGGGACTGTGTGATCTAAGTTTTTTAATGTATCTAATAATAAATCTATGTGGGGGGGTTGATTATGAATAGTGCCTGCAAGCTCAGGGCACAGTAAATTTTGTTGCAATTGTTACTTTTTTTCAGTTTTTACTGAAAAAAGCCATATTTCAGATGACTGCTATCTTTCGTAGCAATACTCTCCTACTTTTTAAAAATCATATATGTGTACATAGTATCATATGTTAATATTTAGTTTTATATATTAATAGTATATTATTTACTGCACTTTAAAGTAGTGTAGTATTTTTCCTCTTTATAATCTCATGGTGAGATTTTATAGATAAGAAAATTGGAATTCTCATGCATTAATCGCATCTGACATAGTAAGACGAATGAAAACAGTATGTTTATATTGTTTACCTTAATGGATTGAATTTGAAACTTGGAAAATATATACTGTTTCCAATGCTAAGCTGTATCAACAAACTTTTCTCCACAAAAATTGTGTCATAGTGAATGCATGTCCACCGAAATGATCCATGAGATCAGTCGTGATAAAATAAATCCTGATTAAAGAGAAGTGGATGAGGCAACTAAAGAGATAGAGCAGAGGAACTCAGGTCCTTATTTTTTGAGCATTTTCAAAACAGATTTCTCAAGGACAAACGTGTGTGTGTGCGTGCGCATATGGCAGGGTAACTGGATACATCTCTTTATCTTTAACTAGAGAAATTCAACCTCTGATGCATTGACTGTACTAGTAGAATTTTATTCAAAGAAAAAAATACTATTACTAAAAATATTTTTAAATCACCACTGTATATTTTTGATTCATTCTTAGTAACTCAACATTGTTTTTTTTCACATTTTGACTACTTAATAAAAATCATTATTCTATATCTGTGTTCTAACCACCTATGTAATAATTTATAATTAACTTACTAATAGAATACATAAATACTGCCATTACTGAATTCTACCAATTATATTTCTTTAAAGAAACCTAATGACTTTTAAATAATTTCACTCAATTCAGAGATCTTCAGTAATAATGAATCTATAATTTTGGACTGTAAGGGTAACTTTGCCTAGAGATAGTGGAGCTCAAAATTAACTATGTCGTTGTACACGTACATGTCATGGAAAAGCATGTGCATATGCATATGTATGTATATATAAATATGTGTATGCATGTGTGTGTATATATAAAGAATATATATAAAAAGTGGATTGGGACAGTTGATACTAGATTGGTGATATTTGTATTTGTTCTTTCCATTTGAAACTTTTCCCACCAAAATCTTAGGTATATTGTTAAAAAAAAGTAATGTATTTGAGCTTTTACTATTTGCTGTACTTGAGTAACATTCTAAATTTATAGCAGCTTTATTATCTTCCTGCCTTATCTATTTACTTTGTCATTGTGATCAGAGTATAGGGTGTTAATACATTAAATGTTTTAAGATGTTAATTATGGTACTACTAAGCAGGATACTTTCATGATTAAGAACAAAATGTGAAAATTTTTATTTGTCCTTTGTACCAGAACAAGTAAAGATGGCTAAATTGAGGGATTGCATATTTGAATGGAAGACTGCAGAGGGGTAATAGAAAGAGGTGCTGTCTGTGTTGACCTTATGTGCCAAAAAGTAATTTCCAAAACAAGAACTTCCTGAAGATAATATTTGATTCCTAAGAAGTTTAACAGAGATTTTAGAAAGTTCTATTGCTGAGCCAGGGTACTTTTCTTTGAGGGTGATTTGAATTTTCCATTACATGAGTCAATTCTTGTAGTTGATTCTACTCTTCGATTACTTTTTTGAACTTACATTTTGGCATTAGAGGCAAGGGATTGCATTTTAGTGTGTTATGATTGTCACTAAATAGTTGTATTCCTACTCTGTTGATTATCAAATAAGATGTTGAATTCTTAATGCCTTTCATATTGGCTATTTCAAAGTTGAAGAAGCTTCTCAGAGAAATATGTATTATTTATAACATGTGAATATTTTAATAAACAGGTTTCTTTGCTGGGAGCTAGGAGTGAGGCTAGAATAGTCTTAGAGAAAAGGCACCTATAGAGGGCACAATTCTGAAAATAACTAATGGCAGCAAAACAGGCGAAGTTCATTTTCAGAATTTTTGGAGCCACTTGGGTTCTTTAAACAGTGATGATGATGTCACTACTATAGAAATATTCACCGGTAATTACATTATTCATTCAACAAACATTTATCTAGTACCTACCCTAAATCAGTAACTGTACTGGGCATTTGGAGTATAATACAGTATATGACAGACACTTTGTCTAGCTACTTCCTGTAAATTCTGTGATTTTAGAGCAGCTAAGGAATAGGTTTCATTACATATGCCAACAGTAATCAACTGGTAGTATTTGCCTCCAGTGCTTTGTACGGAGGAAATGTCTGAGCCTGCCTCTTGGCTCAACAGTAAAATATTTTAATTATTTATTTATTATCTTGGCTGTTTGAGTGTCTAGTGGTAGCAGGTATATCATGTATTTGTTACCCCAGTTCTACCATTTTCTTACTTAGAATCAGCATTTCATTGGAAAAAATAGGTATACTTTATAGGTAGCATATTTGTGTAATGAACAATATGAGGAGATTAATAAATGATAGTTCTTTTATTAAACTGCAGAAATGACTTACGATGCTCAACTCTTCATCCTTTGCAAACTCATATTTATTTTTGGATCTAATGAATCACCATTTGCCCTTTGCTTCGCAAAGAACTTAGGGAGGTGAATGTTCTTGAGAATCTCAGTCCTGTCTTGATGATAGCTTATTTTTGGCAAAGTGCCATATCCATGATAGAAATTTTAGCGAAAAGCGTTAGAGAATGTTAACATTTCAAACTTCTAAAGGTCATTTAAGATAAAAGTACAGAAACGAAATGGGTAAACATTAAAATTCATTTTGATAATGATCAGGTGTTGTCTGCACCATGCCATCCGTCTTTATATCTTCTCATACGTAGCAATTAAAATAAATATGTTAATATTTTCACAAAATCTAAACAGTGCTGGGCACTTAGTAAAGGCTCACTGAATGCTTGTTATTTGATAGATGGGTGATCTGTGTGTTCCAAGAATTTTTTTCAGCACTATGCTAAGCATGTTTTATAAAAAACAAGAAGCCTGATCCTTCTGAGTCCAAATTCTAGACAGTATTAGCATACCAAGCGTGTAGGCATATGAACGTTACCAAAAGCAGAGAGCAGCAAGCATTTTATAAGTAAATAATAAGCTGTATGGGACTGACCTTAAGGATAGTAAATCAGAATAAGGTTAATCTTGGAACCTAGAGACAAATTTTCTCAAGGTCAGACTTAAGTTAGTCTATGTCAGGATTTCCATAGTTAGAGAAAATGGGAAGAGAGTTTTTTCAAAGATGGTAGGGAAAATATTCTCAATAGAAGGCCAAAGTATTTTCTAAAGAATTAACTCATTATTTCATGTGTTTATTTCATTTCACTCATTTATTCAATGTCCACAAAATTGCTTGTGTACCTACAGCACAGTGCAGGTTATAGGAAGCTACAAGATGGGATTAAACAGGGGAGTGGAGAGAGCACTTCGTATAAGTTATCTGTGGGATACCTAGATGAAAATCTCAGTTTAATATATGGCTCTGTGGGCTTGGATGTCAGGTGAGAATTAGGGGTTCAGATAAGTTTAGAAGGCTTTTTTATATAGGTGCCAGTGGATCCATAGACGTGAGTGAGGTCACTCAGGGAAAGTGTATGTAAAGCCAAGACCCCCAAGATACAACTCTGGGTCAAGGTGTTACATAAAGGGAGAAAAGTTGATAAAGGAAATTAGAAAATAGAGAGGTAGAAGAACAGTCAAAGAGTGTGTAATATAAGTGCCAGATTATAAAACATTATTTAACATTGTCTCCCAAATCATAAACTAGATCTGACATAGCATGAGCGTTAGTGGGTTATCTCTTGTTTGTTTATTGCTGTGTCATGATCCATTGATAGTGGCTAGATACAAGTAAATTATTATAAATGCAAAGCATAATTAATTTAAAAATATGAATATATTTTGTGTATATAATTGTTTCAAAGATAAATTAGGCATGGAACAGAGAAATGCCCATATACAGTAAATGTATGTATATATTCTTTGCTACTAATGAACTACTTCTATATAATTCAATGAGAATAAACTTTCAGAAAAGATTTTATTGAGATGATTGATCATATTTTTTCAGAGTGAAGTACTTAATTGATATGAATTGATTGATTCATTTAAGAATGGGCATTGATAACAACACTATGAAATAGCATTACAGCTTAAACATTTTCCTACAAGAGGAAAGAATGTTTTCTTTTGGGAGGAATGTATGCTCAATTACAAAATTGTGATAAAATGAGTTAGTAAAAAAAAAAAACCTTTAAATTTAAAAATGCACAGGAAATTATGGACCCAGTTAAGCCTTAAGTATTTAATTGTCAAAACATGATAAAGTCTCAAAGTCTCTAAGGTGGGCCCTAATGTGAAATAAAAACCAAGACTGAATTATTAATTGCATTTTCCAAGAATTACATGGGCTGTTTTTAGTTTTTCATTACTCGTTTTGTTGAGGAACATGATTTTTTTTACTTTGTATATAATATTCCCTTTGACAAGCTGCCATTGCTCATCTCTGTGGGTTTGGTTATTTTAGTGATTGTCATCGCAAGGATTTATAACATCAAGTTACGAAGAATTCTGACAATGTTTAGATTATAATATCTAGAAGGACTGTCCTTGCAGTTTGATAAAAATGTTCTATCTTTACCTCTAAGACACAGAGGATTTCCTTTTTCAGTGTCTTCCTGGAATTGTTTTATGTCTTCATCTTCCTTAAGGTATCTGGAATTTGCATTTGTGCAAGGAAGCAAGGAGCTAACAATTGACTAACATTGACTGAGTGCTGAAATATGCAGCAGAGACTATGGTAGATTCTTAGGGTTTCACTTTAATTTCACAAGAATCTCTTGCCGTAGGTACTGTTTTCTCATATCACATATAAGGGAGGATTTACCCTCTTTCCCACTTCTAAAGAGGGAGACTGGAAAATGGAAAAATAGAGAAGTTGAAGGGAAGGGAAATGGTTCATAAAGGTAAAGTGGAGAGTTAAAGGAAGATGGGAGGAAGGCATGAGATTGGGAGCAGAGCCAGAGCTGCTGTGCCTAGACGGTCTCTAAAGTGAGAATCCATCTCAGAGGGGACCGGTAAGCATGGGGGAGCTACAGAAGGAGCAGTGGCCAACGGGAGGTTAAAGGAAAATGTGTGCAGTAGTTTCTTCTGTACTTTATCACAAAACCTTCCATACAGTCCACATATTGTCAGTGAAAGACTGACCTCAGGAGGGTTCTTGGTCAGATGAGAGCCGGAACGAAGTCCACTGACATGGAGATTACATGTTGATGATGAAACGGAGATGCAGAGATGTTAAAGACAGAATTCAATCCAGGCCTGTCTGATTCCAAATCTCGTAATTTGTTACTACATCACGTTGCGTACAATTTGAAATCAGCTATAAATCCAAGGGGTAACACCTCAGAAACGCTGCAGTATCCTTTGTTGATGATACCTTACTTATTATTCTGTTAACGATATCTGGATAGCTGATTTGATTGTTTTGGCAGATATCTCAGAATTAGACATCAGTCAAGGACTCAGTGCTAGTGCTTCTTGCATGTATATCCTAAGAAACTATTTCCTCATCTCTGCTGGTATTATTAATAAGGGTGATTCTCAAAGGAGTAAACAGAAGCCTAAGTTAGTTTCATATTCTATTAAACGTAAAGGAGAAAATATGTTTCATTTCAGATATTTATCTAGGTTAATTACATTTGCTTTTAATTTATAAATATTCAGAGCTTTATTACTGTTTTTCACAAACACTGTTAAGCAAATGACTTTGAAAAATTAGTGTTCCAATTTCAGAAAGCACAAAGTCACTTTTTAAATTTAAAGAGTAATTTAGCAAGTACCATCTTATAAAATAAAACACATTTCAAGAATGTATTATTATTTTTTTTAATGTAAGCCAAAAAATATTGGCCTTAATATATTCTTTATGCTGCTGGAAATTAGTTCTTAAAGTGCTTGAAACCCAAGATACATGACATTTCAGAAAGACAGTTTAAGTAGAAAATGGGTATTTTCTGAAAGTATTTCATAAATTTATGTGACTGCATTAAGAAACAGGACCACTCTCTTCAAATAATTAAATGGCCTATAAAATAGTCACCAGCATCATAAAAATAGTAATTCACCTGGGATTATGCATATCAATAGGTAAAAAGCACCAGTTTACATTGCAGTGCTTTGTAACAGGATTTCTCAACCTTGCTACTAGTAACATCCGGGGCCAGGACCTCCCTGGTGGCGCAGTGGTTGAGAATCTGCCTGCCAATGCAGGAAACATGGGTTCAAGCCCTGGTCCCGGAAGATCCTGCATGCCACAGAGCAACTAAGCCCATGTGCCACAACTACTGAGCCTGTGCTCTAGAGCCTGCAAGCCACAACTACTGAGGGCACGTGCCACAACTACTGAAGACAATGTGCCTACAGCCCGTTCTTCTCAACAAAGACAAGCCACCGCAGTGAGAAGCCCACACACTGCAATGGAGTAGCCCCCGCTCGCCGCAACTAGAGGAAACCCGTGTGTAGCAACGAAGACCCAAGATGGCCAAATATAAATAAATAAATTTTTTTTTTTAAAAAAAAGAAGGATAGGAAAAGTTCCTAACCTATATAAAAAAAAAAAAAAAAATGGGGGGCCAGATAATTCTTTGGGACTTGTCATGTGCAACGCTGGGTGTGTAGTAACATCCCTGGCCTTTACCCACTAGATGTCAAAGTGTCCCCACACCCACCCCACAGTCTTAATCAGAACTCTCTCCAGACATTGCCACTTATCTCCTAGGGGCAAAATTGTCACAGGTTGAGAACTATTGCCCTATCAAAATAATCATTTAACTCCATTTGAGCTACTTTCATACATGATTTTAAGGCTTAATACTTACTTATATTATTCGTAATTATTACAAAATAATTTAGACTTCCTATTTGTGCTTACTTTCCACAAGCTTTGTATAATGTTGTAGCTCAAAAGTTAGTACTAGCACGTGACAGTCTCCATCTCTGTCAATCAAGAAGATTATTTACTACTAATGAATGAATGAATGAAAGTCGTTTTATTTGAGGATGCTCTTCAGAAGACTTAAAATAATGTTTGTGGAACATTCTGCATGTGACTGGATTTATTTTGATGACTGTCAGTTTCTTTGACAACTACTCATTTTACTTTTTAGAAATGGACATTATATCTAAGGGAGAGCCCAATAAATTCAAATATAACTAAAAAGTTAGGTGCCATCTGTATTCTAAACTTAATTGAAACTAATTTTTCTGACTTTCTTGTGTGAGCTGGTTTCTGAATGGGAATTATGTCATGGTTTGCTAAACTCAGGTAGCAAGGGAGCCAGGAACTGTAGTAGGAGAAACAGGGACTGGAAATAAACAAAGACGGGAACTCACAGGTCTCAAAAATATAAGGTAATTTCATTAAAGTCATTTTATTAACCATAACACAAATCCATTGCTTTTCCAGAGTCCCATTAATGGAATTACTATTCACCTGGCTTGTTTGTGATCATCTTTTAGTTCATCAATAGGTCATCAGTTCTTTACAGATTTAGCTCTAGAATATCTTTAGAATTTGCCATTTCCTCTTCATCCCCACCACAATGACTTTTGTGTCTCTCCCTAACGTAGCTCTACTTGTACCCCTGCAAAGCTGCCTCACCAGCAGCTCTGCCTCTAGCTCACCTTTCTATTTTCATTGCCAGCACAGTTCTGTCTGGAATACGAATAAAACCATGAAATTCTCCTACTTCTACTTCTACAAGAGTTACCGATTGCCCAAAGAATAACATCTTAAGGCCTCTACCTGGTTTCTGACTACATGATTTCCCCCAGTTATCATCAGTCACCGCTTTGTGCATAGCCTCTCTTTAGTCCTGTTAACTGGCTTATAACACCCTTAGATAATACACGTGTTTTTCTGTCTTTATATATATCGTTCCTTCAGCCTGGCTAGTTCCTAGTGCTTCTCTAAGGATTCTGCTCAAATACCTCATTTTTTGTGAAACCTTTTCTCTAATGACCAGACATACATACTCTATTTGTATTTATCTCCTAGCGTTTTAAGAATTTATATATATATATATATATATATATATATATATATATATATATGCTCTGTCATTTAAGTGATTTAAGAACAAGTAGGAATACCTACAAAAACATATCTATTATATAAAATAAAGATGATTATAAAGTAACTTCTGTAGCCAAATTAAACTAAGATAAAAATTCTTAAATAACTTTAATTTTGCAAAGTCAATGTCCCACTTTTAATTTAGTATCTTTTTAATTTTAACATATGCTACCTCAAACTTTAAAATTATATTTTGATTCATATTATAATATTCTTAAAGTTTTTATACAATCATAAGTATGTAGTAAATATCAATCCTCTTGGGTTTGAAGTGATTTTCCCATTTTCTCACATTAAATAGTATGTTGTGAAATTTTAGTTTTATATTTAATTCTAAAATATGTAACTTTTATGGAGATAATATTAGTTTTGTTTTTGTTTTATTTAGTTTTTGAGGCTTGGGCTCTGGCTTTGAAGCAGCAGGTTTAGCAGATAACCTTACACATCTTCTCTGTGGTTCATCCTTCACCTTGACTTTATATCCTTTAGCATCCCCTTCAGCCTGGAAGGTGGTCCACTCAGGGTGAGGGCTCGAGGGGGAGACTCCCTGCAGAGGTGCTGTACTACTGCAGTGGGGCAGGTAGGAGCTGTCCTTTCAGCACCCATTGCTCAGCTGTCTCCCCAAATGCCAACAAAGCCCCCCCCAAAGTCTGTCAGGTGGCTCCCTTAGCTCCTTATGTTCCCAGACCATAGAACCCTGCCACGGAATGATCTAGTGCTTTTCCTTTTACTGTAATTGCAAACTATACCCAGTATTTTTGAAATTTAAATGAGAGAAATACAACACATGAGACACAAATGATTAATACCTAGTATAAAATATTAAGAAAACAGCATCCCAGTGGGAAAATGGACAAAGTGAAAAAGAAGAGCCTATTCATATATGTACAAAAAATTACAAATGTCTAATAAATATTAAAAGTTTCACAACTTCACTAAAACTAAAAGAAGTGTAATTAAAAGTGGTTTACCATTTCTGGACCATCAAATAAAAATAAAGAGTAATTTTATTAAAATAATTTAAGCATTTCCTTAGGGCTCAGTGCCATGAGCAGGTTTGCATTTCCTGACTCTGTGCTAGTGCTCTTATCATCACCTCTTGTAGTGTCTAATAGAAAATGAGTTCTACTGAAAATTATTTTAAATAATCTTCCCTGAGGGAAAGCACAGAAAAAAACAAAAGTAAATTTAATGATTTGTGTGACCTGTGTAATCCATTTAAGGCAATAGAACTAAAGTGGTTGAAATAAAACACAAATATACAAAAACTGTAAAGGTGAGTGAGGAGATACAACTGCACTATATGTTAAAAAAAAAGAATTTGTAAAGAGAAGTGATGTGGGCCCATTAGTTTATTGTTTATTTATTGATCATTTACTGTTTTAATTTTTTAAACCATGTCACAAATCTCTTAAATATGGATTATGCTGAAAGTTAAACATTTAAGCATATATTCTTATATTATAAAATCTATTTAATACACTTATTTGAAAGTATAACTGAGCAGAAATATTTTTGTACATTTTACTGGCTGCCTCAGAGTCTGAGAAATATATAAAAAATACAAACAGGGCTTCCCTGGTGGCGCAGTGGTTGAGAGTCCGCCTGCCGATGTAGGGGACACGGGTTCGTGCTCCGGTCTGGGAAGATCCCACATGCTGCAGAGCGGCTGGGCCTGTGAGCCATGGCCGCTGAGCCTGCGCATCCAGAGCCTGTGCTCTGCAATGGCAGAGGCCACAACAATGAGAGGCCCGCGTACCACAGAAAAAAAAAAAAAAAATGCAAACAGTGAAAAACCCAATACATTTATATGAGTCATATACTAGATTTTGTGGCCAAAGAATTTCAGTGGCCTATAATTTATATACATATGCCAGCTACCTTGAAATATAATGAAATTGTGGGAAAATCATCCTGAATTTGAATTCTGAGTTTGAATTTCCCCTGCAATGATGTTCTTCATCACTGCTAAGAGTCATTTTCTTACCAGGATATAGTTAATATAGGGATGTAATGTATCATTCACTGTTTATGAAGGAAGTATATGGCATCATTTAAAATTCCCAGGTGATGTCAATATTTAGAATCTTAGAAGCTTTAAAGAATGTCACAAAATCTATGAATTTTCTCTTCTAAGTTTGTACACATAGTCACACAATTTTGCCCATATTAACAGGGTGTTCAAATATCCCCTGACACTGTCCATGAACAATTTAATATCCTGAGGGGAAAAAGTCAAGGAAGGAGATAATTGTATGTGATCCTCTAAATGTAAATAACATTTAACTATGCCATTTGAAACTATAAAACTGATAAATAAGTAACAGTAAAAGCATCCAATTAAACATTTCTCTAGATTAATGTTGTTTCACTGAAATACTCATCCCTTGGGATTTACCTATCATCCAATTTTACAGTGTAATAAAAAGAATAGAATATTTGTCTTTAGAAAATGATGCCAAAATACCATTTAAAAATCATTTTCTTCCTGACGTATCTCAGTTTTTGTCTGCCCTTCACAAGGTAATTTACTGAGCACCAAATTATTAGGCATTATACACACATATAAAAGAAATAAGTAATGGGAGATAAGTAAAGATGTATATGATTGTTATCAGAGTTCAGGTTTTGTCCAAAAAAGCAGTTATGTTGCAAAAGAGGCAATGAATTATCAAGAATGAGTGACATTTGTGTTTGGTGAGAAAATATTTACTCCCTTAGAGATCTAAAATGTAAAACATTTTTAACTGAGTGCTTTAAGTTAGAAAATTTCACAATTTCTAAAATGACAGAAATGATAGATGATATTTGAAGTATTTATTATGCTGTCCTTTATGGTCAAAGAAGGAAATACCTGGCACATTGTTGTTAGAATGTATCACTTAAGCATGAAAATATAAAGCTGCTTTTTCCATATATCTATAGTTAATGAAATTGTTTCTTGTTGTCATTTTGTTTGTGACGGTGAAAATGAGTAAGATGTCATCAAAACAATAAGATGTCATCAAATTATTTCTTATTTCTTGGTACAATTTTCTGGTCATATGGCTGTTTATTGAAATCACCTAAATTTCTGCTACTAGGCCTTTGTTACAACTTTGGCTATATGTTGCATCTCTTTGGGTGCCCTTAGAGTGTATTGTAAGTGACATCATAACATAAATGGGATCCTTGGATCTAACACAGCTATTGCAAGATGTACATTTAATCTATTTCAGGTGTTTGCATTTAGTCAGGAAAGGAGATGAGAAAGGAAGATATTTATTAAACAACACAGAGATTCCACAATTAAAGGAGCAGTAATCTTTAGTGGTTTGGTAGGAGGAGATTGGAGAAGGAAATCTGTGAACTCTTAAAATGATGGAAAAAACAAACAAAACCCAAAATGTCTTTCCCAGCATCGTACCCCACTCGTTACCTCCTCCACTCTTGTATAGGCTGAAGATAAAAAGCAGTGATCCCTGTACTTCAGCTCTCTTGGTTCATCTTTTGAAGTCAAACTTTCCTATCTTTTTTCTGGCTCACTTACAAGTCTGTTTCTGACTCTGAACAAATATATATTTAATAAAGTAATGACAGTATACACTTGTCCCTGGGTATCCACTGGGGATTGGTTCCAGGACACGCCTCCCTCCCCATCCGAGGATGTATTTTCACATATGACTGAGGAATCAAATCTTATTACCAAGACTAACAAGGAGACCCAGCTCTGACACTGCCCCCCTTTACCTTCTTCTTTTCTTGGTATTCAGATGTCTTGTCCAGGCACCCATCTCTTTTTTGCCCAGATTCTGGTTTCTCTTCCTGACATACCCCACAACCGTCCTCTCTGCCTGTATCATCTCTTGATTGCTGATCGCAGTGTTTCTGCTGCCTGGAAAGCCCTCTGTCATGTTCTCTCTCTCCTGGTGAACATGTGATTCAAGGTCAAACTTGGACCGTGCACTTCCTCTTTGTAGCTCTCCTTAATCTTCTCAGTCAGAATCACTCCCACCTTTGTGCTTCCAAAGCACAGTTATTCACCAGGGTGCCTCATGTAAAGGTGAACGTGTTTAGGTTTGTCTTTCCAAATAGACTGTGAGGTCACTGAGATCCAAGAACACTGCCTAATCATGTTTATTTCCCCCAGAACCCATGACAGTGACATGCACCTGTCACTTGATGACTGTGTGATTTGAAAATCTGCACCTTATCTACTCTGGCTAGTTTTTATCAACTCCCTTGATGATCTACCTTGTCGCTGTATCTTGGTCATTAACTGAGGTTCCTATTCATATCTCTTGGCTTACTGCTATTCTAGTGGTTCTTTCTCTTTTCTCTCACTCCTTGATCTGTTGCCATCTGACACCATGACAACTTAATATCCCTCATGGTGCTCTGCCACCTAATTATAACACACATTTTGCAGGCCAAGTAATTATACTCCCTTCAAAGCTGCCACCTCATTTAACAAATTTTGTTTGTGTTCCACAGGGCAGGATCTTAATCTAATGTAGTTGACTGTCCACTTTTACGTATGTCTTCCATTGCTTTTACCTGTATTCCTATCTCTGTATATACATACTTTCTATTTTTACTTTCCTCAGGAGATATACATTCATATCCTAAAACGAACATGAGAAGAGTATAATCATGCTAGTTTTTTGACTATATTACTGTTGGTCTTCAAAGTCCTTTTAACTGTAGTTATTTTTGAACCTTGGGATCTGTGGACGATCTCTGGAGCAGCATCTTATGGAGCAATTGGAAACAAAAGATATATTAGAAACAAAAGAACCTAAAGCATTGTTCTTGGGTATTTTTTTTTTATAGTGTTGTAGACCAATATTAGAAAACAGTCTTACTTCATAGTCCCAATTCTTACCACAATCTTGAATATTTGTTTGCATTATGTTGAAAAAATGCTATCATAGATCCCTAGAGTATGAACCTTAATTATAACTGAGCGCTAGTATCTTTTAAGTTAATTTTAAGTTAAGTTAATTTTAAGAGGTCACAGGTCAAGTAAGAAATTACCCATACAACAGAAGATTCATTTGCTTTGGACATTTATATTTTCTAGACTTCTGTCTCTTGAGATATTTAGAATTGCATGTGGTACTAAAAATGTATAATAAATTATAAAATAAAAATATGTACACTTAAATTAAAATTTAAAATCCTGATGATAAAGTTACCATCAAAAACTGAGATATACTTAAAGCAATAAACTCATATGAACACTCCTATATATGAAAAAGAAAAATGAAAATAACCCAGTAGAAACATGGAAACATGATGTGAATAAGTAGCTTATTGGAAAGGATATATAACTGGCCAAGGAACACATGAGAAGGTGCTAAGTGTTCTAGAATCTGAAATATGTAAACTAAAACAAAAATAATGGGCCATCTTGTAACCATTGTATTACTTTTACATACCTCCTTAACAGATTACTACAAATTTTTCAGCTTCAAATAACATCCATTTAGTATCTCTTAGTTGTGCCCAGATTCCTGATCCTGATTCATAACTTAGCTAAATTCTCTGCTCAGGGTCTCACAAGGCTGAAATCAAGGTGTTGTCAGGGCTACGTTCTCACCTGGAGGTTTGACTAGTGAAGGATCTACTTTTGTGTTGCCTCAGGTTGTTGGCAGAATTTCTTTTTGTGAGGCTGTAGAATTCATGGAAGCTTGCTTCTTCAAAGCCAGGAACAGAGAGAGAAAGAGACTCTGCTGCTTTAAGTCTCTGACTTCTAGACCCTCTTTCAAAGGGCTTGCTCACCTGACTAGTTTGAGTCCACTCAGAATGATCTTCCTTTTGATGAACTTGAAGTCAGCTGATTAGGGACTTCTACAATCTACAAAACCTCTTGGCATGTAATGAAACCTAATCAAGGGAGTGACCATCGCCATATTCCATTGGTTAAAAGTAAGTCACAGCTCCCACCAAGATTTAAGGGGAGGGGATTATCTAAGTGCATGACCCATTGGGGTTCACCCTCCAGTGTATCTGTCACACTCATGGGCAAAAAGTTAATAAGCTCACTAAAGGAAGTTCATTGTGAAGAGGAATTTGTCACCATATAGTGAAGGGTACTCTACAATCCAGCAATTGCATGTATAGTTATATATATATAGTTATATATAGTTATATATATATAGTTATATAACATGTATAGTTATGTGCCCGGAAAATACATGCAAAAATGTCCAATTGCATTATTTTTTTAATAATGAAAAATTAGTCATAAAATTAAATTCTATAAATAGACTAGATGAATAAATTTGGTACATTCATACAATGAATACTTTTTAAAAGATTTATTGAAATATAATTGATTTATAATGTTGTGTTAGTTTCAGGTATACAGCAAAGTGATTCCATATATATATATATACTTTTTTAGATTCTTTTCCACCGTGCTATACAGTAGTTCCTTGTTGGTTATCTATTTTATATGTAGTAGTATGTATATTTTAATCCCTCCTAATTTATCCCTCCCAATCCCGTTTCCCCTCTGGTAACCATAAGTTTGTTTTATATGTCTGTGAGTCTATTTCTATTTTGTAAATAAGTTCATTTGTATCATTTTTTTAGATTCCACATATAAGTGATCTCATATGGTATATGTCTTTGTCTGACTTCACTTAGTATGATGATCTGTAGGTCCATCTATGTTGCTGCAAATGGCATATTTCATTCATTTTTATGGCTGAATAATATTCCATTGTGTATATATACCACATCCTCTTTATCTAGTCGTCTGTCAATGGACACTCAGGTTGCTCCCATGCATTGGTATTGTAAATAGTGCTGCTATAAACATTGGGGTGCATATATCTTTTGAATTATAGTTTTCTCTGGATATATGCTCAGAATTGGGATTGCAGGATCATATGGTAACTCTATTTTTAGTTTTGTAAGGAACCTCCATACTGTTCTCCCTAGTGGCTGCACCATTTTACATTCCTACCAACAGTGTAGGAGGGTTCCTTTTTCTCCACACCCTCTCCAGCATTTATTATTTGTAGACATTTTGATGATGGCCATTTTCACCAGAGTGAGATGATACCTCATTGTAGTTTTGATTTGCATTTCTGTAATAATTAGCAATGTTGAGCATCTTTTCATGTGCCTGTTGGACATCTGTATGTCTTCTTAGGAGAAGTCTATTTAGGTCTTTGGCCCATTTTTTGATTGGGTTGTTTGTTTTTTTGATATTGAGTTATGTGAGCTGTTTGTGTATCTTGGAAATTAAGCCCTTGGTGTTCACCTAGTTTGCAATCTGTAGGTTTTCTTTTTGTTTATTTTATGGTTTCCTTTGCTATGCAAAAGCTTGTAAGTTTGATTAGGTCCCATTTGATTATTTTCGTTTTTATTTCCATTGCTCTAGGATCCAGATCCAAAAAAATATTGCTGTGATTTATATCAAAGAGTGTTCTGCCTGTATTTTCCTCTACGAGTTTTATAGGATCCGGTTTTACATTTAGGTCTTTACTTCATTTTGAGTTTATTTTTGTATGTGGTGTTAGAGGATGTTCTAATTTCATTCTTTTACATGTAGCTGTCCAATTTTCCCAGTACCACTTGTTGAAGAGACTGTCTTTTCTCCTCGTGTGTATTCTTGCTTCTTTTGTCATAGATTAATTCATCATAAGCACATGGGTTTATTTCTGAGTTTTCTATACTGTTCTGTTGATCTGTATGTCTGTTTTTGTGCTAGTACCATACTGTTTTGCTGACTGTAGCTTTGTAGCATAGGCTGAAGTCAACGAGCCTGATTTCTCCAGCTCTCTTCTTCTTTCTAAAGATTGCTTTGGCTATTCGGGGTCTTTTGTGTTTCCATACAAATTAAAAAGTTTTTGTTCTAGTTCTATGAAAAATGCCACTGGTAATTTGATAGAACTTGCATTGAATGTATAGATTGCCTTGGATAGTATGGTCATTTTTAACAGTATTGATTTTTTTTTTTAATTAATTAATTTATTTATTTATTTATTTTTGGCTGTGTTGGGTCTTCGTTTCTGTGCGAGGGCTTTCTCTAGTTGCGGCAAGCGGGGGCCCCTCCTCATCGCGGTGCGCAGGCCTCTCACCGTCGCGGCCTCTCTTGTTGCGGAGCAGAGGCTCCAGACGCGCAGGCTCAGCAGTTGTGGTCCACGGGCCCCGTTGCTCCGCGGCACGTGGGATCTTCCCAGACCAGAGCTCGAACCCGTGTCCGCCGCATCGGCAGGCAGACTCTCAACCACTGCGCCACCAGGGAAGCCCCAACAGTATTGATTTTTTAATCCAAGAACATGGTATATCTTTCCATCTGTTTGTGTCTCCCTCAATTTCATCAGCGTCTTATAGTTTTCAGAGTACAGGTCTTTTGCCTCATTAGGTAGATTTATTCCTAGGTGTTTTATTCTTTTTGATGCAACGTACAATGAATACTTTTGCTCCACAGCAGTAAAGATGAATGAATCAGAGCTACATATTCACATATATATTTATTTATGGAAGAATTTAGTGAAAAAATGCAAGTTACAGAAAAAGATAATGTGATAAAAATTATATAAAGTAACAAAACATGTAAAATGGTACTTATACAGTGTTCATTATATATACATATATACACACAGATATGTATATGTAATGTATGTATATATATATATATATATATATACCCACACACACACACACACTGATGTTGCAAACACAGTAAAAGAATAAAGGAAGCTAGAAATAATACATAGCAGCGTTAATATCTGGACTTTAAAAGATGTGAGTGAGTTTGTGTGATTGAAAATAATATATGCTTACCAATTAGAAAAAAGATCAGTTGTAACTGTGAACTTTTATATTTGTATTTCAATGAGAAAATTTTTTCAAAGGACATCTTAGGATCTATGTGTTATATTCCAACGAGACAGTTTTTAAAATTTAATCTGGGATTTTTCAGTTCTTAGAAATTAAGCCTCAGGAGGCTAATAAGGCAGAGTTTATTAATTGAAATTTGTTCGTTTATGAGTTCCCTTGTATAAAGTATCTTGAATGCTATCAGATTTCATATTTGATTACAGCATTATTTCTATCATTAAAACTGATAGACATACGTGCTTCAGAGATTCAGTTGTACTATAGGTTCAGGAAAAATTTAATTACTAGTATTCATTACATCATCTAAATTAGCACATTGACACTAAATACCATCGTATTTCTATAAAATGATATTTTTATATATTGTCTTCTGCATGTTTTACATTAAAATTTATGTTTTTATTACTTATTCCCTGTTCTCAGGATAAATTCCTTTTAAAGTACACATGAGACGCTCTTCAAAAGAAAAGAAAGAAAATTTTGTCAAGTCATATCCAATCAAAATTAAATAGGGTGTTAATATTTAGAAATGAAAATGAGAACAGTGAGTTAAGTATGGAAAGAATCTGATCTTTCCAAAAGCATTATATTCAAAAAAACTTTGGGTAAATATCTGAGCTATATAATGAGTTATATAGCTCAGGAAAGCAAAATGCTCAGTTAGTTTCTGACAGAATGTGTACGTGTGTGTTTGTGTATGTGAGTGTATGTGTGTGTGTGTGTTAATTCTGTTGAGAGTCAGCTATGTCTGTTGGTCAATGGAAATACAAATTTACAGAATCAACTTTCCAGGTCTTCCTCCTTTTCGAGTATGTCACAGAAACATAATTGTAACAAATATCTCAAGATCAAAACTGTGTGCTTAAGTGGAAGGAATATATTCTTTCTGAAAGAACTTTGAAGATGGAATCTGTTAGTTGGAAGTAGATCTCACGGCTGATTTAAGCTCTCCCTGGATTTACAAGTGCTGCTATATTTAGGCCATTCTAACCAGGAGAGGCTGAGGTGTGCTATTTCTTTGCTGATCTCCAAACAGCTGCTACTGTTTCTCAATCTTTTTTGAGTTAGACCTGATTTAAAATATTACAACCTCATTTCACACCTTGAATTCTTCTCAGAAAGAGTAATTTAATTTCAGTCTCTTTTTTTAGAAACCCACATTAAAACCTTTGTAATATGGTTCAGTTTGTCACTGTTTCTGGTTTTTGAAGGATGTCCTACAGGCTCTCTTGAATGCATTATACTAGGAATTATTCTAGTTTAGAATCATTTTTTTACGTTTCTTTGGTTATAAAAACTTTCACATTTTTTTTCTTTAGGACAAGTAACATAGACCATAGCCTAATTTCATTAGTCGATTTGTTCTTTTGAAAGAAATCCTTCTTCTTTCAGTCATCCACTATAATAAGCATGGTGCCCTTCCACTACATATTTAACCCTCCTGAGATTATTTGTATTATCATTTTGCCCAATATGTGAATAGAATATAAGGAAGTTAAATATTGTTCAAATTGACAGTTTTAGGGCAAATATAGCTTCAAAGTTACCTTATTAAAATAGTGTTCTCTTAGCCAGTTTAGAATTTATGGTTGAGTTATATATGTTTAACAATGAAAACTGGACATTTATCCTATAGGTAATAAAGAACCATTAAAGGATGTCATATGTAGGAGTCACAAATGCTGATGGATTTTTAGAAAGGGTACCTTGATTGCAGTGCTGATAATGGAATAGAGAAGGCCTAGGACAAATGAATGAAGGAAGACGGCATATAGGTGTTTCGTAATGCAATGACCAGAGGGATGGAGACAGTGTATATTTTGCTTATAGAATGTCATGTGAAATTTAAACTAATCACCATTTTTTACATAAATTTTAGAGAAAAGTGGTTATATTCCAAAAGTTTCTCAAGCTCACTTCTAGAAGTTTCTGTAGTTCATGGTAAAAAAAAAATCGCTAATTTTAAAAGATGTTTAATATCCTTCTATGGCTGTCATCTATCTCTGTGTCTGTAAATTGAATCCAGCTCTGTGTTTTTATACTGTGGATTTACTGCAAGCATTACTTGTTTCTCAGAGCAGACATCAAATTTCATTTAGTAAAAAGGCCCCTAGCGTACTTCAATAATGATTTTCCTTAGGCAGTTGTGTACTGTAACTTGATGTTGAATAACATCTTTAGAGTTGATTATTTTCTAGGGAGTAAAGGTGTGAAAGATATTAGTTCCTTACCAGCAGTCATCAATTTCCAGGAAATGCCTGAGACTGAATTTATTATTTTTTTAATTAACAGAAGAAGATTGTAAACACGTGCATATTTAATTCAACACAAAATCTGAATGTATTATATCAGAGGCTCTTCAGGGAAACAGTTAATATTTGGAGAAATATTTTTACTGATTTTCTGCTTTCTTAAGTTAGGCATGGAAAACAGTAAAGATAAATTTATCAACTTACAATAATCAACATTCTAGGAAGTATCTGTTCCTGTTGAAAAAGTCCCAGGTCAAATAGATTGAAAAAAGCCATTTAATGGCCTTCTTCCTTAATCAGTATCCCATCCTGGGGGTGGAAAGAAAGGGTTATTCTTTTTCATTTTCTCCTCTTTATTTGGGGTTAAATTTGTATTTGGAAAATGTTTATAGAAGACACAAACAGGCCTTCTTCCCTGTCAAAATATAACAACAAAAAAAATGGCATAGGAAATGAATCTTTTCTCTTTCTGGGTTCAGTATCTTTGCCTTTTTCCAATATATTCTGCTAGGTTTTTATTTTTTGCTCTAACATTCTCAGTCTTTCAGCAATCCATTGCTGTAAAGTCCAGAGTTAGAAGAAAACCTGTGTTATTTATACTCAGCCCCCAAAGGCTCTATTCCTCTCTTCAGAGGGAGATGGAAAATACATAGCAATATGAACTTGACCATATAATGTAAGAATGGTAAATTAAAAGTTAAACACACATACACTCATATACATTTTTCATATTTGAGCATACATGAAAATGTAATCATCATCGTCGTAGTAGAATAACAGTTTTTTGTACTTTTGTATGTTTCAAATATTGCTCTAAGTTACTTGTTCTTTTCATTATCCCATAACAAACTACAAAATACTCTGTGCTTTAAAACAACCATTTATTGTGCTCATGGATTTAGTGGGTCAGGCTTTTAGAATGGGCTTAATGGGTTGGCTTGTTTCTGTTCCACTCTATTTGGTGCCTCATCTGGGGAGACTGCCAGCTTGGAGAAGGGGGCTACTTGATAGCTTGGGGTGGGATCGTCTGAAGGCATCTTCACTCACATACTTGAGGGATGATACTGGTTATTGACTGAGACTTCACTAGACTGTTGGCTTGTGCACCTATGTGTGTTGTCTCCAAGTGGTCTCTTCACATGACTAGTTAGCGCTTTCTTCTAGAAAGTCATAGAGTATTACTTCCACTGTAATCTGTTGATTAAAAGGTAGTCATAAAGGTACTCACAAGTACACGGGGAAGAAACAGGGATCACCTGTTGGAAGAGTCTAGCAAGTTTCTAGAAGGGCACTTTACATTCAGGGTACTTTACACTCAATATTTCACACTGAGAGAAGTTCTACCTAGTACATGATCACCATTTTCCCCTCACCTTATGTTCTTTATTCTAAGAGGTGTCCTCCTTAAAACAGTGTGTGGAAAGAAAGAGAAAATTCACTTAAAGTAATTTTCTTAAGAAGAATAAAATAAAATAATAATCCAAATTAAAAACCAGGACTACAAAATGTAGACAATACAAAGCTTGATAGATATATTTCCCTGTTTTGCACTATGAAAGCGTTCCCTTAGAAGTGTCAGCAGAGTTCAGAAATAACACAATTATGAATCTTATATTTAGCCACCCCATAATCTTTTGAAAGGTTTGTAGACTTCTAATCTATTTCCCCCATATGCATACTATATATATGTTCAAATTAAATACTATAGATATAGCTTATATCCTTAGTTACAAAAGCAAGGAGAAAATACCCTCTATTGAGAATCTTTTGTTTATTATGCATCGTGCACATGTTATTTCATTAAATGTTAATACCTCTGGGAGGTGGGCGGCATTATCCACTTTTCATGAAAAAGGAATTAGATAGGTTAAGTGAATTGCCTTACCTAGGAAAGACAGCTCAGAACTTGAATGAGTATACAGATCTATCGGATTCAGAAGTGGTAGGTTAAGAATGTGATTAATTGTCCTTTAGTTGCCTTAGTCTATAAACTAATCATTTAAAATCAGGCTGTTATAGTTTTAAATTAATGGATAGCAATATCACATTAGCTTTTAACTCTGCCTGCTCTGTTTACTATATGCCTTTAATGAGCTCACTTCATGACATTTGTATGTAATTTTTTCATATCTTCCCACTGTTACTTTCCTCTTCCCCCATCATTGCCAAACTAATCTGTCAGCTAATAACATACATAGAGATATAAAAATTGTGAAAACCTAAGTCATCAACCAGAAATCTTCCATTTTCTAATTACCAAATCTATAAAACCACTTGCATCTGTACACATTGGTAAGATTAATTTTGGTCTTCAGATATTTTATGGAGCTTCTCTTTCTATTAGGGACTTTTGAAGTCCTTTTTATTTTTTAAGGTCTTTGAAACAGCAGTCAGTTTCTCTCTCCTGAAGCTTGAACCATTCCTACTATAAATTCTTCTCTTCAATTTACAAATTTTTCCAGTGATTCCTACAAAGAAACAAACAAATGAAATCTATTGGTTCCATATTCTTCTCTCCATCGCTACTTTTAGCTCTCCACTCCCCCTCACAATCACACTTATCAAGGAGTTGATGATATTCAATCTTCCCAGACTCAATTCTACCATGCAACCCATTCCAGTCTGGCTTGCTTGGCCTCAGAGAAATTGTTTTGCTAAGGTCACCAGTGGCCAGCATGTTCCTTTTGGATATTTCAATTCTCTTCATATTTAAGTACTCAGCAACTGTTGAAAAGTGCCTTCTATCTTCTCTTTAAAGGATTCTTTTCTTCCTTTTCTGTAGTCTATCTGACACCCTATTCTTTTTTTTTTTTTTTTTTTTTTCCCAGTGTTTTTCCACTTCTAATTGCTAATATGGGAATTCCTTGGAGCTTTGTCCTGGGCACACTTTCTCATACCACACACTTTCTGCAGATGTGCTTCATATTTCATATTTGTCCCTTCAGATTCCCTATGTATCCTCTTCCCATTTTGCTCGGTGACTCATGGGGCAATTTTATATAAACTGCACCAACGGCTGTCTCCGCCTTCTGGCTTATGATTGGGTTTGGTCAGTGAGAGGCACTGAAGGATATTGGAGAGGTGGAAGATGACAGGATGAGGGAAGTTATTTTCCCATCTCCTGCCCAGCTAAGTCATTCGAAGAGGGATATATCCTGCTACCTAAGTCCATGGCTCCTATCAAATGATCTTGTATACTCTGGGGTTTCTTAGCTGCAACATCCCTAGTCCCTTCAGGCTTAGGGTCATTAAGTTCCCAGCTTTTGCTAGATCAGGATACTGCACCAGCTTCTATTAGCTGTTTTAACCTCTGTCCACACTTCCTAAATAATCCTTTTATTAAACTCCTACTTATTCATTTTAAGGGTACCGTCTGTTTCCTATTGGGATCCTGACACGTGGCATCCTTCACCAGGAAACAAAGACTTAGGTGGAGTTACAATTATAAAGGCTTATCCGGAAATTATTCCTGTGAAAGATAAAAAGGAAGAAAAGCAGGATCAGGCAAAAAGAGCCTTCAAACAACGAGGCAGAACTAATATCTGGGAAAAGAAAGAAGGTGGGAGATGCAGTGTTGGTTATGAAAAGCTTCAGGTTATAATGCAGACATGACAGTCTCAGCTGGTCCACTGGGGTGTTCTGGAGCAAATAGAGATCATTAAAGGATTCCCCCATTGGACAAAACTGGCATGACCCTCATGCATCCATCATCTTTAATCATTGACCTCTACCTGTGAAGAGTATGACCTTGGTTCCAAAGCTGAATGTATTCTAAAGGCAAAAGAGCTCGAGGCTGTCAGTTAACTGTACTCTTTGCAGCTGAATGCAAGTTCTTTCCTGAAGGCAGAGCTTAGTAGCACAGCTTCATGGCTGCCATATCAGGCAAACTTATGTATTTCTTCCACATCTTTAAACATCGTCTGTATCAGACAACTCACAATATCATACCTCTGTCTCTCTTTTATTAGCCCTAGGCCTATGTCACTGTCTACTAATCCTTTAAACTTAGATGTCTCTTCATGAATTTAGCACATCCCAAAACAAATACACTGATTTTTCTATTCTTCTCACACCTGATACTGTTCTAGTATTTAGGAACTTTAAACTCCACCTTTTTTGTACCTTGTGCTCAAGCCAAAACTATAGGAGCCATTCTTGATCCCCTCATCCTGCATACAACGTATCCTATTCATTATCAGATCTGGCTACAGAAATGTATCTTGAGTTTGGCTTTTTACCTTCATCTTTACTATGACTTTCCTAGCTAAAGCCACTACCAGCTGTCATCCAGTTACTGGAATAGCCTCCTATTTGGCCTTCCCACTTCCATTCCTGTCACCTTCCAATCCACTGATTAGAAAAAAACTTCTTAAAATATATGTGGACCATGTTTATCTCCTCCTCAGAATATGTCAATGGCTTCATAACTTACTTAAGATAAATCCTCAGTATGGCCTCTAAGAATGTCCATAATGTGGATATGTCCATATGTGGTCTAATCATGTGCCTCTTTCCCTCTTACTCACCAGGCTCCAGTCACACTTGCCTTCTCTGGACTCTTCTAATATTTCTGTTTTTTTGTCTGTTTGTTTGTTTCCTCACTTCCAGATTCTGCTCAGAATGTTCCTCTCACTCAAGTTTATAACTATTACTCAACTTTTATGATTTAATTTAAATAAAACTTTCCTGTGGATTGCACTCTGAATCTCTTAATCTAAATCAGGGCTGTCTTTTGTACTCTCATAGAATTCCATTACCTGTATTTCATATAACTTATCACAGTTTATAATTATTTATTTGTGCAGTTGGTTTGTTTAATGTGGATCTTTCCCCCAAACAAGATTCAGGAACTGTCTTACTTATAACGACATCACCAGCACTTGGCTCAGTCCCTAGCATGTCACTGGGTCTCAATTTAGACTTCTTTTCATGGATAAATGAACAAATAATTATAAATCAAGTGATAACAGTAATATTCCATTTAATTTCGTCCTATTTTTCTTTCAGAGGTTCTACGATTGATATTTTGGGTCTCATCCTTTTTCACTTCTGTGATTTTTCCATGGGTTACCTTATATTTTGGGATTTATGACCCTTGAGACCCAGTAAATATTTTCAGTCATCCTAATACCTTAAATTCATATACATAGAGTCTCCAGTGTGCCTTAGTGTGTATTAACTTTACTCAATGATCGGAGTCATCACATGCTGACTTTGAATAAATATTTAGAAATCTACACTTAATGCGACTAACATACAGTGCATCCAACCAGCCAGATCCATTTATCTAGACATTGCTTGTACCTTATTCATGAGGAAGTTGATTTCCTTTACTAACTATGGAGACTGTGTTTTAGTCCAGGTACAATAGGCCAAAGAGACTTCTCCAACTCCTCCAGTATAATTATTTCCTGCCACCAACTCACTGAAGTGGCACACCCATTCACTAGATGAGAATGCACTCCAACAGCCAGCAAAGTGGATTCTTCTTGGCTTTCATTTTATATGCCTAAAGAAAACCCCTTGCAGAGGAACAGGAAGTCTGTGAAAGCATCTTAGGGAATCTCAACTGAATACTCTCGTTTTCTTTCTATACATTTATAAAGAGGCAGAGACTATAAGGAAATGTTGCCATCATTCCCATCTCCTTCTGAGGCATAGAAAATAGCTGTGGCTTTTGATTTAATATTACACATGCAACATTTCTCTTTACAGACTTATGATATGTTAGTTCAACTAGTTTAAAAGATTTGATTAGGAGAAGCTTCTCCATTTGTACCCCACCCTTGATTTTTTTCTTATCTGGCTGCATGTCATATGATGAGAACTACCAGAATTGTGAGAAACCAAAGGCTTCCAGGCACCCATTAGGAGAAGGATGAGAAGTTTTATTCAAAGCATATGGGTGTTGGGATTAACCAAATCTAAGAACCAGAGAATTTACTGTGCATGGTTCAGGGATGCCATTACTCTCTAAATACCTCTTGCTAGAATGCAAATGCATTAGATCAATCCAGAAATGCTGTTCTTGATACAAAAAGTAAAGACCTACGTCGACAAGATCATGCTAAATAAAGGAAAGCTAAGTAGTGTTTTTGTTAAATATCTACACGTAAGTTAAATATTGTCCTGATGCTCATGTGCGAGTGTTATCATAAACTGCTTAACTGACATCTCAATTATGGCATTCCTTGGAAATGATTCTCATTTGTACAAAGTCAGTTATATTTCACAACCCAACATAAAACCTCTACGAAATAAAGCTTTTTGTCTTTTCCAACTGTAAAAGCTTTGTATCTCTAAGCACAACTTCTTTTTTTTTTTTTTTTTTTTTGCGGTACGCGGGCCTCTCACTGTTGTGGCCTCTCCCGTTGCGGAGCACAGGCTCCGGATGCGCAGGCTCAGCGGCCATGGCTCACGGGCCCAGCCGCTCCACGGCATGTGGGATCTTCCCACACCGGGGCGCGAACCCTCATCCCCTGCATCGGCAGGCGGACTCTCAACCACTGCGCCACCAGGAAAGCCCTAAGCACAACTTCTTTTGTTTATGTCCATTCAGTTGAAGGGAAGGGGTGAGGCCTCTCAGGAAAGTGAAACCCATAGTGACTTCTGTTCCCGACTCCTTCCTTATGAGCCATTTTCTCTTTATCAACCTCAGGGGCTCCTTCTAACTCTCCTACCCATGTTTTTCATTATGAAAAAAGCCTTTAAGTGAATTCATTCTATAAATATTTATATATACCAAGCACTCTTCCAAGCACTGGGAAATAGCACTGAACAAACAGATAAAAATCCCTCCTCTCATGGGGTGTGTATCTTAGAGCCCATGAGAGGATGGTGGCACAAAATCTAACACATACGTTCAGATGAATATCAAGGGCAAACTCAATACGTATTTTTAGTTGTTTTGTTCTTTTTGTGGAATCCCATCAGGGCTTAAAACCACTTAACGTTACCCCTAATTCTAGTGTGAGGAGACAAATATTAAATAATATAAATAACTTAAATATTTGATAAGATGTTATATTCAAAACAAAAGTGTGATGGAGGGATGGTGTGTAGGAATGTTAAATTTTAAATTTACTGAGAAGATAGCATTCATCTAAAGATCTGTAGGATGTCAGTTAAGCAGTCATTTTGTTTGTTTTTTTTTTTTTTGCGGTACACGGGCCTCTCACTGTTGTGGCCTCTCCCGCTGCGGAGCACAGGCTCCGGACACGCAGGCCCAGTGGCCGTGGCTCACGGGCCCAGCTGCTCCGCGGCATGTGGGATCCTCCCGGACCGGGGCACAAACCCGTGTCCCCTGCAGCGGTGGCAGGCGGACTCTCAACCACTGCGCCACCAGGGAAGCCCAACCAGTCATTTTAAATTTGAGTTTCTTACACTAAATTAACTGGGGAATTTTAATAAATTTCAGCACAGGTAGCCAGGTGGAAAACTATAATTAATTAAGTAATGAATTACTATTCTAATTTATTAATTAACTTGTTGGTAATTTATCAGACAGACCTCTGGAATCATCTCAGTTCATGACTACCCATGGGTGGTAAGGGGTAGGCCATGTTAAGGAAAGGAGAGAGCTCAGGGGGCCAGTTAAGAAGCTATCACAATCCAAGTGAAAGAGAAAGAATCTGAATGAAGACACTGATATTTTTCCAAAATGACATTTTCCCAAAGTAATCCGGTTTCTGGCTTTTTTTGTGTTCTTTCATTGCTCCTTACTACCTTTAGAATAGTGCCCAAACCTCTTTGTTTGACATTGAAATCCTTTCAAAAATTGGCTGCTTACTGGTTTCTCTAATAGATGTGTCTGTATTCCAATAAAACTTTATTTACAAAACTAGATTGTGGGCCAGTGTTTACTGCAGTCAGCTGTTTGCCTACCCCTGGTCTACTTTATGGGACTCTCTCAGTCTTAGCACATGGCTTCCATTCTAAAAGTTATCTCACTAGTATCAGAAACTGCTGAATTCACAGCCGGTTTGTCAACATTCCAGGTAAGAAGTTGGAGGAAGAGAAAAAAGATTAAAAGAGCACTTGTTAGCTCTTTCCTCAAATAGAACCTTCCTATATATCTCACCCAACATCCACTTACATCTCACTGGCCACTTCTTCGTGCAAAGAACCTGAGGAATATAGCTGTTTAGATGGATATATTTTCATTTAATAAAATTAGGGTTCTGTTACCAAGGAAGAAAGAAAGAATGGATATTGGGTGGGTTTCTAGCAGTCTCTGTCATATCTATCAGATTTTAATCACCCGGTGTCAGTTTCTTCATTTGTCAAAATGGAACACTATTAGCACCTCACAGAGTTGTTTGGTGAAGGTTGAATGATCCAACACAGGAATGCTGTTAGGAGAATGCCATGCATACTGTAAGCTCTCAGTAGAACTGACACATTGTTGGAATTAGCCTTATTTTCGTCTTTTGTGTGTTTTGATCTTTGTTGTATTTCCAGTGCCTAGAATGCTTTCTAGCACATAGGAGATCAATAAACACTTTTTTTTTTTGAATGAATAAATGAACCACCATTATCATCAGTTTAGATTTTTAGATAGCAGGCAACAGAAACTGATTCTGGCCCACTTAATCCCTTATTAAAATAATGGTACTTACTTCTAGAAGTGACAAGATACCTGGAGAGTCAGACTCAGACAGGGACAGGTATCCTATTATTGCTGTAATCATTTAGACCAGAGCTATTTTCACACTGTGCTTGGATAACTCCACTCAACATTTAAAGCCCCATGAGATGGAGTCTAATGATCAAAATGTGACGGAATCATCTGTCTCCCTTTGGATAGGAGAGAACGGAGCACCTTTTTTTATAGTCCCACCAAAATGGCATGTACCTGGGGAGAAGCAAAGAATTAGGATGAGATCCATGTGAAGGATGAAATCAGCAGGAAGAAACTGGGTGGAAAGCACAAAGAAATATCCATCACATGTTCTTATAAGTGCATCCCCTGGGAAGAAAAAAGACCTATAGCAATTTGGCCTCTGTTAATGCATCAGTATCTGCATTTTTTTCCATTTAAAAAGCCAACTACCACCTTGTAAAACTGATTGCAGGAACCCTGAAGAGATGAGACCAACAAGAGTTTTTTTGTTTTTTTTCTTAAGGATAAGATGACAGAATTATGACAGTGAGGTTGTGGGATTGATAGAGAACAGTAAATAGATATCGAAAAAAGGTTAGGCACTAATGCCAAATACAGGCACCATGCCTTTAGGTAATGACATTTATATGCATAATCCTTCCAGTCATTTAATTTCATAAATTATCTAAGTAATTGTTTCTAAATATTTTAGTTTCTATGATGATGACAGTGCCAGTCTGCTTTGTCACTGAGCAATTGATTACTGTCTCTGATAAAAAGTTGAAACCAGATGGTTTTTCATTTTGTTTGCCTTTTCAGAGGTAGCAGTGAATGTAGGTCCATGACAACCTCGGGGTTTATTTTTAAGCATGATTCACAGTAGTTCCATCTACTATCATTATGAAAGTCTGTCAGACATTTGGAATTGCTTTAATTTGGTAAATTTTATTGAGATTTTTATAGATGGTAAAATTAAAATTATTGGGTTTTTTTAATTGTTAGGGGAAAAAAACCCAATTTATATAACCTGCCCAAATTGATTTGCATAATTGCAAATACATGTGCTACCACGGATGACCATTCCAAACCATTGTTGGAAAGCTGGTAGACTAGCAGACTGTATATTTAGGGAACTTTAGAGCTTATTTAGCTTCATTTAATAATCTGCGTCTAAACATAACATTTGTTTAGATATTAAAAAATTGATAAGTTTAGATTGATAACAATGACACCATTCTTTGCTCTTGGAATGTGGAGTTTAAAAAACTGAACCAAAAAAAAGTCTCCTTGTATGAAACTAGACCTTATAAAATTTTCTTCACACTGTATTTTTAATCATATTTCTTCTATGATTTGGTGTTAGAAAATGTGTATAAAATGCCATTAGAGTGAGCAATTAAACATTATTATGCAAAATGGAATAACTGTAATATATTATTTAGGGATTAAAAATCTTTAACATTCTTTAACTTGTCAGTTTTTTTCTTTGTTTAATGATACTAATCTTTCAATCTTTCTTTTTCTTTCTGCAGTGCTTTAATACGTTATTGAAACTACAAACCCATATCCACAGTGGTCTCATTGTTGACAGATTGCATATTTTGAAAGCTTGAGGTATTTTATAATGAAACATGCCATGTGGAAACTTTGAAGCATAAATTCTGCCAAACATCTGAATAAAGAATTTCTCACCTGGTATGTAAGAGATCTCCTCACCACCACCATGACAAACCAGGAAAAATGGGTCCATCTCAGCCCCTCAGAATTTTCCCAGCTTCAGAAATATGCTGAATGTAAGTATTCATATTGATAATATGATTTGACTTGGTATTTGCGCTAAACAACGTAATTATTTACTTACCAAAACAGCTTATAAATCCCGTTCAGCATTGGGATAAATACAGGTGTGTCTTTTCTGTTTTCAAGTAAGTGAACTTGAGACTACCAGTTTGGCATGAGAAAAAGGAAAAGGTAAACTTAAATCGAACATTAGATCTCAAAGAAAAAGAACTAGAACTTTAGATGCAAAAGTGAACTTGGAAACACTCCCGCTGTAATAGATGTGAAGCAAAGGATAAGATAGTTTGGGAGAATGGAGACTGGTGAGTCTGTAACCAAGAAGAAGGATAAGCAGAAGTAAGGGGAAAAGTGAGATTTTTTTTTTTCCTGCATAACATTTCAAAACGATTGGGAGTAGGGAGTCATACATACATCATGGCATTGAAATTAGAGGTTGTAAAAGAAAGAGAAGGTGTAGGATCTTACACCACGTTGTTTAGTGTGTGTATTGATACAAAAGATAGGCCATGGTGATTCACTTTATAGTATGCAATTTTTAAATATGATAAGGTTCTTTACACATAAACAGTAAAATTGTATTTATTTATTGTTTTTACCATGGATTTTCAAAAATACATCTGTTTCACAAATTGAGTTTCAACAGTAAATATGGGTAGCAACTGTGTCAAGGTGTTGAAGAGAGAAAATGAAGCAACTAATAAATAGGAGGGAGCAAAAGGCTGGGAGCACGATGAGTAGAGAAAAAATAATATGCAGGGAATGTAATAAGAATGGTGAGTGTTAGAGAATAAAATGCAAGAAGTGGAAAGCAAAAAAAGAACCAATTGCACGCAATAGTGAAAGAGGCAAAAACTGGAACAGCTGGAGGTGCCTATGCAGAGAATTGGGTCATGTAGGAGAGAAGTGTCAGGAGTGAATTGAATCATATTATGAAGAGGCAGAGGAAAGGATTAAACTCAAATGGAGGATTGGAATAATAAGAAATGGATATGTGAGTGAATAATAACACATTTACGGGGTACATAGTATAAGTCAGGAACATTAATAAACAATGTATATCATCCGAAGAGGCCAATTTCATAGGTTTTCCAGACTTTTCCTAACTGGAGAGCTGAAGTGTTCTGGGTGAGGTTATCAGAGTGCTGGTGGGTATTTGTAAGGAAGATGCAAACCCATGTAACCTGTAAGTTTTCTCCATCAATAATGATAAAAATACAGTAACTATTAAATGGAGGGGAGAATCAGAAATTGTTGACATCAAAATGTGGTCCTTATACTGAAAAACTGTTTTGAGCCACTAAAAGCACAATTCATCTACTTATCACATGAAGACAATTTATCCCAGAATGGCTGAATTCTTGTCTGCATGTTTATACTCAGTGATTTCTAAACTGGCTAAAAATGATTTACCTATGTTTTGTAATTACTATATGCTCTTTACTGTTGTGATATATCCAATAATTAAGTAAATATTTCTGAACATCTTCTTTAGGGAGAATATTCTGCTTGGCACTGTAGGAGATGCAAATATGAACAGATATGGACCCTCCCTTTTTGGAATTTACAGTTTAATGAAGGCTAGAAACTAATAGATAAACAATTCTAGGATAAACGATATCTAGGTGAAATATCTAAGTGCTACAAGCAAAGTTTAGGGATCTGTAGGGCAATAGTATGCAGCTAGAGATGGAAAAAGGGAAGGCTTCATGGAAGAAGTAGAATTTGAAATGAATCTTAAAAAATAGATTCATGGTAAATGCAGAAAAAATGATATAAATTAAAAGAAAAAATTAGCATATATTTGAGGAAGTGAGATGAGCTACATTTAGCCACACTACAAATTAAGGGAGTAAGTGGAGGTAAGGTTATAAAAATGAGATAGAATTTAAATATACAACGCTCAACTTGAGTAAGGCAGTGAAGAGTAATTGTAGAATTAAGCGTAGGGCGACATGAACAATGCTATGCTCCAAGAAGCTTAATTTACAAATACAAAAATAGTATATGTGACAAAGAGACTGAAATTAGGCCAGTGGGCTACTGGAATAGACTAAAAAAAGGTGGATGGAGATTGATGACCAGAAAAGCATAGATTCAAATATTACATCATTAAAACTAGTGGAAGAGAACTTGGGCAATAATAAAATACGAGAATTGAGAGAGAGAGAGAGAGAGTGAGAGAGAGAGAGAGAGAGGCAGAAAGAGACAGTTCTAAAATTTAGCTCTAAAAATTTGACTTGGAGGACAGAGGAATTTGGTGACATAATCTCCCAAGTAAAATAAACATAATGGTTTGGTTTAGATTATGCTAAATTTAGCTGGATTATTAAAATATATTTTCCAGTGTTCGGGTACTTACAAGAAACATGCCTGTGGAGGCACTAGTATAAAATAGATAAATTATTGCCATAATAGCTAAATTATTATTTACAATAACTTTTGCTTAGATAGTCAAATTGCATTTGAACTGATAAACAGAATTTAGTACTAAAGTATTAAATATATTACAGGCTGCCACTCTTATTTTATTGGCTAAGGAATATGGAGGTACATTTAATTATATCATTAAAATGCTTGATTTAGTAATAGGTTTGCAGAAATACCTAAGACAAGTGGTAAAAAGAATTGTCATAAATGTAAAAGTTCTAACCTCTTGAGACAAAGATTAATGGGCATTCAATAAGTTGGTAGTGAGTAGTGACACAGTGAGTATAAGAACATGGTTAAAATGGATCTTACGAAAAGACATTTTAACTGTGAAGGAAATGAATAGTGCTGATTCCATGATCATTAGACTTGCTACTCTTTTTTAAATAACCAAGACAACAATGAAGAGTGTTAGACCGAATCCTCTAAGAAGTTTCCTGTATAATTAAATAGCAAAGAATATTATGATTAGATGGATCTTTGTGTATTAAATTGCCATTGTCAAAACATAACAGAAAACAAACTTATTATCCTGAAGATTATAAAAGTGGTATATTTTCCATGCTATTCAGTACATGTGATCAGTTTATCAGCAGCATTTAAGGACCAGATTTTTCATGTTGCAATGCAGTGTTGGCAAAGTGACATCCCTCTGTAGTCTATTAGAAAAGTGATATATTAGATTTTAATCGTTTTGTAACTTTCCATAAGAAATTGTTTATATGTATTAAATGACTAAATTTTAAAAAAGTTATTAATTTAAGTTTAAATTTGCAGCATGCTAAGATTATATCTGATGAATTTCAAATAAGTGTTCTATACTCTTTTGGGGAATGGGGTGGGGTCGTCAGATTCTTGGTTGAGATGAATGAGTTCATGAAACCGCTACCCACAAAACCAAATCATTCAGTGTTGGACTTAAATAATACCATAAAGATCTTTTTCTCAAGTTATCTGATCTTGAGTTCTCTCCACAAGTGCCACAGTATATCGTGCCGTATTCTGTTTAGGCTGCTATAACGAAGTACCATAGACTGGGTGACTTATAAACAACAGAAAATTATTTCTCATAGTTCTGGAGGCTGGAAGTTTGAGATTAGGGTGCAAGCATGGATTCTGGTAAAGGTCCTCTTTGGGGCTGCAAACTGCCAACTTCTTGTATTCTCACATGTTGGAAGGAGCAAGAGAAGAGCAGCAAGCTCTCCTGGGATTCTTATAAGGGCACTAATCCAGTTCATCAGGGTTCTACCCTAAGAACCTCATCTAATTCTATTTACCTCTCAAAGATCCCTCATACTGTGAGGTACGGTTTCAACATATGCATTAGGGAAGACACAAATTTTAGTCCATTACACCCTGTAACTATACATATTGTTTCAGTTTCTAGGCTTTCCTCATAATTAATTGGGGGAAAATTAGAGGGACGTTGGCACAGCATTCCTGGCTAGGCAGGTAGCACATCAGACAGCTGTGTTCAAATCCTGGTCGTACCATATTTTAGATGTCTGACTTTCAAGTTATATAACATCTCTGTCTCCCAATTTTCATACTTGTAAAATGGGAAAAATAATAATGTCGAATGTTGTAAGGATTAAATTGAATGAGTTAATATATGTCAAGTAATGAGAACAGTGCCTGGTGAGTTGCAAGTTATATAACTGTTTACGATTATTATTTTAATAGAGAGGGAGTGAGTGTGTTATGTTGGCTGTTTGAACATATTGTTGATGATCAAGTTAAAAAGTGCTGCATTTTAGAGCATTAAGAGCCAATGTCTATTTTTTCTGCTAAAAGACCACATTCTTCCCACAAGGTAGAAGCTTCTGGTGCTGTTGGCAGCCTCGGATCTGTGTTGTCCCCACAAAGGCTGAAGGCAGCTAATGTGAAGCCTGCTGTGGCTGCCTACAACATGCTGAGCCCATGCTCCTGTTTAGGGTTTCAGGCTGAGTCCCTCTGTGGGGAGCATTTCCATTGATATGTGGGAGAGGAGTATCCTTTTCTTTTCCACTCTTCATAAAAAGTCATCCAGACTGTTGTGATAAGACGGACAGCTCTCACTCCTGCCGTGTAGAGAATTGAGCTTATCACATTATTAGTTTGTCGTTGCTTCCTAGAATCTCTTCATGGATAACAATATTTTCTATGTAAAATCTACACAGTATTTCCAAGTGATTCATTATCTGCCCACGTATCGTCACTTAGGATTAGCTTTTTATTTGCTGTATACAAAGCGTGTTATATAGCGTGTACTTTATTTTTGAAAAATACTATGTTATTACAGTGGGAACACTTCCAAACTCTCATAAATTTCATACTTTTTATAGCAGCTGGCATTGTAGAGAGTTGCAGAATTATTTGATGACTTGTTCTTTTCAGTAAGGACCAGCATGCCTAATATTTGGACCTAGTGTACAGTTTCTTCCATTGAAGTGAGGTGTGTGTTGTGGCTTAGTGGAAAGAGCACAGGCTTTGTAGGCAAACTAATATTCGACAGTGTTGAACCACAGCCCCAACTTCAACTTACTAGCCTTGGGACCTTGGGAAGCTTACATGTACTACCTGTGCCTCAGCTTCCTCACCTGGAAAAGTAGAATTCTACCTCACAGTGTTGTAGGATTTAATGAGACAGTAATCATCATTATCATAAATAATCGATTTTTAGTACCCTATTCTAAATAATATACAAATATTAATTCATTTAATTCTCACAATAAGCCTTAGAGGTGAAGGATGATCTCCGTCAGGCACATTGCCTGGCCTATTGCTATGGCACAATAAGCAATAACAAAGATCAAAACAGTAGTAATTCATTTATATTTCTTACAGAGATCACTTTGTTAATAAAGATTGTTAATCATGTTTCTGAAATAGGGGAATCTAGAACCCAGGATTCAGGTCCTCTTATCTCCATCAGCCACAGCCATCTCTCAAAGGGCTTTTGTACACAGGACAAAGCAAAGAAGCAAAGCTTCTAACTATGGCTTTGGCCCCAGAATACCTTTCTGCTCCCTTATCCTGCTACATGGCGGGGATCCTGTGTCAACCTCCGTGAGCAGTTTTCATCATTCTACCCACGCTGCTTTTCTCCCGTCTCTGGAACCTCCTTCACTCTTCCTTATGAAAAACATAGGAGGGAAAAGAGAGGAGAATAAACTCAGGAAGCAGTTATAATAAAAAGTTTGGTAATGTGCTTGGCCATTTTAAGTAGCTTTCCTCTCCCAAGAAACCCCACCCTCTAGCATGATGATCTGTGTCTTTGAGATGTGTTTTGTGCTTAATCCATACATGATGGGTTAAGGAGACTGGAGGGAGAGACTAGACCTCCTGACCTGTGCATATTCAGTTTATTGTTAAGCAAGTTTAGATCACATGTTAGCCCTCTTTCTAATTTGTTCCACTGGGATTAGCTCTTACGTTTGTGCTAGGCCCTTTGTTACTGTACACTGACTCTATTTTGGGAGGCCAAGCCACTTAATTACTCTCTTTGTACAAGACAGAAGAATAAATGGCACAGAGTCAATTAACATAGTGGCTGAGGACACGTAATTTGGTGTTAGACTAGACTGGGTTTGAGTTCCAGTGCTGTGATGTACACCTCATTTTCTTCACCTTTGTCCTAGGATTGCAATGATGATTAAGGGTGAAGAGGCCTGTAAAGTGCTCAGGACTCAATCAGTTATTGTTTTGATGAGGCTCAGGATGGTGGTGACTGTGGTGGTTTAATATCAAATGAGGACTTTTTGTTCTTTGATTTATGACTCCTCAGTTATACTACTTATGTGGAATGTCTTGATTTTGCCCTGACACTTGTCTGAAATCAGGATCTCTGACTCTATTTTAGATAATACATGTCTCTCATTTCCGACCCTGTTTCTTCTGATTCACATTGATTAGCTCGGCAGTTCCTGGCTCTGACCCAGATTTTATTTCTGGAATGTATGTTGACTGCATAATCTCTTTCGCCTCATCTCTGTCTCCAGTTCCTATTTGTTGTACTGCTTCAGACTGAATTTCCTGTTGGTGGCTTCTCTGGGTCCATATACCTTAAGGTTTTCAATACCTAAATCTGCAGTAGTAAAAGAAAGTAATCACTATGAATGTCTAAGTCTCCATTATTTCAGTATCCTAAAAATATATCATTTTCAATGATTTTTAAACATCTTTTCCAGCTTTTCAAACTTGCCCGCAAACCTTAAATTAAGATTTATGGTCAAACAAACTTTAATAGTGAAGTTAGGACTTCTGTGAAGTATTTTGGTCAAAGTGGACCAAATTAGACTGTGATTGAAAAATTCACAAAATCTCAGTGGCTTAACAAAACAGAAGTTTATTTCTTGCTCCTATTACATTTCCAAATCTGAATCAGCAAATGGTTTAATTTCACATTATCCTTGATCAAAAGTCCCAGTCAGATGGAGCAGTCATCAACTTTAAAATTGGCAGATGCTGTGACAGAGAAATAGACTTTGTGCAATGGGTGCTAGCTCTTAAGGCTTCTCCCTGATAATGTTTTGCTTACGTTTCTTTGGCCAAAGCAACCCACATGACCACATCTAACTTCAAGGGAGTAGAGAAATGCATTCCTTCTGTCTGCCCAGCATTGGGGGAGACTGAACTACTTGGTGAAAACTACTAATGTGGACAGTATCACACAAATAAAATATAACCTATTCTTTACCTTGGAACCTTAAGCAAGTCATCACGATCACTTTAAGCTTGTTTCTTCATCTTATAGAAGGAGGACAGTGCTCCCCACCTATAAATAATTACTCTTGTTTTTATTACTAATATTAGTATGACAGATTGTAACAAAAGTTATCGCAAAGATTCATACAGATTAAATTATGTACTTCATCCTTAATTCAGCTGTAGATTAAAGGTTGTGATTTACTAGAAGTTTCCTTAGATGCCACCACCCACATTACAGCAGGAAGTGCCACACACACACACAAATATGAGTATACAGACTTACACGGACTTAATTTTACTTGCTGATCGTTATTCAGCCAACAGTACTGAATACCCTTCACTCTTAAGCATTATGCTTGGTTCTAGGTAATACAGAAATGGATATCGTAGTTCTTTCAATCAAAGAGGTTAATCTATTCAGAGAGACAAATATCATGGCAAACGATGATAAAGCAGTGAAATACTTACTCCGGATATTATATATGCAAGATTCTTTTTAATTGAGGTACAATTTACATAAAACGCTGTTTTACGTATACAACATAATGATTTGATATGTATTGCAAATGATTACCACAATAAATTTAACTAACATCCATCACCACACAGGTAAAATTCTTTTTCTTGAGATGAGAACTTGCTCTCTCTTAGCAACTTTCCAATATACAATACAGCATTGTTAACTATAGTCACGGTGCTCTGCTATACTTATAACTGGAAGTTTGTACCTTTTAAACACCTTTACCCATTTCACACCCCCCCCACCCCCGGCCCCTTGCCTTGGGGAACCACCATTTTGTTCGTTGTAAGTTAAATTCTGTAAGATTCCACATGTAAGTGAGATTTTACAGTATTTGTCTTTGTCTTTTCTGACTTATTTCACTTAACATAATGCCCTCAAGGTCTACCCATGTTGTTGTCACAAATGGCAGGATGTCCTTCTTTCTAATGGGTAGATTATATATGTATACAAATAAGTTGTAAAGAAAATTATATATAAAATATTAAATGCCATTTATATACCATTTATCTGTCTTTACCATTATCTTTACCATTTATTTGTCTGCGGACACTTAGGTTGTTTCCATGTCTTGGCTATTGCAAATAATGCCGCAGTGAAAATGAAGATGCAGATATCTCTTCAGGATATTGATTTTATTTCTTTCAGGTATATACCCAGAAGTGGAATTGCTGGAAAATATGATAGTTCTATTTTTAAATTTTGGAAAACCCTCCATACTGTTTTCCATAGTGGCTGCACCAATTTACATTTCCATCGGCAGTGTACAAGGTTCTTGTGCATATCCTTGCCAATACTTGTTATCTCTTATCTTTTTGATGATAGCCATTCTGACAGGTGTGAAGTGTTATTGTGGTTTTTAAAATTATTTATTTATTTATTTATTTAATTTTTGGCTGCATTGGATCTTTGTTGCTGCGCACGGGCTTTCTCTAGTTTCAGCTAGCGGGGGCTACTCTTTGTTGAGGTGTGTGGCATCTCATTGCGGAGGCTTCTCGTTGCAGAACACAGACTCTAGGCTCGTGGGCTTCATTCAGTAGCCGTGGCTCGCAGGCTCTAGAGTGCAGACTCAGTAGTTGTGGCACACGGGCTTAGTTGCTCGGCGGCATGTGGGAACTTCCCGGACCAGGGCTCGAACCCGTGTCCCCTGCATTGGCAGGCGGATTCTTTTTTTTTTTTTTTTTTTTTTTTTTTTGCGGTACACGGGCCTCTCACTGTTGTGGCCTCTCCCGTTGCGAGCGGCCATGGCTCACGGGCCCAGCCGCTCTGCGGCATGTGGGATCCTCCGGACTGGGGCACGAACCCGTGTCCCCTGCATCAGCAGGCGGACTCTCAACCACTGTGCCACCAGGGAAGCCCCCTCATTGTGATTTTGATTGGCATTTTCTTGATGATGAGTGATGTAGAGCACCCTTAGGTACCTGTTGGTACATGATCTGCAAATAGGCATCTTTCTCTGAGACACTGTGTGTTTCACTCTGTAGCCTCTATGCTGTGCCCTGGGGATCAGGCAGTTAAGAATGGATTCTCTGTTACAGGCTTGTGGGACCCCAGAACATAAACCTCACTGGCCACCAGAGCCAGTTAATAAAGGGATGCATCCCCTGGGCCCAGCTGCAAAAGCTGGGGCGCTAGACCTGTGTGCAAGCTCCTTTCTGGTATATTAAGCAACCTGGAGTGAGGCAGGGGGAGACAGAGCAAAGGTGGTGCCTGCCTCTGCAGAGTATTGCAGTCAGCCCCTAGATGTGTATTAAATTAGATACTTGCTCCTCAGGCCACAGCTTTTAAGATAAGCAAGTAGTCCTTTTTAATGGAAAGACTGGACATCTTTCCTACACAAAATGTTGCATACTCTCTCCTGGAAGAAACCATTTTACTCATTTAAAATTCTGTATCACTCCATGATCTCCTCCCTGTGGTATTGATCACATTAATGTGTACCTGTATCTGTATCTCTCTATCTATGTACAGACATCTGATAGGCAATACATAATATATTCTCATTTTGAAATTTGAGCATTACAGATTTTAACCTGCTGCCTCTGCACTGGACCTGGGGGCTTAGCCACAGGGAGTCCACCTGAGCCTGTGAAGAGCAGTTTCTCAGTTCCCTATAGCCTGTGGGTCTCTTAGACACAAGCCCCACTGGCTTTCAAAGCTAGATGTTTTGGGGGCCTGTCTCTCAGGTGGAAGTATTCAAAGTTGGGGCACCACATGTGGAGTTCAAACCCCTGGCTCCTCAGGGAGAAGCTGGGAGTTGTGAGCTCCCTCCCAGTTGTGTGTCACCACAGTAGGGGTGGGGTTCATGGCAAGCTTGTGCCTCAGCCTCTCCTACCTATTTTTATTTTTTTAATTAATTAATTAATTAACTATTTTTGGCTGTGTTGAGTCTTCGTTTCTGTGCGTGGGCTTTTCTCTAGTTGCGGCAAGCGGGGGCCACTCTTCATTGTGGTGCGCGGGCCTCTCCCTGTCGCGGCCTCTCTTGTTGCGGAGCACAAGCTCCAGATGCGCAGGCTCAGTAGTTGTGGCGCACAGGCCTAGTTGCTCCGCGGCATGTGGGATCTTCCAAGAGCAGGTCTCGAACCCGTGTCCCTTGCATTGGCAGGCAGATTCTCAACCACTGCGCCACCAGGGAAGCCCTTTCCTACCTATTCTGATGTTGGTTTTTTCTTGTTTACCCTATGCATAGGGGTCGTTCACGTTCACCTAGTTTACAGAGTTCTTTCAGAGCAAATTATTCCATATGTAGCTGTAGATTTGGTGTGTCCACGGGAGGAGGTGAGTTCAGCAGCCTCCTGTGTCACTATCTTGAACCAAAATCTATGCAAGACTCTCCAAGAGCTTTTAACTCTTCTTGTGGATAGGTATTGAAAGGGGAGTGGAATTGTAATTTTAATTGAAAGTATTGAATGGGGGTTAAAAAAGCAGAGAAACTCCAATTAAATATCAGAGCATGTGCTGAGGCATGAAAGAAAGTGACACATTAGGGTAGAATTGGAAATATGTGTTGGTATATGTACCTATTTGTGTCTGAGCATGTATGTGTGCACATGGACATGTGTATAAACACTGAGGGCAAGATCGAAGAATTCAGCAAGTCATAAAATATGGATCTATGAATGGCATTAGTAAAACATTGTCTATCGACATACAGTCATTGGGAGAAAGTAAAGATATTAACTGAGTGGAAAAGAAGAGAGGCAGAGAGAATACCTAAACTACAATTGTAGAATCTTAGCTGTGGAAAAAAAAAAAAAAAAGAGGAAGGATCATATCTAAAGTTAATAGAATAAAAAGAGGGATTTTGTTCTTTCACGTAAGAGAAAAACACATGTTTATAGGGAACAAGGAGGGCAGCATATAAAGGGAAAAACTTGGTGCTGAAAGATTCTGAGCTTATGGCCAAATCTAGATTTTTGTTTTGGTTTTATTCAGTTTTCTTAAGTACTTCTCTACTGTTTATTTACTTAATGTATTCGTTTTGGCCGCTAGCAAGTTACATAACCTTTCTAAAGTTTAATTTTCTCTGCTGTGTAATTAAGAAAATAATAAAACCTACTCACAAGAATGTTGTAAGACTCAAATAAAATAATATGTGCGGAAATGCTTTGTAAAATGCAAACTACCATATGTAAGTTAATTATTGCTTTCATTGTTATTATCATTAGAATGTTCTGAGTTATCTTTCTACTATTTCTTTTCTTTTTCTGTAGTTCAGTATCTCTGCTTCTCCCAAATACACGTTTCTAATTTTATTATTTATTGAATTTTACGTTTGCGTCTATGAGATTATGTGAGAAATACATTCCTACTTCTTGTGGCCCAGTTTTCCAGTTTCTCATCAAATCCTGTGGCCTCTTTCAGAGCCTTGCCTAGGCATCTTCAGGTGCAAGGATTATTTTCTCATACCCAAAAATGTATTTTATAAGGAAGAACATTGCCAAGACTGTAGCGGTCTGAGATCTTACCCTACTTACAGTGTAAGAAGTTAGCTTGCTGAGGCATCGTGATGCTAGAAGAAGATGCAAGACGCCTGGGGCAGAGAAAGAGGACTTTGTTCATCATGTCACAGAAAACATCATGTACCTCGTGCTTTTATTGGCTCCCTACTTTCTTTTATTTTTAATTAATTTATTTATTTTTGGCTGTGTTGGGTCTTTGTTGCTGCACGCGGGCTCTCCCTAGCTGCGGCAAGCAGGGTCCACTCCTTGTTGCGGCGCACGGGCCTCTCACCGCGGTGGCCTCTCCTGTTGTGGAGCGCGGGCTCTAGGTGCGCAGGCTTCAGTGGTTGTGGCACGCGGGCTCAGTAGTTGTGGCTCGCAGGCTCTAGAGTGCAGGCTCAGTAGTTGTGGTGCACGGGCTCAGCTGCTCCGCGGCATGTGGGATCCTCCCAGACCAGGGCTCGAACCCGTGTCCCCTCCATTGGCAGGTGGATTCCTAACCACTGTGCCACCAGGGAAGCCCCCTACTTTAGTTTTCACAGGGAAAGATGAAAAGGGCCAGGTAACCTTTGCAGAAGCAGTGGGTTGAGTCATAGGAGAACTCCAAGTTTAGGGAAGCTGAATGTTTTTTAATAGACAGTAAACAAACCTTCCGTTTGCTCAACAGAGGGTCACAATCAGTGTCTCTCAAGGTTTTTCACTCCAAAAACATCCTTGAAATGATAGTTTAGAGGAAAGAAAGTAGTCTGTGCCCCTCCTTGTAAAACCTGCAGAAACATGAAAGAAACGTTGAGAATTGTCTCCCAAAGAATATAAGCTTATAATAGTCTTTACCACCATAATCAGTAGCCCAGAAGTTGATGAAAACACATATTTTCCCACCAGGTTGCCTTTCATTCTGTATAAAGGCAGCCTCACACTTGTGCCCGGAGGTCTCCTCATCTTGGTCTCTGATCCCTCTTTTTTCCCTGTGCCCTACCACTGGGTTTTCAGATCCATCCTATTTGTGCCCTACTTTTCAAGCTAGGAGACTCACCTACTTTTCTGTATTCATCCAGGGAGGATGAAGGGGAACCCATTTACTTACAGGTATTTTAGAGTCTACTCTGAAAAATAGGCTTAATTCGTAAATTTTATTTAAAAAAATTAGTTTCTTAAAACACATTTATGCACACACACACACCTTTTTCTTACAAGTAGCAATCACCATTAATTTATTTTTCAGTGCTTTATATTATAGAATGAACACAGGAAGGAAGGATCTGGGAGAAAGTGACAAATAGCTCCACTCCAGGCAAAGTCTCCCATTTTGCTGAATGCTTTGAGAACTCCTTGCAACTGAATGAATGTTGAGAGTCCTGCCCCATGTCATAAGTGCCTTTGGAGCAGAATATGTTACTGTTTGAGCTTCTACAGCTGCCAAATGATAAATGACTTCTAGACCTTTTTAAGGCTTAGTTTCTTACTAAATTAGGATACTTCACTGTCCCTTGAAACCTGCCCCCAAACTGAATACAGTGGGAAATCAAAACTCTCAAATGAAAAAAAAAAAAAAAAAATCAGGAAAAGAGTAAAATGCTGGTAGCCACGGCTTTGACTTGGAGAGGAGAGTCCTCCAGATGTTTACACAATTCTGCCAAATCTTTCTCGTTTATAGTTTCCCTATGGATATCAGAGATTAGTAGTGGTATTTTTTAATTTTTGCCAAATGAAAGTCTTTCTCTAGAAATTTACTCATAAAAGCTCTGCTTTAGTTAGAAGATATTCAAGGAGGTAGCCTGTAATGAAAGGAATCCCAAAGAAAGCATAGAACAAAGGATATATTCTGATTATTGGTGGGATATGATTTGATGTGATTACTGAAATACCATATTACCAATATCAAATTAACTGGTTGTGATGGGAAAAAATACTGCATACATTTTTTTTAAACTTATGAGCCTGAATTATTTTAAATAAACCTTTCTGGGAGGGCACATTTTTCCTTCCACTCCCCTCGTATTCACTTCACGGGTGGCAGAATTTTAAAAAAATTAAACGTCTTAAACATTGTGGGCTCTTTGGGGTCAGAAAATTTGTACTCTAATGATCTCCAGTCTTTTTTCTCTTCTTGGGTGTCAAAGACATCAGGTGTTGCTCTCAGCGTCTCTGGGAAGTATTTCGGAAGCAGCAGTGACTGCTTCCATAGGTCATTTATGAGGCACTATTATATGGTACAGCTCTACTGAATGATAATTTCTGCTATTTCCAAAGTTGCTTTCTGGTGAAGGGAACCTTTCAGAATTCTTCCTTCTTTTTCTACTATTGGCTGCCATCACCATTATATTGAGTTTTCTGCTAATTTTCCTTGTATTACCTTATCTCCCAGTGTGATCTAAAAAGCATAGAGTTGAGAAGTAAAAGACAATACCATTAACTTAAGAGTTCCTTAATGTAGTCCCTCAAAGAATCCATCTTGGAGAAACAGACATTCGTAAATTGATCACTGGTAAAATTCCATGTGTCCTGTAATTGTATGTTGCTTCAGTGCTTCTGAGTCCAAATTCCACATTAAGCGAAAGAACTCTTTCTCCTACTTTGTAGTTTCCCTTTCATCTACTCTTTTCAGTTCCTTGGGTATCTGAAAACTTTCAGTATCAAAAAAAGTTTGCACTTTGTGTTTGGCTTCTTTTCACTGTAGTCTGTAGGCTGAAATATTTGGAACTGCTCTCATGATATTTTTGACCTCTAACTGACCATACAGGTTGGCACAGAGGCATGTAAGGAGAGCGTGAGAAGATGCCAGTCAGTCTCTCCTGTAAGAGGTGAAGAATAGGGCAATACCTAAAAGAAGTTGGAATTAACCTTAGTTAGCAACATTAGTCTGCTTAACAGGCGCTGGGTCCACGTGCACCGTTTTTCTGACCCCTTCTTTGTCCTCTGGCAACAACAGAGGCTTCTCAGTGCAGTCAGCCCAGGTGCACAGAACCTTGTACATTCAGACCACTGAGAGTTATGTCCATAGTCTTTCTAGGGAAATGTGGACAGTAATGCCCAGAGATGAACTAAATAATAATAGTCCCCTGAGACTCTGTCCAGAATTCTTCCTCTGTTAGTGCAGACACCTTGGGCTCTTTACACTTTTCTCAGGGTCTTGCAAGTCAGGGGCACCAGTAGGACTCTATTACAGGAAGCCCAGTCAGATCCAATAGGATGGTATTTTGTCCAGCTCTAGGAAAGAATCCGTTCGAAACATAATTTATACATATAGCCTGTGCTATGCATTCCTCCCGATTGCACTGGTAGCAGTAGGTGTGGTGTCCTTTTGAAGTGGATCCCATAGCTTGCCCATGGTGTCACCTCTACTCATGAGGTGAGGTTTGGAAGTTCTCATTTCAGCCACCTAATGTGTCCACTAACATCTCAGCTCTCAATTAGCCATATCTTATGGGTTGATATATGATCCCTCCTCCTTCAACTCTTTCTGTTTTTTTCCTGGTTCTGCATAACCTCTGACTTTTCTTGATCCCCTTGAATTAATAAAAACCACAGAGATATCCAGACATCTTGGAGAGATTGATCGCTGGCAGAGCTTAGCTCTGGGCCATGGAATTGCTCCTACCAGGTCTTGTTTGAGTCTTAACTGGCTTTCTTTTCCTAAACTATCCTCTCTAGCATATTTTGTAAAAACTTTCTAGTGTATCACAGAATTGCATATATTTATTTTATCTTCTCTTGCCCAGGTGATTAAGAACTTAGCATATGTATCTCAACATTTCCTAATTTAATGAAAATTTGCTTTCTAAACTACTGATAGCACAGAGCTCAATATACAGAGATGCTGCCACTTTCTCAAGATTTCTCCAGATTCTCCTCCATATATACATATCCGTACACACACACACACACACACACACACACACACACACACACACATCCTCCACATAATATAGCTTGCTCCTAACTTTGGAGTGGACACAGCATTTTCAAAGCCTATGTTTCTTCTTCAGGTTCACTGCAGAGTCCAAGATGACTCCATGTTGTCAGTACTTTTCTCTTAAAATGCTCTATGTCTCTCTAGTGTCAGTTTAAATGCCACAGTGGAAGCTTCTGGAACTTTCTATAGGATGCTTGATGTAGGTGTAGCCATTCCACAAAATGTCAAAAATCCTGGGCAATGCCTTCTCCAACTGTTCCCATGCTATTACTCCATACAATGTTTAAAGGGTGTTTGGGAACAGTCCATGTTTCACAAAGAATGTAACACCACTAGTATCTGATCAAAAATGTACCTAGAGTACAAAGAAGGAGACAAAACATTTATTCATCTAGTCTGCCCTTTCTTCTCCTGTTTTGTTTCCTCTTTTTATAGCCCTTTGTAGTGTCTTGGCTCCATCTTGCCTTAGTTCCACAGGATCAGCGCTGGCAAGACCATTATTTTGGTGTTCTATGTAGTCACGATCAGCTATTATTCATGGCTTCATCCCATGAGGACAAAAGATAGCTCATTGCAGACCTTGGGTCTATTTTAGAGTATTCAGAATGGTGCACTTTTAAAGCAAGCCAGATGTTTGCATGCTGATATTTATTATTGCTCAGAACACATCTTGGATGGCAAATATAGTATACTATCTAATACTTATAAAGAGATTCTCATGAGTTCACTTTGGTCACATTTTTCTAAGTACCTATGCTTTAACATGTTTAATCCCCATGGCAGTTCTATGAGGCCAGCAATTATTATGATTATCTCCATTTTACAGATGAGGAAATTGAAGCTCTGAGAAATTAAATAACTTGCCTAAGATCATAGAGGTATTAAATTATAGAGCCATGGCTCAAATCAGGTGGACTGTGTCTTGGATCCATGCATTTAATCACTCTGCTGTACTGATTCTTTATATGTTATCCTTTGGGTGATCATTAGTTTAAAAACAAAGTGTAAACAAACAAAATTGCTCTCCAACAGGAATGAGAATAGGAAGGGGAAAAATGAATAAAGGGACTAGGAAGTTCAAATTATTCATAAAGGATGCACATGTTTGCTCTGGCTAAGAAGACAAAATATAAAGTTGATATTTCTTGGAGGCTGCTGGGCTGAGAAATGGATCATTTTCCATGTGTTTTCAGTACACCTTTTAAGGCAGCCTTGAGATAGTTCCGATGGGCAGGGAGTTGGAGTCACTTTGAAAGCAGTAAGAGACTCATGAAAAAATCAGAGATTGTGGGCAGAAGCTTCGATGGAGAAGGTACATTTCTTCTTGGCAGAATCCACTTCCAGGCTTTAGTAGGGAGAAATATGAAGAGGTCCGCCAAAGTTGTTTGAGTATGCATTTAAAGGCTTGACTCCTCTTTATTGCAAGTTTAACACTACAGCTCTGTGCAAGCCCCTGAGCAGGGTAGGTAAAATCAGATAGGCTGCCTCAGGCAACGGTAGTAACAAGAAATGTTGAAGGTATAATCCAGTAAGTGGGCAAAGGGAAGTTTGCATTTGGAGAGTTAATGCAATTGACAAAAATGAAATGAATTAGTCAGGAAGCCCAGGATAGCTCTGTATTTGTGTTCCTTCAGTCCTCCACCTCACAGTCTAGCCTTTGTTGCTGTAATTACAGGTAAGAATTCAGTTATGTTTTTGTTTTCAAAAGGTAGGAATTCGATTTTACTTTTGTTTTGAATAGAGCGTTAATTTTAAGGAAAGAAGAAATTGCCCGCCTCACTTGTTTAACTTGTGAACCTTGAAAAAATATTTTTGGAGGGTGGTGGCAGTGCCTTATTAGGAAGCAGCCAATGAACAGTCTGGTGTATCTGAAACACCATCCTGCTCTAGAGAGGAGCTCTTCAGTTCAAGCCTGTTGGGTGCCATGTATTTCCCACCACCCAGGAAAACATGCAGAACAACAGCTGAATGACTGTTCTGTAGTATCTCTGCTCACCTGTACATCGTTTTCTTAGTTTGTCTCCAATTTATACGTCCATCAAACAAGCTGTTTCTCTTGGGACTGATCCGTGTGGAACAGGTCATTTATCATGAGAATTGAAAAGTCTAAAATTATGATTTTTATAATCAATAAAAATAGAGTCCTAAGTGATGTTGTATATAAGTTTAATGTGATCTTAAATGACAAAGACTAAATCAATTTAGTAATTTAAAAAATAGTAGGTGTAAATAAACTTAATATGTCTTCTAATCTCTGATGTAACTTGCCTTGGTAATTACACATCAAACCATATATACAAATTTCTCCAAGTCTAGGCTAATGAAGGAACTTTTGAGGATCTTAATAATTTTTTTAGCTATATAATGTAATATCTGAATTCTGATCAGTAATGAAGATATTTTGCTGCTAATTTTCTTCTCCAAAATAACTAAATTTGATCCATCTCTCACCCTCCCTTTTTCTCAGTCTGTATTCCCTCTTCATTCTACTTCATTCCTATTTTCTTCCCTCAATCACTGTTTTTCTTTATCATAATCCTGAGAGAGAAAATTAGTATCCTAGAGAAAAATTAGTATCTTAATTGGCAAAACTAAAATTATTACATTCTCAGACATGGGATCTTACTTCATTTATCACTTCTGTTTATTTAGGGAGAAAAAAATGAGGAGAAAAAGATTATGCAACTAAAAGAAAAGTCAATGTGGTTACAGTTATGCTAATGTAGACTGGGGAGTAGGAGCAATTAAAGGAATTAAAATTTATTTTTAAAGGCCATATATATTCTTTGCAGGTAATCTGCAAAATATGGAGAAACAGGGAAAATTTTAATACCTTTAGTTTCACTTCCTTCTCAATTGTTAATCTAGTTATTTTTGTGAGAGTTGTTTAGGGGTAATTGATTTTAAACATCGCCATTTTTTCTCAGTTAAGAAAATAATCATAAATTTAAAAATTTATCTCTGACATTGTATTGTCAACTTTTTACATTTTCTCAGTTGAAATTAACTAAAATATAAAATCTTGTGTCCTTGTGTTTTTTTTTTTTACCTTTAGTAAGATGCTATAATAACTGCTTTTCCCCCCAAAGGTTAATTTCTGTTGCAACAAAAGTATCCTCTCTCTCTCTGTGTGTGTGTGTGTGTGTGTGTGTGTGTGTGTATATATATATAAAATGTGTTACATGTAATATATATTATAATGTATTTTATATATATATATATAATGACACATATATTCAGTAGACCACAGAGATAAATTTTTTTTGAGAAAACACTTTAAAAATCTTGTTTAGGAATAAAAATTTATAATTGAAGATACAAGACATGAAAATCAATTAAAAATTAAATCTTGCAGCTTATCTACATATTTCAATATTCTATCCCTTAATTTAGTTATTTCTTTGTCCTACCTAATTTAAGTTTAGTTTGTACTGAGATTGCATTGCTTTCTCAGTTATAGTTTCTGAACAGTTTTTTTTTTCCACTTAGTTTTAATGTACAAAGATATTCTAGGCTCTTTATACTTGTATGAAATGACATAAGTAGATATAAATTTAATTCTTAAATTATGAGATGAATTGTTCACAATTGTCCACAAAAAAATGAATCAGTTGATCTAAGGAAGAAATGGAAAATTTTATCTGAGCCAAATTGAGGATTATAACCCAGCAGCAGCATCTTAGAAAGCTCTGAGAACTGTTCCCGTCCATTAGAAGTCAAAGCACAGTTATATAAGTTTTTTGAAAAAGAGGGCTATACATTGAATGATGTATTATTGACAGTTTACACAATCCAGATCTGCAAGTATAAAGTGGTGGATCATCATGACCCACCAAGATCAAGAAGGAATGTTATCTTCTTTTTTTTAATTTTTAAAATTTTTGGTTGCGTTGGGTCTTCTTTACTGCACGTGGACTTTCTCTAGTTATGGCGAGCAAGGGCTACTCTTCGTTGCAGTGCATGGGCTTCTCATTGCGGTGGCTTCTCTTCTTGAGGAGCACGGGCTTCAGTAGTTGCGGTACACGGTCTCTAGAGCGCAGGCTCAGTAGTTGTGGCACACGGGCTCTAGAACAAGCTCAGTAGTTGTGGTGCACGGGCTTAGTTGCTCTGAAGCGTGTGGGATCTTCCCGGACCAGGGGTCGAACCCATGTCCCCTGCATTGTCAGATGGATTCTTAATCACTGCACCACAAGGAAAGTCCCAGAATGTTATATTTTTAAGGAGTTGTCTTGTTGATGCTAGGAGAATATTGTTCTTTATGGTTGAGCAGGTATTTCCGCTGATGGGGAGGTTTGGTCAATGCATAATGCAGATACACAATGCACAGTCGTGGGGAGAGAGGAGGTTAAAGGGCAGAGAAACATTTTTTATATTTCAATTTTTTCATGTTTTGCCATAAAATATGAATTTTATTTCACACAATAAAAATATATAAATTGGCTTAAATCCTTGGTGAATTCACCTGAGAATAGATTACATCATCCAACTATACTTAAAATATTGAGTAGAAAAATGTTGTAGTTGAAGACAGCCCTGATTTCTGAGATGAAAGAAAAATCTTCCTAGAAATAAACCTTCATAATCAGAACTTCAAGTCTTTAATTTGTGGTTTTGAGCTTGTAAGAACAATGGTAGAAGGCTCTAATACTAGTATTCGTCATTTGGTAGTTTATACTTATCCTTTCATAAGCTCCCTTACCCCATTCTGTAGTCCCTCACCTATTTAATTATTCTTTAACTATGAGGGGGAACAGAAATGCCATACCCAAATATACCGCTTCAACATAAGCATGATTTTGAGATGGTTATTTTTAAGAAACTGCAGATAAAGGAGAAGCTCTGAAAACCAAGTTAAAGTTATCCTTTTGTAAGAGAGATTCACATTTATAAGAGAAATCTTCATTTGTAAAGGCATCTCCCTCTTTGTACTAGGAAGAGAAGGATGACCAAATCTCTAGAAACTCTTGTCACTGGAGAAAGCACCAACTTAAATCTGAATAAGAAATACACCCTGCTTTACTGTGCTTTTCCTGGTAATCTCCCATAACTGGCCTCCCCTACTTCAACATCTTTCTTTTGTCTTTAACTTGAAATGGTATTTAAGGTGGTGGCTTGGGTCATCTTGGAGAGTTACTCAGTTTTCCTGTGTATCTTTTTGGAAATGTTTTTTAGATGTTAGTAAAGTTCCATCATTTAAGTTAGCAAAACTCTAAAGTTTCAAGTTACCAAAAATATTTGGAAGCTGTTTTTAAGTACACCTACCCTAAAACATAATTATTGCAAAGGCTTACCTAAAAACTCTTATCCTACTTACATCTATCTAAATCACTTGCTTCCAACAGTTGTGTTTAGATTACTCGTTAAAACTTCATGAGACATTAGACAAAGTCAGCCATCATCTCGAGCTAATTTTCTCGTTGACAAATTTTGTAAAAGATAAAAGATGAATTTATTTGACTAGTAAACTCAGGCAAAATAAAAGTTGTATGCATTGTATTTAATGCTTATAACTCTGAGACATGCCTATTTTAATTAAGCCAACAAACTTCAACTAGCTTTTATTTATCGAAGATTATCCCACATCATATGAACTTGAAAAACATTTAGTTAGTTTCTATATTACTGAGAATTTTGGAATACCCCAATCCTTATAAATGCTTGCCTTCAACCCAATTAAATAGAGCTCTTTTACAAATTAATGTTGGCAATACCATCCAGTTGTAGAAAAATAACACATATCTACAGTATACATATATAGACACAAATAATCTTATAGACAGGCACAGATACCTTGTATAGTTACTATTATTTGTAGAAAAGATTTTTCACTTGCCCAGTTTCCAAATGTCCTCCTCCTTTTATTTATTTATTTATTTTGATGAGAAACAGCTTCCTAAAATTTGCGCTTCAAGGAATGGTCCTAGAGAACAGGAGCGGGTGGAAAAATCTACATCAGAAAAGCACAGAGAAAGTATCCAGGTTTCGCCCCCCCCCCCCCCATGATGGAGTTTTGGGGCATATTTCCCTATTATCAGAGGTCTAGAGTACTAACCATTTAATTTTTTTTTTTTTTCTCAAGTGCAGAACAATTCTGTTTCTAATCTCCCAATACCTGCAGGCATTTTGGGATGAGTAGGGGAGGTTTGGGTCTTGGTAGTGCTTTGAATTGCCTGTGGAGCCACACCTCTGGCCTTGTGGAGATTTGACAGACAGGATGGTTACTTGCAAATTCTCAAAGAATTGGACTGCAGACTGAATATCAAGGGCTGACCCACCCAACTAAATTATCTTCAATTTTCTTTATTATATCCTGTTGAAGATTTCCAGCTAAGGTGGAAACCAAAAGATTTATGCCTTTGTAAAGTCTGGATAAAACATTCTAACAAAGGCCTTTGGGTGTTCTTTTTCTGAGTGCATAATTCAATCTTAGACCAATTCACTTTAGCGGGGAAAGCCTCTAATATGGCTTCTATCAAGCCTTGAATATCAATCAGCCTGCAGCATCTACACCACACTATGTGGTCTCAGGCAGTTTTGTTGATTCCCTTTAACATGTCCAATTAATATTGCTTAGATTTACATGCCTTCTGCTTTACAATATTAGGTAGAGGATACATTCTCCAGTGAGCTACAGGGTTCATCCCCATAATGCAGTCAGGTAGAAGAGACACAACCACTTCACATAAAGCTTGTTCACATAGACCATTTTTCCTAATGTCCCTGAAAAGTTAATCAGTCGGTCTAAGAAAGAAGTGGAAAATTTTGTTTGAGCCAAATTGAGGATTATAACCCTGCAGCAGGATCTCAGAATGCTCCCAGAACTGTTCTACCAGCTAGAAGTCAAAGCAGCTATTTAAGTGTTTTGAAACAGAAGGCTACACATTAGATGACATATTATTGACAGTTTACACAATGCAGATCTGCCAGTGCAAAGTGGTGGGTCACCATGACCCCTTACAAGATCAAGAAGGAATGTTATCTTTTAAGGAGTTGTTTTGTTGGTGCCAGGAGAATGTTGCTCTTTATGGTTGAGCAGGTATTTCTGCTGATGCGGAGGTTTGGTCGATGCCTAATGCAGATACACAATGCACAATAGACAGGAGAGAGGAGGCCAAAGGGCAGAGAATAATTTTTTGTGTTTAATTTTTTCATGTTTTGCCATAAAATATGAATTTTATTTCACACTACAAACTTTGAACTTCATTCCATCAACTCTTACATCCTATCTATAGGAATATAGTTAGGACTACACCAACATGTTTTGGTTTCACAATACCGAGGAGGAGAAGTGCTCTTGGCCAGACATAATATCCATTCCCATAAAGCATTCAGGTAAAGTTCACACAAATTCTTTACATAAAGCCTGTTTAAACATTACAGTTTTTTAGGATCCTGTCAACCCTTGCATTTCTATAGTCTTTCAATCCATTTGTTACCCACATTCACCAATGGCTTTTGTGCCACAGCGCATGGGTCTCCTGTAGAGTCCTGGAAACATTTTTTTCTTCACCTCATGACCATTTTACTCACTCCTGTGTAAAAAGCTTTGGGGACTCAGAAAGGAATTGAGCCAAGGGACCTTGGCCCTTTTGTCAGTGTTAACTTGACTCACCGGCCTAACTACTGACCCAAATGGTTGCTTTCTGCCTTCTAGTTTTTAAATTTCTTCAAGCTGGGGTAAATAGAGTAGACTAGTTTGGGGCACTTTAACGTTGGGGGAACAGCAGGAGGGTCCCTATTGGCCCACTCAACCTTTGATTGTGTTGTATCAAAACCTTTGTTTTAACTCCATCAATGTCCATTTTATTTATCCAATTCTTAATAACCATCTAAAGATGTCTACACTGCTGGGATGAGTCCTCGTATTCTCCCCTTTCTGTTTCCTCTTTGTTTTGCCCCAATCAATATTCAATTTATTCACTCTATTCTTTAATTATCATTTAAAAATTTCCAGTGTTGGGAAGAGTCCCTTTCCTCTCCCCTTGGCCTCTTCTCATTCTCTTGTTAATTAACTTAATGTTTTTATTAGCATCTGTAAGACCCATGAGGGGAAGCTGAGACAGCAAGTTTAATAAGGTTTCCCAAAACTGTTTTTCGGTTTCACAACAATAAGATTATATCAGATGCTCCTTTGAAAGGGACCCCTTAATTACAGCATTTACTATGTGACCGGAGTAGTGAGATCTCGGCTCTGTATCAACCTAAATGTGCTCTTCTGTTCTGCAGTGCTCAAAGCTAAAGAAAGGGCTCCCAAACAAGTGATAGTGTAACAGGGAAGAGCTAAATCGGACTCCACAATGGATGTTTCTTTGACTTTTCGTTGCTTTTGTTATTATAATCTTACATAAAGGCCTGCCTCAGGGAACCCTGCCCACCAGCAAATGGCTGCAAGACAAAAGAAACTAACACATTCCCTCACCAAGGCTGGTCATTCCAGATGTTTTGCAAGGCTGATGGCCCTTTTACTTTATTTCCCCACCTCCTCTCCCTCTTCAATTCTATAAAGAAACTGGCATCCAGACCCAGATAAGATGGTTTATCGGAGATAACTAGTCTGCAGTCTTCGAGGTCTGCCTGCTTTCCGAATAAAGTCCTGTTCCTTGCCTCAGCACCTCGTCTCCAATTCATTGGCCTGCCACGCGGCAAGCAGAGCGAGCTTGGACTCGGTAACAACAGTTGACCCTTGAACAACACAGGTTTGAACTGCATGGGTCCACTTATTACAGATGTTTTAAATAAATATGTACAGTAGTACTACAGAATCTGTAGTAGATTGAATCCATGAAAGCAGAACCACAAATACTGAGGGATGAGAGTAAAGTTATACATGGATTTTCAACCGTGTGAGGTGTTGGTGCCCCTAAACCCTGCATTGTCCAAGGATCAACTGCACCCTCATAATCCATTTCAATAAAGGTTCCTCAGGAAGCTGATGATACTGATCTACAAAATGAAACGATTCCTTCACAATGCACCCTCTGGTTTCAGTAGTTTTTTGAAGATCTGCAGCTGTCCAGGGAACCTGAATTATTTGCAGTGGGAATTCAGGATACGTCTGCAGAGGACATTGTGTAGAAATGTCTGAAGCTGGCAGAGCCTGATTACAGAGGCTTGGGAAGTAGGAGTGTTACTGAACTCAGGTTTGGCTCCTTGCAGCTCAAAAGCCAATACTCAAGAGGCAAGTGTCGGCTGGAAAGGAGGGATTGCTTTATCCAAGAGGCCGGCAACCTGGGGAGAAGGTGGACTCATGTCCAAAAACCAACTCTGAGGCTTCTGCTCGACCATGAAGCTTTTTAAAGGGAGAGTCGTTTGGGGAGGGGATCAGAGTCTTCATTATCTTCCACTGTGTGCAGACTTTCTTCTGATTGTTGGTGGTGAGGTAACAGGATGGTGCTCCAGGAATCTTGTGTTCAACCTGAAGTTACCATCCTCCACCTGGGTGGGGGCGTTAGGTCCTTAGTTCCTTAGTTTTAAGAAGAACTTAATGATATTGGTATGTATATTCCTTGAGGAGAAACCAGAACCCGGCCCCAAGACTGCACTGTTTGTTTCTTGACTGCTCCTCCTTTGTTTCTGCATTCCCTCCCTTTCCTGATTAGCGACTGTTTGAATCTGCCCTTTGGAACCCTGGGAAGTTTAGGGAGGCTAAATGAGGCTTATTTCCTACACACAAGAGACAGGGGACATGGAAAGAGTTTGTACTTGGGAGGGTCCCACAGGGTCCTGCTCCTTTCAGGAGGAGTGGTAAGAAACAGTAAAGTGAGCCCTACCGCCTGTCCCAGGAGCTTCTGCTAAATTTATCTCCTGGCTTTCAGTATTTACATGACTAACCTGTGTACCAAGGTCCTGGAGATCAGGCTGGAGTGCTTTCTATAAATCTTGTAAGAAAAGGGAAGTTAAAACAGGCAGATGGGGTGAGATTTTGAGAAAGGAATTTAGATTGGATGTTGGCCTTACTTCTTGTTCTAAGTCCAATTTTTGTTGTTTCATTCCATTAAGGAACTCCTAAGGCCAGCTGTTAATAATTCTTTGTCCTCTTTCCAATTTGATCTTTCTGTAGGTACCAGTAAAAGAATTGTGCAGGATGAGAGCACTCTAAAAACCTTTTAAAAATAGTCCTATCCAAAAGATCCATTGTCTGCCCATTGATGAGTAAGATCTATTAGTATCAATAGTGATTCAAACTAATATGCCTTTTTGTGGCTTGACTAAGGGTGTAAGAGGCAAACCACAAGAATAGTGCAGCCCTCACAAGATTCAGAAAGTTCACTCGCAAAGTTAGCCTCAGAAAGCGAGGACTTTCCTTGTCACGGGCGGTTAAGAATGGTGTAGTGCAAACAGTATCTCCAGGTTCCCAGGAGAATGTGAGATACCTCCAGCAACAGACCCACTAATCTGTGACATTGTACAGGTGCTACCTGAATGGTACTTTTCCAGGACTAACAAAACAACAAGGGTTGAAATGACAAAGGCCCATTATGGACTGGAACCCCCTTATGACAAACTCCCCTGAGCGCTGTCATGGCTGGACAAAGAGAATGCTGCTTACTGGATCCATGGCCTATTCAGCTATCCACCAAATGCATGCCAGTATGTGCATCCTCCAGTTGTTGGAGACCAGAGAGAATATTCTCACTGGAAACAAAGCCAGTCTATCAGGACACAGAACAAGATGAAAGGGAAACCTCATCAGACCTGTGGTTTTCCTCCTTACACCAATGACACACCAAACAATGACCATCTCTGGGCCATCAATAGAAAACAAGAGTACTCATAAATTATTACCAAAGTCGATATACACAATTAGTTTCACAAGTGTTTTCTCCTGCTAATCTAAATTTAGAAAAAGGAAAGGACTCCCACTTTCATCAGACCCTGTAGGCAGAGATTTGTGAACTGACATCATAAGAATTCTTACCTTTTCTGGCTTTTGTCAGAGGTCCCAGGATCGCTCAGCTGCAGTAGTAGTCTTTTAGCAAGCAGTGTCTGGGCAGTAAAGTCCCTTTGTGGGTTGCCAGCTTAAGGATGAAAACTTTTCCCATCTTCCCTTTTAGATTCTTTGGCTCGTGTAGTAATTAACTTGATGTAAGACAGATTAATGGGAGAAAAGCAAACAAAATTTTAATAACATGGCCACCTTCTATATATGTGGGAGACACCTAGGAAAGCTGAGTAAATCTCTGAAATGGCTGAAGCCATCACCTTAAATAGCATCTTCAGCTAAAGAGAGATGTTGGGAGTGGGGATTCAGTTATGGGAGGTGTACTGGGAAAAACACAGTAAACATGGGTAAGGTTGGTTTGCAGATTTAAGTTGATGCCTTCTCCGTTGGTAACAGTTTCTAGAGATTTGGTCATCCTCCTCTTCCTGGTACAGTGAGGGAAAAACCCTTACAAATGGAGGTTTCTCTAATAAATGAAATTTCTTTTTGTTACCAAAAAGTAACTTGTACTCAGTTTTCAGAGCTTCACTTGTGTCTACTGTTTCTTAAAACAGCCAGTTTAAAATAATCACTAGGACAAAGAGGCATATATTTTGTTCCTATTCACTTACCTTCTAAAACTCAACTTTCATTTCCTCTAAATGAAATGTGTGTGACAATAACTTCCAGATATATATTTCTAACCCAATCGTCTCCTCTCAACTTCAGCTCTAACTATGCAGCTGTCTAGCTGACAACCTCAATGGGATGTCTCCTTGACATTTCACATTTAACAGATGTAAAATTGAATTCTTGATTCCCTTCTGTTCCATCAAAATAAAACAAAAATTAAAACACAATTCTGTTACTCCATTAGGTTGTTGCATTTTGAATTTGTGCTATTATCGTTCCATAACTTTAGAATTCACAGATATATATCCAACTTGTGAACATAACATTTAACACACAGTGGGCACTCAGTAAATATGAATCTAATTAACTAATTAAACTTAAGATAGAGAAAATTGTTTTAGTCTGTATATATAGAAAGGGACATGATAGGGTACTCGAAAATAAACAAAAGTAAACTTTTGATATAAAAATAAACTTTTCTGATTTTAAGATTCCCCTCTTCCTAGTCATGGGTATGTTATTGACTTAGATTTGAAGAATGTGAATAGACCTTTTTTATTTTTCTTTTTTAAAAAATCTCCAAGTAATTAAGTGTAGGTAGACCTTTCTGGAATCTGGTTGAATATGTTCACAGAGTACAGAGGGCTTAGCATACTTATTGCAAATACATGAGATGTTTCTAAAATGCCTAGTCTGAGGTTATCACCATGAAATTTTGGTCAAAAAGTATTCAGTGGATTCACTGCAGTTTTCCAGGTCTAGCTTGACTTAACAACAGAGCCATACTTTGTTCTACACTTTTCAAAGTGCTAGTTCTGAGATAAATCTCTTTAATAATTTTAGATTAACTTTGTTAGAGTTTCTTGCCTTAAACCCAATAGAAAAGTCATATCAAGGAAAGAGCACTATCCCCCATAACATTTCATGCACAATCCATTCACATTAAAAGTTCTCCATCTGTCCACCCAGTGATCAACTATAAGTTCATTAAGAATGTGCTTAAGAATTTCTTGTGCTTGTCTTTGAAATGAAATAATTTGAATTTTTCAACAAACTTATTTAATATAAGAGTTTAGCTAGGGCTTCCCTGGTGGCGCAGTGGTTGAGAGTCCGCCTGCCGATGCAGGGGACACGGGTTCGTGCCCCGGTCCGGGAGGATCCCACGTGCCGCGGAGCGGCTGGGCCCGTGAGCCATGGCCGCTGAGCCTGCGCGTCTGGAGCCTGTGCTCCGCAACGGGAGAGGCCACAGCAGTGACAGGCCTGCGTACCGCAAAAAAAAAAAAAAAAAAAAAAGAGTTTAGCTAACTGGAAACCATAAATGATAAACACTATTTCCTGATTATATGTGCAGTTAAAAAAATTTTTTTGAAATGCCTTAAAACGCCCAACCCAAGGGAATTTTTCCAAGTGTTATAATATCAGGCATTGCAAAATACCACTGCCAAATTGTTTTGGTTTTGTTTTGTTTTAGGATTTTAGCACTTACTGGACTAGATTATAGAGACAGTCAACTCTAAGTCGAAATAAAGTGTGGTATAAGCAATTTGGAAAACAATGAAACACGACTGTATCCCGATGTTATATAATACAAGATTGCCATATATACACTAATATATATAAAATGGATAACTAATAAGAACCTGCTGTATATAAAATAAATAAAATTCTAAAATTAAAAAAAAAATACAAGATTTCCTGCATATTATTATACTAAAGGGGTAGGATTTTCTGGATGGTGTATAAAAAAAGAGCAAATTTAAACTGGGTTTAAAAGGTTTTTTGTTGATCCAGAATCTCTGTTGTTTATATAGAAGGTGACCAAGCATGCCCTAAAGCATAGAGAATGATTAGAAGATGGATGATTGAAGGCTACTAGGTAATTTCTATAATGAACTGGCATAGGGCAGTGTGATGAAAGGGTGGAAAAAAATTTGGTAACTTCTTTCTCTCTTCTTCCAACCTTCTATTTCTTCTTTTTCTACCTTTCTCTCCTCCCCACAAGATCTCCAAACATTACATCAGGTGAGGGAGGAGGGTTTTCTCACTGAATATTTCAACCTGTCCTAATCTCTGTCTTTTCAGAATTCATTACATATATTGATTATACCATTCATTTCACTCTTCATGTAATGACTTAACCTAATGTTTATGTACTTTTTTTTTTTTTTAACACTCTTAAGGCATATGATATAGTGGTTAAGAATGTGGTCTTAGAATTATACTGCTTAGGTTTGAATTTTGATTTACAAACTAAGCAGCTTTGGGCAAATTGCTTCATTTCTGTTCCTCAGTTTCCCCATCTGTAAAATGTAGATAATTATAGTATATATGTCATAGGGACATAGGGCTAGTAAGTATAATTTTTACCACTTATCGTTATTGGTCAATAAACCAATTAGTTTATCAACATAGAATACGTATAACTGGAAGTCAATGCCTCTATGTCCATTTATCCCCCTTTTGTATCATATACACTAGGTACTCTGTATGTATTATAAAAATGGAAGATATTGGTCAAAAGAAATCAAATATGGAAAGTGAATGAATCATTTGCATCTGGAAATGGTAGGGAATGGAATAAGGGAAACCAAAAGGAAGAGAAAAGTGGGCAGAGGAGTAGAATAAAGGAAAGAGCAAATATCCTAATGATTAGATGTAATCAGTTCTTTTAATGAATAATTAAATATTTGCTACATTATATTCATTTTTAAACTGCAGTAGAACTATGCCTGTTTTTGTAATAGGCACATATGTCTGACTTTTTGTTTCTGCACATCTACCATCATCTATAGTTATTTTCTCTGTGCCTCAAATAGTACCATCCCTAATACATAGATTTTGAGCATACAGTAGTCCAAATATTGTTTCAACAACATTTACATGCTCTTGTCTTTATCATCATTCCCTTCTCCTCGCTTGCAAAGTGGAAACTTCCACTTGACAACTAAAAGTTGGATTTAGAATCCTGACTGATATAATAATTGGACTGGAGACAATTGTATTCTTTGGTTCTTTTTCTTCACCAGACAGCCATTGCCTCTGCTTCTGTTTCCCTCATGCTGCAGCTATTTTATAATTCCTTTCTTCACATTCTCTACCCACAGCCTTACCCAGAAGTTTTCCAACACTGTGGCAGGAGGGCAGGAGGCAGAATGGAAGGGGGCACCTGCAGGGTTCTATTAGGCTAAGTTTCTCCACGCTGCTGGGGAGCATAGGAGGCCACCCCGCCTATCTCTTTATTGCTCTCCTTTGATGTACATTGGTTGGCATTCTCATCATAGCCTGCTGGTTCAAGATTCTAGAACTGCATGAGTTAGAGGGGGCAGAATTAATAAAGAATAGAAATTGGACCACCCCTGATTTAGCCATTTCATTTTTATTTCTGGAAAATAACTTTCAACAGTCCCTTGTAGGAGGATTGTGACAATGGCCCAATTTCCCTTGATATTTTTGAAACAAGTGTGTTTAGTTGTTAAGGGCCACCCTTCAGTGAGCCTATAGAGGTTTCAGGCTGTTAAGAATTCATGTTCTGATCTTCTGGAACATTGGTATTATCACAGTTTCCTAGCAGAAGTCATGATTTGTATACCCAAGAGAAAATCTGGAGTTTTTCCCAGTTGGTATCTGGGTTGCTTTCTTTTATATTAGCACATAGTAGAGCAATTCAGAATTAGACTTGGCAGATACATGTGACGCCTACTGATTTTTTTTATTGTTATTGTTACCAGAATTGATTCTTGCTGTCAGCATCATGCCATAATCTGTGTGCTTCTGCATGCACATGTACATTTGTATTATTATATTTTACTGGGAATTGATTAAAAATAGACTTTACTTTGTACTGTATCATTATTGTCAATATCTGTGGCAGGGATATGGGAATAGACACTAAGTAGACAATTGGTTTTGACAGTATAATCTAAACATTGTGTCATTCGTGCTTATTATAGATGAAAACATGTATTTCCCTAGTAAAAAGGAAAAAAGTATGTTAATTAACATATCTACTTCTGATTCAAATTCTAAAATCAGTATATTATTGTAGAAGCATAGATATTAGACACCTCAAAAAAGAAAATTCTTTTAAAACTTTGCAAACCAAAATCTAATATTTGCTCAGTTTTTTTTATTACTAATTTCTCCTTGATCATTTTTGTTGTAGTTAATCCCTTAGAATCTTTTATGTTTTTACTTATATTTGGTTGTTTGATTTTTTAAAAATATGGTAATAATATCTGACTCGATTTCATCTTCTTTTAACTAAAGTCAAATATTGTACCTGTGCTTTTTGTAATTAAATTGTTATTCTAATGTAGCTAGACATATATTATGACTGACAAATTGAAACTTGCAACATTTACTAGACTATGAGATGCATTCTTAGCGGGACAAATGACTTAAAGTATCTCAGTGGCATTTAGTCTTACATATGTGTGTGTGGTAGATACAGCTGTAAACCAATATCCTCAGAAGTGAAGGTCTCCATCCCTGAGAGAGATTATAATCAAATTAAAGTAACTTGGAGATGAACTTCATAATACTCTTAGCCCTTAGGTATTTCTTGAAATCTGAAAAAATTGGAATTAGGTCTGAACTTTAGCAAGGATTTGAAATGAGAATAAAAAGGCAAATATTGATGCATAATATGAAATGGAGCACATTACAGACAGAAAACTGTGTCAGTAGTCCATGAGCTTTTCTGTATTAAGTGTGTCCCATCAGCAACGTAGAGCATAAAGTCATACTTCTCATCAGGAGTTCATCCCTGAATGATATTCGCATAAATATGTCGGGTTACCTAGAGGGCATTTTTGGTTCAGAGGTTTCTTGTTCGTTTGTTTGTTTTTTGCAAACATTATTGTTATAAGCAATGTTTGTTCAGAGGTTTCTTTTTTGTTTGTGTGTTTGTCTTTGCTGTTACAATAAAAGCATTCACAGAGAATGTAGGTATCATCCTATAATACCATACATCCGTATGTAAAACAGTGTGCTATGTCCTTGGCTTGCACTATTTTATTTAATCTTTACATTAAACCTAGGAGATATTATTTATACTGTTTTCCAGACTAATAAGATTAAGGCTTAGAGAGGTGGCTTGCTTTACCACGTAGTCAGAAATGGAACTTGGGTCTGTCTGATTACATAGCCCATCCTCTTTTTTCACTTGCTATTCTGACTAGTACTCACCATTCCTTCTGCCTTACAACAAATGGACACCAAAAAACAATCATCAATGATAGGTTCAGTAACTTCCAACCATCAACATGGTTAAGAAATCAGAAAAACTTGGGGCAAAATGTCAAGCTGGTGGTGAATGAAAAGGAACATAAAGATAATGCCTAATAAGCATGCAGAGGGACTCTGTTGCTATTCTCTACAGATAGACAGTAAAAGTGTATTATAACAGCCTGCAGTATAAGCCTTTTATACTTAAAATCTGCACCTTTCTTCTGCAGTTTAACCCAAGGTTATATTTTATCCATTTTCCGGTGTCCAATAAATCTGGTCCAGGGATTTGTCTCTCACAATATTTTCCCAACTGCTTCCTTTATTTTCATGATTGTACACAGTCTGTGATCTCATGACTCCTTTTTGTTGCTGTTGATAGAAGGAGATGAGGAAGGAGAGGAGGAAAGAGTGTTGAGCCTAGCTGGTGGCTAGTTCTGTGGTTTCACGTCCTTTGACCCCCAAGATTAAAGCCAGGGGACTGGGTGTCCAAGAGAACCACTCCTAGAGATCAGAATGGTGGAAGAAGAGATTAAGACACGCTTCTCTCTGTTAGGATCCTGTCTTAGGCAGTAGGTTTGTTCATGTGCCAGGCACCTGCCTAACGCAAGAGGAAAAATAATCATATGAAACGAGTGGCTGGAAGAAGTGAGGCAGACGAGGGGCAACCTATACCTCATCTTTTGGCATGGCAGGGACATGTGAGTTTCCCTTTGGTTAAATGGATTTAGTGAAAGCTGGCCAGGCTTGAATTATATTGGAAGTGCTGTACCCCCACAGGGAGGCCTCCTGGTAAGGGGACCTTGGAAGAGGACCTTGACTAGCTTAGGGTGGGAGGAGAGGATGAGCTGGAGGCAGGTTTCCAGTGTCAGAAGAATGTGCAGTGGGAGGCCCTGAATGATGATTTCATACCTGCACAGGAAACTGTGGGCCCTGCATGCCTGCCCTGTAGTGAATGACAACCAGCAGCCCTAGTCAGATAGGCAGCAGCCATCAAGATGTAAACAAGAAAGCAACAAAGAAGCAAACAAGCAATAATGGATCCCCTCCTTCCTAATGCCTCCATTTTCTGATTATAACCCTTTGTTTTTATTTGTAGTTCATAATATTTCATGTGTAATTCATAATGTTTTCTTTTAAATAATGTAGAACACCAGGAAAATAGTAAATATGAAGACTAGAGAAATTATAAAATACTGTATGTAATTGAAATGCCAGAATAAAAGAGCAGAAGAAATTGATCATGAACATTAATTAATTATGTATTAGAATATGCCCTTCTGCGCTGACGAAGGACAGAAGTCTACTGACAAAAGGGGTTGATAGGATTAATGAAAAGAAACATTTACCTAGAATACTCTCATAATACTTTTAAATTTGAAGGATAAAGAAAACATTTATAAGCACTTAAGCAGGTGATTTCTAAGTAAGGACATTTGATCTAGTTTCAGATTTCTCAACCAATTTTCAGAAGAAAATAAAGTTACATTAGTTAAATGTTGAGTGGAAAATGACTCCAAAATCTAAACCCAACCACAGTTCCATTCATACATGGATACAGGAGACCAATACCCAAATGTTTATATAAGATTTTGTGATCTTGAAATCAGTCAGTCCTTTATTAATCAAAATAGTATTACTTGAAGAAATTTTTACTGTCGAGACTATCTTCAGCCACAATAATACAAATCCTGGCTCAAAGTGGCCACAATACATGTATGCCTATATTTTTTTCCACGTCATCTCTCTCTCTCTCACTGCTTTTCATTTATGTGGGAGCATGATGTTCCCAAGAGCAATCCTGGCTGGGAAGGTTGAGGAAATATGCCTGATAGGTGTACTAAATATGAGAGTAGTTTTCTTCTGAAGTTGAGGCAAAAATTAAATGTTGCATTATTTACATCTGCTCATCTGTACTTCCCTTCCTCTCCTACTAAGGCTCGCTAAAAGAAATAGCTGGAAGTAAGGAATATTGAATGTGTTAGAAATTCAGGAAGTCAAGGTCCTTGGAATAGTTCTGGTTATTAATAAGATTATCATATGCTTCGCACAAGTCTTTGAACACTTTAAATATGGCATCGCAAAAGTAAGAGAACAGTCTGCTTTTGCTTTGAGGATCAGTTCTGAAGATTTCATGAGCTTTGTTTTCTTATTTTTAGATCATGCTTGGTACATGACTGTGTTAATTTTTCTCCAAGGTTTGGATCATACGTCCTCAAAGCTGTATTTCCTAGAGGGGAAGAGATTACAATCGAATCGGAGTTGTGGATTGGGGATAAAACGGAACGGGTGATGGGAGAAGCACTTACTGATGCTGCAAAATTGCTAAGGTGCAGTTTCACAAGGCTAAATTTAACCTAACCAAGCACACATGGTATTTTAGTTGTTGAAATTGTATTGCTTTAAAAATGAGTTCTTAATACCAAGAATAGTTCACATGTGGGAGCTGAGAGAACTAATAGAGTGAAGAGAGTTGAAAGATTGAAGCCTAAAGTATGTGATAAGATAAATTCCAACCAAAATGTGAAACTGGGATAATTTATCTGGGAACCAGGGAGCTGTAGGTTAGAGTATTCTGCAGATATTTTTAATTTTCAGAATTCATTATGCTAATATTTCTACATGTGCAGTGACTTAATATTAAAGCATGATGACCTTAAAAGAATATAGTAGAATAAGAACTAGGGAAAAAGGGGCAGATAAAATTTAAGTTTTCAGGGGAATAAATTTATCTGTTCTGTTAGGAAAAATACTGTGTATATTACCAGCACAAAGAGGAGAGATTTTATTTTATTTTTTACTACCTTTTTTTTTGGGCCCGTCCATGTGGCTTGCAGGATCTTAGTTCCCCGACCAGGGATGGAACCCATGGCCCTGCAGTGGAAGCACGGAGTCCTAACCACTGGAGTGCCAGGGAAGTCCCTTATCTTATTTTAAAGTGAAAGAAATATCTGCCACCATCTTAATGAAAGAAAAATAGGAAAAATAAGTGGTCCACAAACTTAGGACAGGTAATAAAAGTAAAAGCCCAGGACTCAGATATTTGTACACTCAAGTTCATAGCAGCATTTTTCACAAAACTGAAAGGTAGAAGCAACCCAGGTGTCCATCAAATGATGCATATATAAACAAAATGTGTTTTGTATATAGAAAGAAATATTAGCCTTAAAAAGAAGGAAGTTCTGACACCTGCTTGTACTTGGATGTACCTTGAAGACCTTATGCTGAGTGAAACACGTCAGTCTCAGAGGCACCTCTTGTATGATTCCACTTAGGTACCTAGAGTAGTCGAAGTCCTAGGAACAGAGAGTAGAATGATAATTTCCAGGGGCTGGGAGGAGAAGGGAATGGAGAGTTAATGTTTAATGGGTAGAACATGTCATGTCCTTGGGGGAGGAATGAAAAAGTTCTGGAGATGGATGCTGGTGATGCTCGCAGAACAATGTGAGTGTACTTAATTCACAGAACTATACACTTAAAAATGGTTACAGCAGTAAATTTTATGTTATGTGTATCTTACCACAATAAAAAACAGTGGGGCTTCCCTGGTGGCGCAGTCGTTGAGATTCCGCCTGCCGATGAAGGGGACACGGGTTCGTGCCCCAGTCCGGGAAGATCCCACATGCCACGGAGCGGCTGGGGCCGTGAGCCATGGCCGCTGAGCCTGCGCGTCCGGAGCCTGTGCTCCGCAACGGGAGATGCCACAACAGTGAAGCCCCAGTTTTAGAAACTTCAAGTGATGGGATGAAAATGGTCAACTTAGGAAATTGTGATTTTAGGCTGTTTTAACAAATTACGTAGCTAATTTGAATATTCTTTCATTCAGAGTGGATAGAATTTATTCATTCTCCATTTCCACTTTATAAATATAGAATAAATAAGACAAACTATTAAAAGGCCTTCGTATCTGAATAATAAAAACATTGTGAGAAGCATGGATTTTGTTTTAGAAGAGCCAATATTTAAAAGTATGTACTGTTCTTACTGTATAACTCTTAGTTATAATTCTTTACCATTAAACACTGAAAACAATTTAAATATTATTAAAATTGCCCTTACTATTTTTTTTTAATAGAAGTATAGTTGATTTAAAATGTAGTGTTAGTTTCAGGTGTACAGCAAAGTGATTCGGTTATACATACATATATATCAATATCTATCTTTTTTTCAGATTCTTTTCCCTTATAAGTTGTTATAAACTATTGAGTAGAATTTCCTGTGCTATACAGTAGGTCCTTGTTGGTTATCTATTTTATATAGAGTAGTGTGTGTATGTTAATACCAAACACCTAATTTATCTCTCACTATTTGGTTTTAAAGCAACACAACTTTACAAGGATTGTATTAATAGAGAGTGAGAAATGCAGCGTATTTCAAATAGGTCTCTCCTGGGCCTCCAGAGCTCCAGCTTTTAGTTATACCATGATAATCAAAGAGCATTTAAAAAATCTTCAAGCTCATGGCACTCTGCTTGGCAGTGTTTTTAAAGCGTTTGAAACCTTAACATTCCAGAACTGTATTGTCGGATACAGTAGCTGCAGGCCACGTGCGGCTATTGAGCATGTGAAATATCATTACTCTAATTGCTCGTAAATGAAATGAACACTACATTTGAAAGACTTAGTAAGATAAAGGTATCCATTCATATTTTGATATATCAATTACATGTTGAAATGTTAATATTTTGGAAATATTGAATTACATAAGTTATTAAAATTAATTTTACCCATTTATTTTTACTTTTTCTAAGTGTGGCTACTACAAAGTTTTAACTAACTTTTGTGACACACCTTTGTGTCTTGTGTTATATTTAGATGACAGCAAGTGCTGTCCTAGAATGTTATAACCTAAACATAGCCGAGCACCACAATGAGAAAACCAGTTCAGGATGAGACATACTCAGGATAGAGATTAATTGTCAGGAGTGACTAGGTTTCACTAGAGTATCAGAAACCAGACCATAGCTTACCTGTCTTGTTCTATAGTCATTGCCATTCTTTGAGAGTGGCAACATGGGAGCTTCTGCCACTGATCTCTGAATACAGCCTTGGAGAATCATCTTTCCTAGTTTCAGGCAAGTTTCTAAGTATAGTAAGTCATTCATGTTTTCAATATGGATACGTTCTTTCACTTCTCTAGGTAAAACTTAAATAAAGGACTAAAAAAAGTAGAATTCAGTCATCTAAAGGAGCTAACAGAAGATCCTAAGTTACTTAACAGTGATTTGCTTGTACACCAGAGTTAGTGGAAAACAGGGAAGTAAGCACAATCCTAGAAGTTTCATATTGGAAATCTACGTAGACATGTTGTTCCTGTTAATGCAGCATCCTGACATTGCTAAAATATGACAGGGGATGCTGAGTAAAGGATCTGTTACTCACTTTCATACATGTAATCTAAAGGAACAATATCAGAATTTTCTTGAGGAAAGAACTACATTTACTGTTTTTGTTTTTGTTTTAAATTTATTTATTTGTTTTTGGCTGCGTTGGGTCTTCGTTGCTGCACACGGGCTTCCTCTAGTTGTGGCACGCGGGGGCTACTCTTTGTTGCAGCGTGCAGGCTTCTCCTTGCGGTGGCTTCTCTTGTTGTGGAGCATGGTCTGTAGGCGCACGGGCTCAGTAGTTGTGGCTCGTGGGCTCTAGAGCGCATGCTCAGTAGTTGTGGCACACGGGCTTAGTGGCTCCGCGGCATGTGGAATCCTCCCGGACCAGGGCTCGAACCCGCGTCCCCTGCATTGGCAGGCGGATTCTCAACCACTGCACCACCAGGGAAGTCCACATTTACTGTTTTTAATGTTCCTCATTCCCTATCCTTTTACAGCCTAAAACTCTGCTGCATTATTGGCTCTAAATTACTATATATTTTTATTTGATATCTATTTGTCAGGCATATATTCAAGCTGAATTTGTAAAACATATTTTCTAAAACCTAAGAATGAAATACTTTTTGGCAAAAAAAAAATTGCCTACTGTTATGCATTCTTTATTAATGAACACTTATGAGAGGATCCCAGATGTGTTAGAATATTTGCTGTCAAAAACCCTACATTTCTTACTTGGGTGGAAGGTAAAATAAGACCTCCATGTTCCTGGGGATGATGACACATCCCATATAATTCACAGACTCCTTTGCCCTAGTTTCAGTTGAACTTGAAATCTTAAACTTGATGTTTCACTCACTCCTTTTGATATGGCCTTGAAAATATGGCCTCTGTTAGTATTTGGCCTGAAATATCAGATATTAACCCCTCGCCTATAGCAAGAAACCTAGTGCTTATGGGGGAATAGTTAATACTGTTGTAAATTAAATCACAATTGAATTGCACATACAAAGAAATATTTACATATAAACAGTTATTTATAAATAATTTAGTAAAAATACTTAAATTTCTATATAGACTTTCTTATGAGATATTCTGATCTATATTTGTCTCTTAGTTTTATTACACTTTTCCACAATAGCTATAAAGAGGATGCTAGGAGAAAACTTGGCCTACATTAAAGTTAACACTTTCTCAAGTTTTGTTTCTAAAGTTCTCTTTAAGTCCCATTAAAAAATAAGTGCTTTTATATCCACATCATTTGAAAACTTTAAGAAACTTTGAGAGTGTTTGAAGGATGTTTGATATGGCAGAGCCACTCATTCCTGAAGTAAGAGGAACTTGGAGCTGTTACCTTAGTTGTCATCTATTTTGCCCCCTTAGATTTCAGGTGAGAACTTTGAGGTCTAGGTACTTTTCCTGAGTTATACAAGGCCACACAGCTAATTAGTGACATGTCTTGTGTAAGGACCTGGAATACCTGTATCTTAGTACAGTTATTTCCACCGTTTCTGAAGAGCCTCTTGGCCTTTCTTGGCAAAATGAAGCCTATGAATTAAAAGCAAACATTCTACCCTTGTCAGTTTTTACCTGGGTTGCTGTAACAGCCTATGTCCATGCTTTACTTCATTTTTGTAATCTCTTGTGCTATGTTCATTTTTTCCCCCCAATTATTATCTTCATCAAGTTTTCATCCTGTACAAAAACTCCTTCACTGGCTACTGATTCCAGCTCAGTGTCCTTATACTGTCCTTGAAATCATTTAGGTTTGCAATCTCTCTTTCCCTTTTTTTAAAATTCAGTCTTACTACATTTCTTTTGAACTCTTCAGTGTTTTAATGGAGGCTGATGAACATTTAGTAGTATTTATGCATGACTTGAATAGCTCAGAATCTTTTTTTACAGCTGTCCACAGCTTGTTAACCCGTGTGCCCTCTTCGTATTGCTAATTATTTATTACTTTTGTATAGAACTCTTCTTCTTTAAGAACTTATTTGTTTCATAGTAATATTTTCTGTGCTGTAAACATTAACATTTTTTGGAAATAGTATTTTGGGGAATGTTCAGGAAAGGATAATCCAGTCTATTCATTCATAGAAATGTTACTCAACAGAAATCCCATTAGTCTACAATAAAGAGACTGAATAACCATTTGCAACGCATGGATCTAGTTTAAAAAAGGAAGCTCTAAAGGGCATTTTTGTGACAAATGGGGATATTTGAATATGGTTTAGATACTAGATATGAATTGTCAGTTATTTTAGGTGTCATAGTGGCATTGTGACATTGTCATTACCCTTACTCCTAGGAGTTGCATGATGAAGAATGTATAGGTGAGGTGTCGTTATGTCTATAACTTACTATAAAGTGACACCAAAATACGTAAATACACAGATAAATGACAGATAAACAAATATGACAAAATACTACAATTACTGAAGCTAGTTTGAAGGCATGTTTTTCATACTGTGAAATATTTCATAAGCAAAACCAAAACCAAAAAATGACTCTTGTTCTAAGAAGATTCTCTAAAGCAGTAATACCCAAATGTTTCTTACCATATTTGTTGGATAATATAATTCTGGAATGCAGGAGCTCTGTGGTAGAGATGAGAGGATGTGTGTTATGAGGCATTTCCAGGACTTTCAACACCATCCCTTTCTATGTCACTTATCTCATTTCTGATATACATCAATACTGATCTTACCTCATCAGTGTGATTTGACACCATAGTTGATAACTATTTTTCTAATCTGATAATCCAGTTGTTCATGATAATCCCCCATGGGGCAGTGTAGAAGGAAAATAATATTTATTTGGTGCCAATTCAAGATGTTTAACTCAGGATTGTAGACAAAATTATCAATTATTTTAAATTAATAATAACTAGTATTATAGCTATAAAAATGAATGCATTTTTGTAACTATAAAAATGAATAAAAAATCATTTGTTCTTTTTTAATTATTAGAGTTGGACACTATGATAGAAACTGAACATAAAATGGTTAACAAGGCATCATCTCTGTTCTCAAGAGACATAATATAGTGGGTGATACAGAGGAGAGAACAGGCAATTATATGATCTGTGAGGTAAAACTCCTGCAGTTACAGAGAAACTAAACTCTATTTGTCTACTACAAAAGAGAGAATGAGAGAAAGACAGAATTTACCTAATTAACTGAAAAATTATAGGACCGTTAGAGCTTTGGGCTCTAACACTTCCTGCCCTCAGAGTGTGCCTCCATCTGTCAGCTCTGATTTTTCTCTCCAAAAGCATCCTTGTCTCTTCTTCTGGTAGCAGGATGACTCGAGCAGTGATTGATGAATACTTTACTGGGTTATAAATCTGGCAGAAAGAGCTGTCATTGTTTCTAATTGTTCAGGGAAATCCTAGAGCTGATGATGCTAGATGGTGTCTCAGCTCACTTTCTCATCGCCAGGAGTGCTGTGGCTTTCATTGTCTGGGCCTCGATTATAGTGTTATTCCTGTAGCTGTGGAATAGGGAGGGCTTCTGGAACAACACAGTCTGAGAGTAGGAGCAATGCAGATTCTTAAAGGAAATTGGTGTGTCACCGGTAAAGAGAGGGCAGACTATGAATACCAAGTAGGCAAATATGACAGCCATTCATTACAGAAAATAAGATGTGACAATTACAAGGTACCCTGGGAAAGCAAAGGAGGAACACTATACACCAACCAAGGAAATGCCATGTGAATTAAGAACATGAGTACAATGTCATATTTAAAATTTTTCCTCTTACGAACTATAGCACTGTAGGTGCCATTCATATGGCTTTTATAAAGCAGAGAATAATTATAAGTTGTCTGTTTGTGTTTACTTTTCCTTTTATTTAGAATCACATATTTACAGAGCTAGTTATGAAGAACAAGGTATTGTGTCATGACCTTCACTGCATTTTAATTTATACATGTATAAGATCCAGATTCTTTTCAGGAACTTTATTATAGGATCTATAGCCATATAATCATTAGATATAGTACAATGCTCGGCAATAATCCCTTATACATATGTGAAAGAATATTAGTTAGAATTATTCAGATATGAATTGGTTAAAGAACATTTTTTGATCTTTCTGAACCTCACTTTGAATTAAAAAGTTAGCTCTTTTAAAACATAATTACAAATATAGGATATATTTTAATTAAAAAGATATAAATATACTTGAGATTCAAGTTCTGTGAATTCTTAGTAAAATTACTTTGGAAGGAAGTTATAGGCTTAAAAATTGTGAGAACCAAAATGAAGCATAGGGGTCATTTCCTTGGAATACTTATCAAGATGGAATTGTAAGTTCACACCCTTTTGTTACAAAAGCTTACTAGTGTTGATAAATTAGGTATTTCAAAAATTGAAAACAAAATGACAGTTTACCTAAAAAAAAGCTATGCCTGACTTTATTTTTAAAATGACTGGGGGCTGACATCCTCTTCAATGAGAGATATCACAACACAATGAAAAAATAATTGAAAATGCTCAAGAAAATTAACTGTTAAAGTATAATTTTATAACTTGGTATTTATTGCTTCAAGAGTATAGGCAAGTAAAATACTCAGTCTCAAAATTTTGCACAAAAAGTCCCGGAATGAAAGAACTACTAACAAAAACACCAAAAACAAAGAGTGAACTCAGTGTGAAGAAACAATACAAGAGGTAAATCTAATGCACTATTGAGTGGAATAATTAATAACAAGTAATTTTTTTTAAGTTTCAAAAGAAAGTATTAAAATTCTAGACAGTAGTTACAAGGAAAATAAGGGACATCTTCATTTGTGACTGAAATATGCTAACGTTCTTTTGGAAAAGTAATAGAAAAATTGAACTATTTTAGACATTGTTAGAAAAATTATATTGATTATTTGTATTAAACATATAAGACTAATCAAGTTAAAAAGTGGTATCTAGTTTTCTAAAGATATAAAGCAAAGAAAAATCACGATAGATAAGACATACACACACGTACTACACACACTCCCATACACCAGGTGATAGAAATAAATTTAATTAAAAAGCAGTCATAATAAATTCAAACAGATTAATTCAGTAATGAAGAAGAGACGGTGTCTAACAAATTTGAAGAAAAAGAAAGCCATTTGATGTTTTAAAATCAACCAAAAACAAGGAAATGAGAAACAAACAAGACAGGGTGAAGTTAAAATAATGGCAGGAGTTATTTAGGTAAGTTATAATCACTCCTTGCACATAAACGTACTGACAAAATTAGCTAGTATAGCAACGTTAGATAAAAGGCAAAAGCATTAATAAAAATAAAGAAAGCTGTATCCTGGTATTGAGAGATCCAAACCAATGTAATAATAGAGGAGGAAAATAAACCACTCGTGCTTCTTAAAATGTTTGCTCAAATGACACCTTCTCCAGGAGACTTACATTCATTCCTGTATTTAAATTGCAAACTACCCCTAGCTCACACACTCCAAACCCTCCTTTTCTGCTTTATTTTTTCAGCACTGTCACTTCTAAGATTTTTCATTATGTTTATGCTAAAAAAATTTACAAAAATAAAAACTTTTATGTAAATATTAAATATTTACTGTCTCTCTGTATATGGATACATAAATAAATATAATAAATAAACATGCAGCAAATGTAAAAAGAATCAGGATGGTGAAGATCCACTTCAGTTTTAGGACTGGTTATTTCCAGGTAGGATTGAGAGGAATGTGTATACAGGCTTTGGTGAATCTGTAATTTTTTGTGTTGAGTTTTGTAAATGAACTGAAGAAAAATATAACATTTTAACATTTGTTAAGTCTGTGTGGTGGGTACACAGATGTTCATGGTTTTATGCTTTAAACTTCTCCACATATTTGAAATATTACTATGGAATGATAATTTCATCTATCAGAATTTGGTAAAATTTCAACCTTGTTTTTTAAACTAATTATATTAAGAATGATAATAAGTAAAGATTTAAAAAAAATATTCCAAGAGGTTCACAGAAATTAAAAATAATATTTTGCAAATTTTTCACAAAATAGGCTGAGATAAGCCAAATACCTACACTATTGACCTTGCTAATGTTAGGCTGGCTAGATTTTAATGGGTCTATCAACCTAAATGCTGTAGCCCCACATTCCTACTGATTGCAGTGGACATTTGCACAAAAATAATTGCATTTGTAAAATTAATAACAAAAGAAAAATAAGAGAGGCAAAAAAGAATTGTAGAAATGATTGCTCCTTTAAAATTAGGTTGCAGTTATAGTAGTGGCAATAATTTTATAAGCTGGAAATTAAATCAAGTATAGAAATTTTAAAAATCATCTTAATAGTCTTTAATTTGTAATAAAATAGCAAACACTTGATTTAAAAGGAACATAAATTAGGGGCAAGATCCCAGACTTTGACAGTAATTGTAACATTAGACGTAATACAAGAATTTCTCATGGAGATTGTTAATCTTATCATAATTCTGCTTTTAAAACTTGTACATACACTTTTTGTAAAACCTGAGATGTGTGTACATCTCTCTGATTCTGGCAAGCAATATTAATCATCTTCATAAAAAACTCTTAAGTACTAAGAATACAAAATATTTGAGTGACACTTTAAAAATCATACAATCTTCCCTGATTTCTAAAAGCTGAATATCCTAGTAAGGTTCAGAAACCCAGACACAGAAGGCAAAAGCAGAGTCAGTACATTCAGGAAGCTGGAGAGAAAATGTAGTATTTGAATACCACAAGTGAGTCATGGAGGGAGAAGAGGCAGGAGGGTTTGTTTGGGACAGTAGTGGTGGATTGACACTCCCTGATAAGGCAAGATGAAGTGAGGAATCCCATTCCAGTGGTTTTGTCTTTTCTGAATCTGAGAAGTTCCACGTACCATTTCTTTTTTTTTTTTTTGAATTTTTGAATTTTATTTTATTTTACTTTTTATACAGCAGGTTCTTCTTAGTCATCCATTTTATACACATCAGTGTATACATGTCAATCCCAATCTCCCAATTCATCACACCACCCGTACCCCCCACCGCTTTCCTCTCTTGGTGTCCATACATTTGTTCTCTACATCTGTGTCTCTATTTCTGCCCTGCAAACCGGTTCATCTGTACCATTTTTCTACGTTCCACATATATGCGTTAATATGCGATATTTGTTTTTCTCTTTCTGACTTCACTCTGTATGACAGTCTCTAGACGCATCCACGTCTCTACAAATGACCCAATTTCGTTCCTTTTTATGGCTGAGTAATATTCCATTGTATATATGTACCACATCTTCTTTATCCATTCGTCTGTCGATGGGCATTTAGGTTGCTTCTGTGACCTGGCTATTGTAAACAGTGCTGCAATGAACATTGAAGTGCATGTGTCTTTTTGAATTATGGTTTTCTCTGGGTATATGCCCAGTAGTGGGATTGCTGGATCATATGGTAATTCTATTTCTAGTTTTTTTTTTTTTCTTAACATTTTTATTGGAGTATAATTGCTTTACAATGGTGTGTTAGTTTCTGCTTTATAACAAAGTGAATCAGTTATACATATACATATATCCCCATATCTTTTCCCTCTTGCATCTCCCTCCCTCCCACCCTCCCTATCCCACTATTCTAGCTGGTCACAAAGCACCGAGCTGGTCTCCCTGTGCTGCGACTGCTTTCCACTAGCTATCTATTTTACATTTGGCAGTGTATGTAGTGTATATATATCTATATATACACTACCACTCTCTCACTTAGTCCCAGCTTACTCTTCCCCCTCCCCATGTCCTCAAGTCCATCCTCTAGTAGATCTGCATCTTTATTCCCGTCTTGCCTCTAGTTTCTTTTTTTGTGTGTGGTATGCGGGCCTCTCACTGTTGTGGCCTCTCCCATTGCAGAGCACAGGCTACGGATGCACAGGCTCAGTGGCCATGGCTCACGGGCCTAGCTGCTCTGTGGCATGTGGTATCTTCCCAGACCAGGGCATGCACCTGTGTCCCCTGCATTGGCAGGTGGACTCTCAACCACTGTGCCACCAGGGAAGCCCACGCCCTAGGTTCTTCATGACCATTTTTTTTTTAGATTCCATATATATGTGTTGGCATAAGGTATTTGTTTTTCTCTTTCAGACTTCACTCTGTATGACAGACTCTGGGTCCATCCACCTCACTACAAATAACTCAATTTTGTTTCTTTTTATGGCTGAGTAATATTCCATTGTATATATGTGCCACAGCTTCTTTATACATTCATCTGTCGGTGTACACTTAATGTTGCTTCCATGTCCTGGCTATTGTAAATGGAGCTGCAGTAAACATTGTGGTACATGACTCTTTTTGAATTCTGGTTTTCTCAGGGTATATGCCCAGTAGCTGGATTGCTCGGATGTATGGTAGTTCTATTTTTAGTTTTTTAAGGAACCTCCATACTGTTCTCCATAGTGGCTGTATCAATTTACATTCCCACCAACAGTGCAAGAGGGTTCCCTTTTCTCCACACCCTCTCCAGCATTTGTTGTTTGTAGATTTTCTGATGATGCCCATTCTAACTGGTGTGAGGTGATACCTCATTGTAGTTTTGATTTGCATTTCTCTAATAATTAGTGATGTTGAGCAGGTTTTCATGTGCCTCTTGGCCATCTATATGTCCTCTTTGGAGAAATGTCTATTTAGGTCCTCTGCCCGTTTTTGGATTGGGTTGTTTCTTTTTTTAATATTGAGGTGCATGAGCTCTTTATATATTTTGGAGATTAATCCTTTGTTGATTCATTTGCAAATATTTTCTCCCATTCTGAGGGTTGTCTTCTTCTTTGTAGTTTCCTTTGCTTTGCAAAAGCTTTTAAGTTTCATTAGGTCCCATTGTTTCCTTTTGTTTTTATTTCCATTACTCTAAGAGGTGGATCAAAAAAGATCTTGCTGTGATTTATGTCAAAGAGTGTTCTTCCTATGTTTTCCTCTAAGAGTTTTATAATGTCTAGTCTTACATTTAGGTCTTTAATCCATTTTCAGTTTACTTTTGTGTATGGTGTTTGCGAGTGTTCTAATTTCATTTTTTTACATGTAGCTGTCCAGTTTTCCCAGCACCACTTATTGAAGAGACTGTCTTTTCTCCATTGTATATCCTTGCCTCCTTTGTTATAGATTAGTTGACCATAGGTGTGTGGGTTTATCTCTGGGCTTTCTGTCCTGTTCCATTGATCTATATTCCTGTTTTTGTGCCAGTACCATACTGTCTTGATTACTGTCACTTTGTAGCATAGTCTGAAGTCAGGGAGTCTCATTCTTCCAGCTCCGTTTTTTTCCCTCACGACTGCTTTGGCTATTTGACTATAGATACCAATGTGTCTCCATACAAATTTTATGATTTTTTGTTCCAGGTCTGTAAAAAATGTCACTGGTAATTTCATAGGGATTGCATTGAATCTTTAGATTGCTTTGGGTAGTATAGTCATTTTCACAATGTTGATTCTTCCAATCCAAGAACATGGTATATCTCTCCATCTGTTGGTATCATCTTTAATTTCTTTCATCAGTGTCTTATAGTTTTCTGCATACAGGTCTTTTGTCTTCTTAGGTGGGTTTATTCCTAGGTATTTTATTCTTTTTGTTGCAGTGGTAAATGGGAGCGTTTCCTTAATTTCTCTTCCTGATCTTTCATTGTTAGTGTATAGGAATGAAAGAGATTTCTGTGCATTAATTTTGTATCCTACAACCTTACCAAATTCATTGATTAGTTCTAGTAATTTTCTGGTGGCATCGTTAGGATTTCCTATGTGTAGTATCATGTCATCTGCAAAGAGTGACAATTTTACTTCTTCTTTTCCAATTTGTATTCCTTTTGTTTCTTTTTCTTCTCTGATCGCCATGGCTAGGATTTCCAAAACTATGTTGAATAATAGTGGCGAGAGTGGACATCCTTGTCTTGTTCCTGATCTTAGAGTAAATGCTTTCAGTTTTTCACCATTGAGAATGATGTTTGCTGTGGGTTTGTCATATATGGCCTTTATTATGTCGAGCTGAGTTCCCTCTATGCCCACTTTCTGGAGAGTTTTTATCATAGTGCGTGTTGAATTTTGTCAAAACCTTTTTCTGCATCTATTGAGATGATCATATAGTTTTTATTCTTCAATTTGTTAATATGATGTATCACATTGATTGATTTGCATATATTGAATCCTTGCATCTCTGCAATAAATCCCACTTGATCATGGTGTATGATTCTTTTAATGTGTTGTTGGATTCTGTTTGGTAGTATTTTGTTGAGGAATTTTGCATCTATATTCATCAGTGATATTGGTCTATAATTTTCTTTTCTTGTAGTATCATTGTCTGATTTTGGTATCAGGGTGATGGTGGCCTTGTAGAATGTGTTTGGGAGTGTTCTTGCTCTGCAATTTTTTGGAAGAGTTGGAGAAGGATGGGTGTTAGCTCTTCTCTAAATGTTTGATAGAATTCACCTGTGAAGCCATCTGGTCCTGGACTTTTGCTTGTTGGAAGATATTTAATCAAAGTTTCCATTTCATTACTTGTGATTGGTCTGTTCATATTTTCTGTTTCTTGTCTTGGAAGGTTATACCTTTCTCAGAATTTGTCCATTTCTTCCAGATTGTCCATTTTATTGGCATATAGTTACTTGTAGTAGTCTCTTAGGATGCTTTGTATTTCTGTGGTGTCTGTTGTAACTTCTCCTTTTTCATTTCTGATTTTATTGATGTGAGTCCTCTCCCTCTTTTTCTTGATGAGTTTGGCTAATGGTTTATCAATTTTGTTTATCTTCTCAAAGAACCAGCTTTTAATTTTATTGATCTTTGCTATTGTTTTCTTTGTTTCTGTTTCATTTATTTCTGCTCTGATATTTGTGATTTCTTTCCTTCTGCTAACTTTGGATTTTGTTTGTTTTTTTTGTTCCTTTAGGTGTAAGTTCAGATTGTTTATTTGAGATTTTTCTTGTTTCTTGAGGTAGGCTTGCATAGCTATAAACTTCCCTTTAGAACTGCTTTTGCTGCATCCCATAGGTTTTGGATTGTCGTGTTTTTTTATTATCATTTGTCTCTAGGTATTTTTTGATTTCCTCTTTGATTTCTTCAGTGGTCTGTTGGTTATTTAGTAATGTATTGTTTAGCCTCCATATGTTTGTGTTTTTTACTTTTTTTTCCTATAATTGATTTCTAATCTCATAGCGTTGTGGTCAGAAAAGATGCTTGATATGATTTCAATTTTCTTAAATTTACTGAGGCCTGATTTGTGACCCAAGATGTGATCTATCCTGGAGAATGTTTCCTGCGTACTTGAGAAGAAAATGTAATCTGCTGTTTTCGGATGGAATGTCCTATAAATATCAATTAAATCTATCTGGTCTATTGTGTCATTTAAAGCTTGTATTTCCTTATTAATTTTCTGTTTGGATGATCTGTCCGTTCGTGTAAGTGAGGTGTTAAAGTCCCTCACTATTATTTTGTTACTATTGATTTCCTCTTTTATAGCTGTTAGCAGTTGCTTTATGCATTGAGGTGCTCCTATGTTGGGTGCATATATATCTATAATTGTTATATCTTCTTGGATTTATCCCTTGCTCATTACGTAGTGTCCTTCCTTGTCTCTTGTAACATTCTTTATTTTAAAGTCTATTTTATCTGATAGGAGTATTGCTCCTCCAGTTTTCTTTTGACTTCCATGTGCATGGAATATTTTTTTCCATCCCCTCACTTTCAGTCTGAATGCATCCCTAGGTCTGAGGTGGGTCTCTTGTAGACAGCATATATATGGGTCTTGTTTTTGTATCCATTCAGCAAGCCTGTTTCTTTTGGTTGGAGCATTTAATCCATTCACGTTTAAGGTAATTATCGACATGTATGTTCCTATTACCATTTTGTTAATTGTTTGGGGTTTGTTTTTGTAGGTCCTTTTCTTCCCTTGTGTTTCCAACATAGAGAAGTTCCTTTAGCATTTGTTGTAGAGCTGGTCTGGTGATGTTGCATTCTCTTAGCTTTTGCCTGTCTGTAAAGCTTTTGATTTCTCCATTGAATCTGAATGAGATCCTTGCCTGGTAGAGTAATTTTGGTTGTAGGTTCTTCCCTTTCATCACTTTAAATATATCATGCCACTCCTTTCTGGCTTGTAGAGTTTCTGCTGAAAAATCAGCTGTTAACCTTATGGAAGTTCCCTTGTATGTTATTTGTCATTTTTCCCTTGCTGCTTTCAATAATATTTCTTTGTCTTTAAGTTTTGCCAGTTTGATTACTATGTGTCACGGTGTGTTTCTCCTTGGGTTTATCCTGTATGGGAATTTCTGCACTTCCTGGACGTCGCTGACTGAACTTTCCCATGTTAGGGAAGTTTTTGACTATAATCTCTTCAAATATTTTCTCAGGTCCTTTCTCTCTCTCTCTTCTCCTTCTGGGACCCCTATAATGCGAATGTTGTTGTGTTTAATGTTGTCCCAGAGGTCTCTTAGACTGTCTTTGTTCCTTTTCATTCTTTTTTCTGTTCCACAGCAGTGAATTCCACCATTTTGTCTTCCAGGTCACTTATCCATTCTTCTGCCTCAGTTATTCTGCCATTGATTCCTTCTAGTGTAGTTTTTATTTCAGTTATTGTGTTGTTCATCTCTGCTTGTTCTTTAATTCTTCTAGATCTTTTTTAAGCATTTCTTGCGTCATCTCGATCTTTGCCTCCATTCTTTGTCTGAGATCCTGGATCATCTTCACTATCATTATTCTGAATTCTTTTTCTGGAATGTTGCCTATCTCCACTTCCTTTAGTTGTTTTTCTGGGGTTTTATCTTGTTCCTTCATCTGGTACATAGCCCTCTGCCTTTTCATCTTGTCTCCCTTTCTGTGAATGTGGTTTTTGTTTCACAGGTTGCACAATTGTAGTTTTTCTTCTGCTGTCTGCCCTCTGGTGGATGAGGCTATCTAAGATGCTTGTGCAAGTTTCCTGATGGGAGGGATTGGTGGTGGGTAGAATTGGCTGTTGCTCCGGTGGGCAGAGCTCAGTAAAACTTTAATCCACTGGTCTTTTGATGGGTGGGGCTGGATTTCCTCCTTGTTGGTTGTTTGGCCTGAGGCAACCCAGTACTGGAGGCTACCTGGCTCTTTTGTGGGGCTAATAGTGGACTCTGGGAGGGCTCATGACAAGGAGTACTTCCCAGAACATCTGCTGCCAGTGTCCTTGTCCTCACGGTGAGCCACAGCCACCCCCCGCCTCTGCAGGAGACCCTCCAACAGTAGCAGGTTAGTCTGGTTCTGTCTCCTATGGGGTCACTGCTCCTTCCCCTGGGTCCTGATGAGCACAGTACTTTGTGTGTGCCTCCAAGAGTGGAGTCTGTTTCCCCCAGTCCTGTCGAAATCCTGCAATCAAATCCCAGTAGCCTTCAAAGTCTGATTCTCTATGAATTCCTCCTCCCATTTCCAGACCCCCAGGTTTGGAAGTCTGATGTGGGGCTCAGAACCTTCACTGCAGTGGATGGACTTCTGTGGTATAAGTGTTCTCCACTTGTGAGTCACCCACCCAGCAGTTATGGGATTTGATTTTATTGTGATTGCGCCCCTCCTGCTATCTCATTGTGGCTTCTCCTTTGTCTTTGGATGTAGGGAATCTTTTTTGGTGAGTTCCAGTTTCTTCATGTCAATGATTGTTCATCGGTTAGTTGTGATTCTGGTGTTCTTGCAAGAGGGAGTGAAAGCACATCCTTCTATTCCGCCATCTTGAACCAATCCCAAGACACATTTTCACCATTTCTTATACAATGCATTTTCAATAGTTTTGCCAGAATGGCTGCCATTATTTTTCTTAAAATTCAGTACAGTATTTATGCAGAGTAGCAAATGCACTTTTTTCCTGTTAGAATTCTAAGAAGCTTCTCTAGCTCTTGTCTCTGATGTTTTCAGTTCCTCTTCCTCTAAGATGTATATTATACACAAGTATGGTTAGTATGTGCAGTCCTTTGTCAAGCATCTCAATTGGTAATTTCGTCTCACCTGACTTTTTTTTTTTGTTTTTTTTTGCGGTACACGGGCCTCTCACTGTTGTGGCCTCTCCCGTTGCGGAGCACAGGCTCCGGACGCGCAGGCTCAGCGGCCATGGCTCACGGGCCCAGCCGCTCCGCGGCATGTGGGATCTTCCCAGACCGGGGCACGAACCCGTGTTCCCTGCATCGGCAGGCGGACTCCCAACCACTGCGCCACCAGGGAAGCCCTCACCTGACTTTTTGTATTATTTATATATTTTCTCATACCTGTGCTTTCCCTTTTTCCTTAATTAGAATGTCAGTGCTCTGCTGCAAGAACATTTTCTTTAAATTCAATTAATTGCTGAATTCAAGAAATTCAGTTTAACATGGAAATAATTTCCTATAGTATTTCTTTTTTAAAGAAATATATTTATTTCATTTATTTATTTCTGGCTGCATTGGGTTTTTGTTGGTGTGCACGGGCCCTCTCTAATTGCAGTGAGTGGGGGCCAGTCTTTCCTGCGGTGCACGGGCCTCTCTCTGCGTTAGCCTCTCTTGTTGCGGAGCACGGGCTCCAGGTGGGCGCATCTCAGTAGTTGTGGTGCATGGGCCTAGCCGCTCTGTGGCATGTGGGATCCTCTCAGACCAAGGCTCAAACTCATGTCCCCTTCCTTGGCAGGCAGACTCCTGACCACTGCGCCACCAGGGAAGCCCTAATATTTCTTCTTATGAGATCAATATTATGTTTCTATGGGGGAAATTTTTCTAGTGGATTGAATTAAAAGTATTTGCGAAGAAGTAGTATGAAGGGCCTAATGATAATTCTGTAGATACGATGCCTTTTCCTTAAAGCCACTTTGCAAAAAGATGAGGTGTCAGTATATTAAGCAAACCCAAAGTATTCTGATATTACATTTATAAAGTAAGTTTTAAAGTTTGCTCAACAGATTTTTGTTTGTTTGCCTTAGTGTTCATCTTTTGACTTGAGTCTACCAGCCTATTTTAACTGGTACTGTTTCCCTAGCAGTCTAGAAAGACCTTTCTCACTGTTTCTTTATAGCTACATTGTATTCTTTATTACCTAATGAAGTTTTCTCTCTAACAGTCCTTTTTCAATGATTCCCAAAGCTATATACATTTGTTTTAGTAATTGGGCAGGATCCTTCTTTCACTCCTGGCAGTTAACAAATTCATCTTGTACTTGTACATAATTGTAGAGACAAAGTCATTTAAAATAGATATCTCAAAGATACAGTAATATGATTAAAAGAGAATGTAGTTTTTGAGAAGTTAATTGATAAATTAAAAAGTGGAATTATATAATGATAGGTTTGGGAGACCCCCAAAACCCCTAAAATATAGCTTAGTCATTAGGATCAGAGAGACCTGGATTTGAAGTCTTCTCTGATACTTATTGAATCCATGGACACAGATAAATTGTTTAGCATCTCTGATCTTTATTTACCTCCTTTGTAAAATGGAGAATATAATAGGTACCTCAGAAGATCATGATGAGGATAAATGAAATAATTAATATGAATCTGAAGCGTATATGGCATATAGTAGCCATATAGTAGGCATATAGTAGAAAATTATGTTTTCTTTCTTCCCTCTATTGTATTATTCAAGTTCATATTGCAAAAATATGAGTATTGTCTGCTTTTCCATCTTCCTCATCTTATCTTGTCATTGAATGGTTTAAGATGAGAATGTCTTTCTTGGTATATATCAATGTGGATTTCTTTGGGACTGTTATGTAGTCTCCATCTTTCTATTTGGTCTCATTCTCTTTCTCTGCTGAGCTCTTAGTGATTTTATAAGAAGCATCTTAAGTGATCAAGGCCACCCACTGTTTTTAATCAGAGCCACAGAACTGCATGTAGCTGAAAAAGCATTAGAAGGGTAGCTACATGACAAGGTTGAATGCTAATTGGATTTGGGGATTAGAGTGGCATGAATAAGCTCGGCACTTGTTCATTCTCATATATGGTGACTGTTAGAACATTTTGCTCTGGGAAGGCAAAGCAAATGATAGGTTTGAAACAAGGTGAATGACTGTACAACTATCAATCAGAATTCTGTCAAGGTTTCCTGCCACTTGTAAGCAAATCTATTCATGGAACAGTAATAACCACCACACCCACCTACTTGGCTATTTTAAGTAATACAGTACTGAAAATGTCAGAAAATTCTTCAGACAGTTTAAAGTGGCAAGTTGGCCTCTGATCTGTGATTCATCTGATTGTCCATTTTTTATTGCTTTGGAACATTTGACAGAAGAATAACCAATAAGGAGACAGATGTGCTCATATTCAATTTCTAATGGAAACTGTTGGATGTGTTATGTTAGAGCTGAAAACAACCTCTATGAACCTATCAGAAAAGCAGATTAAAGACAATTTTTAAGATGCACCAAATAGTTTTTCTTTTTACTTACAACATATTTATAGATGTCAGCAAAATAAAGCTGATTATTCTGCTTTTCCTGTGCTTTTATTGTCTCTCTTCAAGGACTGGTTTACATTTTCTTAGGTCCCTCAGTTTTACTCTTTAACCTTCTTGCTCTCATGACCATGCCCGTGAATGTCAGCCTTTAAAACATATTGTTGGATTTTTTTTACTTACATGCAACACTTATTCTGCTTGAGGTGTAAAGTTTTAAAAATCATATACTAGCATAGCATAGTATATTCATGTAAGGAATATAGGATATGATTAGTCAGTCCAATTGCTGCTTTACTGCCTCTACTAACTTTCCCAAGATTAGTGACCTTAGGGAAATTGTAGGTTCTCTCTGAGCTGCAGTCCCATTAGGTTTAAATAACAAAAGGATAGCACGAGCTATGTAGGAAAGTTCACATGATGATTACGTGAGATAATGTATGAAATCATTTTGCAAAGTACTTTAGACATGTAGTAATATGATTTTAAGTGCTTTGAATTTTTAATTTGCAATTTCCATCATCTCATAGAGTTCCTTCCCTGCAGCCCACTTTATGTCAGTTCATACCTACCACATGCAGCCTGTGGTACCACTAATTTGATTCTTGTCTTTATAGTTTTTTCTTTAAGTATGTCATAAAAATGGAGTCATATATTGTTTTCATTTTGTTGTTGTTTTCTTTTCTCCTTTCACTCAGCATAATGCTTTTGAATACATCCTCATTGCTTGCATCAGTAGTTGACTCTTATTTCTGCTGCTATATTTCACTGTATTGATGTACCACAATTTGTTTATGAGTTTACTTGTGAATTTAATGTTATCAGCTTTCAGCAATTAAGGATAATCCTGCTTTGAACATTTGAGTACAAGTCTTTTTATTTCTAAATATTTTCGTTTTTCTTGGCAAACCAAATGTATGTAGAAGAAATATTTAAAACAATTATATTATTAACAGGGGAGGTAAAGGCATGTAGAAGAGGGTCAGTTTCCTACATTTCACTTAACTGGCAAAATGGTGACACCAGTTGATTATGATAACCTATATGTGTGTAGTATACTTCCTAGAGAAACTACTAAAACCTCTTGAAGGGATACACTCACAAACATAAACACTAAAGAGAAATCATAATGGAATTCTAAAAGATGTTCAAGTAACCCACGAGAAGACAAGAGAAAGAAAAGGGAGAAACAAAAACAGAGAAAACAAAACAAAAATTCAGACTTAAGCCACTAAATACAAATAGTCTAAGTGAGTCAATTAAAACATATATAGTTCCAGAGTAGATTAAAAATCATGACCAACTGTATGCTGTCCACAAGGAACCCAATTCGAATATAAGGATATAGGCAGATTGAGAGTAAAAAGATGAAAAATATATTTATAATGCAAATATTAAAATAAAATAAGAATGGAAAAATTAATAGCAGAAAATGTAGACTCAGAGCAAAGAATAGTTCCATAAGTAGAGAGGCACATCATATAAAAGCAAAAGGAATAATCTACTGAGAAGACAGAGCAGTCCTTATGAATTTACAGCAAACAATTAGCTTCACAATGTGTAAAGCAAAACTGAAAGAACTGTAAGTAGAAATATTCAAATCTGTGGTTAGAGTTGGAACGTCAAAACTTCTTTTTCAAAAATTGATAGAACAACTAGACATAAAAAAGCAAGGATATAAAAAACTTAACCACACCGTCAACCAATAGGATACAATCATTTTTTAATTGAACTTTCTATGCAACAGTAGCAGAATACTTACATGGCACTTTTCAAGTGCCCATAGAACATGCAACAAGATAGACCATATCCTGGGCCATAAAACAAAATTTAACACATCTGAAAGAATTGAAATTGTATTCGCTGGGCACAATGGAACCAAACTAGAGATCCATAACAGGAAGCTAATAGGAAATCTCAAAACACTTGGAAACCAAACAACATGTTTTTAAATAAACAGTGGGTCAAAGAGGAACTTCCACAGGCAATAAAAATTTAGATTGAACTTAATGAAAATGCAAATAACGGTATTTGTGGGACACAGCTAATGAAGACTGAGAGGGAAATTTACAGCACTTAAATGCATATATTAGAAAAGAGGAAAAATTCAAATAAATATTCTAATCTCTCAGTTCAAGAACCTAGAAAAACAAGACCAAACGAAATCCAAAGGAAGGATGGAGGATGAAATAATAAAGATAGCAGAAGTCAATGGAGTTGAAAACAAAACAAAACAAAAAAAATAAAAATGAAAGAAGAGCTGGTTCTTTGAAAAGATCAATAAAAATTCACAAATCTCTGGAAAGAGTGACAAAATAAAGAGAGAGAAGACACAGATTGACAATATCAGGAATGAAGCAGAGGATACCACTGTAGATCCTGCACACATTAAAGGATAAGTAGGGAATACCATGAACAACTCTACACACGTAAGTTTGACAACCTAGGTGAATTCTTCAAAAACCAGAAACTATCATAAATTCCATAATATGAAGTGGATAGTTTGAATAACCCTATAACTATCAACGAAATTGAATTCATGATTTAATAACTCCCCTAAAAGAAATCCTTGGACCCAGATGATTTCATTGGAGAATTCTATGAAATATTTAAAGAAGAAATAACACCAATTCTATACATACTCTTCCATTAAATAGGAAGGAAGGAAATAGCAGTTCATTTAAGAAGCTAGTATTACCCTTATCCCAGAACCAGATGGAGACAGTACAAAATCAGAAACTATAGACCAACATCCCTCATAAATATGATACAAAATATCTTAACAAAATATCAGCAAACAAAATATGTAAAATGATGCACTATAGTCAAGTTTGGCTGTATTCCAGGGATATCAGATTGGTTCAATATTAAGAAAATCAAACAGTATACCGTTTTGACAGGCTAAAGAATGAAAATCTCATAATTCTATCAATCAGTGCACAAAAGTCATTTTTTAAAATTAAATGTGTATCATAAAGAAATGCTTTCAGGAAAACAGGAATAAAAAGGAATATTCTAATCTTGATAAAGAACATCTACAAAAAAGATACAGCTAACATTCTACTTAATGTTGAAAGACAAATGTTTTTTCCCCAAGATTGGGAACAAGGGAAGTATGTTTACTTTCACCATTCTAATTCAAATAGTGTTTGAATTTCTAGCCAGTGCAATAAGGGAAGGAAGGAAATGAAAAAGCATATAGATTAGAAAAGAAGAAATGAAACTATAGCTATTTGCAGATGACATAGTTGTCTTTGTTGAAAATCCTCAGAAATCATTTTTTAAAACTCTTAAAATTATTAAAGGCGTTTATAATGTTTTCAGGATAAAAGAAACATTTAAATGTCAATTATAATTCAGTGAATTAGAAAAGAACATATGGACACTGAAATTCAAAACAATACCCTTCATAATTACTCAAAAATATACTTATATATAATTCTAACAAAATATGCACAGGACTTATGTGCTCAGAAGTAAAAATTCAGATGAAGGAAATCTAAGACAATCTAAGTAAATGGACAGATACGTTCATGGTCTGGTAGTCTTAACATAGCAAAGATAGAAATTATCCCTATAATAATATACAGATTGAATGCAATTACTATCAAAACCCCAGCAAGATTTCTTTAGTAGATATAGACAATATTATTCTAAAATTTATATGAAAAAGGTAAAGGAACTAGAATAGCCAGAACAATTTAGAAAAAGAATAAAGTGGGAGGAATTAAACTACTCACTTTCAAGATTTTATTGTATCGCCACAATCATCAAGACTGTGTAGTATTTTCAGGTTAGAGACATGATTATTGGAGACAGAGAACACTGAAATATACCCACAAAAACTATGTCCAGCTAATTTTTGACAAAAGGTTCAAAACTCAATGGAGAAAAGAGCTTTTCAAAAAGTGCTTAAGCGATTGGGCATCTTTTATATAAAGAAACCAACAAACAAATGAGCCTAAATTTTAAATCTTATTAAAAAAATTAACTCAAATCACAGCCTTATATTTTAGATATAAAACCTTTAGGAGAAAAACAAATAGAAGAAAATCTTAGGGATCTAGTGCTAGGCAAAAATTTGTTAGACTTGACACTAAAAACACAGTGCATAAAAGGAAAAATAGATAAAATGGATTTCATCAAAATAAAAAACTTGTGCAATACTTTGTTATAAGGAAGAAACGACAAGCTACACATTGGGAAAAATACTTGCAAAACACCTGAGAAAAAGGACCACTATGTAAAGTATATAATGAATTCTCAAAACTCAACAGTAGGGGAGGAGTCATGATGGCGGCGTAGGAAGATGTGGAGTTAGCGTCTCCCCACAGCTAGGGTGCCTGCCAGCCGCTAGTGGGGAATGCTGACCCCCAAGGAGACAGAAGGAACCCCACAGTGAACCAGTAGTATGTAGAGGGACCAAGTGGGGGGGGGGGAGAAGTAGAGGCCAGACAAGATTGGTGCCCCTGAAGCCAGGAAGATCAGGAGAGGCAGGTGGGAGAGTTCCTCAAGGAGGAGCGGGAGAGAAGTGGAGGGCGACTGTCCCACCCACTCAGACACGGGGAGCCTGCTGGGCTCCCAGGTGAAGTCCCCTGCCCTCTGAGATCAGGGATTCGGGCCACACCTGGGCCTCTTTTGTTCCTTGAGCCTAAGCTCCACCCCTCACAGGCCCCAGGGCCTTTTCCAGCCCTGTGGGTCCTGAGCATTCGCCCTGCCCACTGCCCAAACCTCTCTCTTGCTCAGGCCCCACTCTCCACAGCCAAGGCCTTCTTCCCCGTCCTTTTTTTTTTTTTACCTTTTTCCTCCTCTTTATTACTATTGTGGTAGTAATGTACCTTCCAGTTATTGATTCATCTATATTTTTAGTTTTACATTCTTTCTAACATATCTGTTAGTTTCCTAGTCTAATTTTATTTTTTAATTTGTTATTGTTCTTTTTTTTTTTGCCACCCCACGGGGCTTGCGGGATCTTGATTTGTGAGCATGGGTTTGGGTGGAAGCTCTTATGGTGGTAGCTCCGAGTCCAAACCACTGGACTAACAGAGAACCTCAGACCCAAGGGAATATTCATCGGAGTGAAGTCTCACAGAGTTCCTCATCTCAGCACCAAGACCCAGCGCTACCCAATAGCCTACAAACTCCAGTGCTGGAAGCGTCAGGCCAAATTACCAGTAAAACAGGAAAACAACTCCACACATTAAAAAAAAAAAAAAAAATTAGACGGCAAAGAAACATGTCACAGATGAAGAGGCAAGGTAAAAACTTAGAAGACCAAATAAATGAAGGGGGAATACACAATCTACCTGAAAAAGAATTCAGACTAATGATAGTAAAGATGATCCAGAATCAAGGAAATAGAATGGAAGCACGGATTGAGAAAATACAAGAAATGTTTAACAATTAACAAAGATGTAGAAGAACTAAAGAATAAACAGAGATGAACAACACAATAACTGAAATGAAAAATACACTAGAAGGAATCAATAACAGAATAACAGAGGCAAAAGAACGAATAAGTGAGCTGGAAGACAAAACGGTGGAAATAACTGCTGAGGAGCAGAGTAAAGAAAGAAGAATGAAAAGAATTGAAAACAATCTCAGAGACCTCTGGGACAGCACTAAATGCACCAACATTCGAATTATAGTGGTCCCAGAAGAAGAAGAGAAAAGAAGAGAAAATATTTGAAGAGATTACACTTGAAAACTTCCCTAACATGGTAAAGAAAATAGTCACCCAAGGCCAGGAAGCACGGAGAGTCCCATAGAGGACAAACCCTAGGAAAAACACATGAAGACACATATTAATCAAACTAACAGAAATTAAATTCAAAAAAAAATTAAAAGCAACAAGTAAAAAACAAAAAATAACATACAAATGAATCACCATAAGGTTATCAGCTGACTTTTCAGTGGAAACTCTGCAGGCCAGAAGGAAGTGGCAGGATATACTTAAAGTGATGAAAGACAAAAACCTGCAACCAAGATTACTCTACCCAGCAAGGATCTCATTCAGATTTGATGGAGAAATTAAAACCTTTACAGACAAGCAAAAGCTGAGAGAGTTCAGCACCACCAAACCAGTTTTACAACAAATGCGAAAGATACTTCTCTAAGCGGGGAAACACAAGAGAAGAAAAAGACCAACGAAAACAAACCCAAAACAATTAAGAAAATGGTAATAGGAGAATACATATCGATAATAACCTTGAATGTAAATGGATTAAATGCCTCAACCAAAAGGTACAGACTGGCAGAATGGATACAAAAACATGACCCATATACATGCTGTCTACAAGAGACCCACTTCAGACCTAGGGACACTTTCAGACTGAAACTGAAGGGATGGAAAATTATATTCCACGCAAATAGAAATCAAAAGAAACCTGGAGTAGCAATACTCATATCAGATAAAATAGACTTTAAAATAAAGACTCTTACAAGAGATAAGGAAGGGCATTACATAATGATCAAGGTATCAATCCAAGAAGAAGATGTAACATTTATTAATGTTTATGCAGCCAACATAGGAGTAACTCAATATATAAGGCAAATGCTAACAACCATGAAAGGAGAAATTGATAGTAACACAATAATAGTAGGGGACTTTAACACCCCACTTACACCAATAGACAGACCGTCCAAACAGAAAATAAATAAGGAAACACAAGCTTTAAATAATACAATAGACCAGATAGATTTAATTGATATTTATAGAACATTCCACCCAAACTTAGCAGAATACACTTTCTTCTCAAGTGCACATGGAACATTTTCCAGGATAGATCACATCTTGGGTCACAAATCCAGCCTCGGAATATTTAAGAAAGTTGAAATCATATCAAGCATCTTTTCTGACCACAACACTATGGAATTGGAAATCAATTACAGGAAAACAAAAAACTGTAAAAAACACAGATACATGGAGGCTAAACAGTGCACTACTAAATAACCAAGAGATCACTGAAGAAATCAAAGAAGAAATAAAAAAATATATAGAAACAAATGACAATGAAAACATGACAACCCACAACCTATGGGATGCAGCAAAAACAGTTCTAAGAGGGAAGTTTATACCAGTTCAATCTCACCTCAAGAAAGAAGAAAAATCTCAAATAAACAATCTATCCCTACACTTTAAACAACTAGAGAAAGAGGAACAAAGAAAACCCAAAGTCAGTAGAAGGAAAGAAATCATAAAGATCAGAGCAGAAACAAATGAAATAGAAACGAAGAAAACAATAGCAAAGATCAATAAAATTAAAAGCTGGTTCTTTGAGAAGATAAAATTGATAAACCCTTAGCCTGACTCATCAAGAAAAAAAGGGAGAGGATGCAAATCAATAAAATTAGAAATGAAAAAGGAGAAATCACAACTGGCACTGCAGAAATACAAAGATTATAAAAGACTACTGCCAATAAAATGAACAACCAGGAAGAAATAGACAAATTCTTGGAAAGGTACAATTTTCCAAGACTGAACCAGAAAAAATTAGAAAATGTAAACAGACCTATCACAAGTAGTTAAATTGAAACCATGATTAAAAATCTTCCAACAAACAAGGGTCCAGGAGCAGATGGCTTCACAGGCCGATTCTATCAAACATTTAGAGAAGAGCTAACTCCAATCCTTCTCAAACTCTTCCAAAAAATTGCAGAGGGAGAAACACTCCCAAATTCATTCTACGAAGCCACAATCACCCTGATACCAAAACCAGAAAAAGGTATCACACACACAAAAATTTATAGACCAATATCACTGATGAACATAGATGCAAAAATCCTAAACAAAATACTAGCAAACAGAATCTGACAGAACTTTAATACATACACCATACACCATGATCAAGTGGGATTTATCCCAGGGATGCAAGGATTCTTCAATGTATGCAAATCAATCAATGTGATACACCACATTAACAAATCAAGGAATAAAAACCATATGATCATCTCAATAGATGCAGAAAAATCTTTTAACAAAATTCAACACCCATTTATGATAAAAACTCTCCAGCATGTGGACATAGAGGGAACGTACCTCTACGTAATAATGGCCATATATGACAAACCCACAGCAAGCATCGTACTCAATGGTGAAAAACTGAAAGCATTTTCACTAAGATCAGGAACAAGACAAGGATGGCCACTCTCGCCACTCTTATTTAACATAGTTTTGTAAGTCCTAGCCACGGCAATCAGAGATGAAAAAGAAATAAGAGGAATACAAATTGGAAAAGAAGTAAAACTGTCACTGTTTGCCCATGACATGATACCATACACAGAAAATCCAGAGATGCCACCAGAGAACTAGTAGAACTAAGCAATGAATTTGATAAGGTTGCAGGTTACAAAATTAATCCACAGAATTTTCTGGCATTCCTATACACCAACAAGGAGAAATCAGAAAGAGAAATTAAGGAAACTCTCCCATTTACTACTGCAACAAAAAGAATAAAATACCTAGGAATAAAACTGCCTCAGGAGGCTAGAGATTTGTATTCAGAAAACTATAAAACACTGATGAAATAAAGCAAAGATGACATAAACAGATGGAGAAATATAACATGCTCTTGGATTGGAAGAATCAATATCGTGAAAATGACTATACTACACAAAGCAATCTACAGATTCAGTGCAATCCCTATCAAGGTACCAATGGCATTCTTCACAGAATTAGAAAAAAAACTTACAATTCATACGGAAACACAAAAGACTCCAAATAGCCAAAGCAATCTTGAGAAAGTAAAATGGAGCTGGAGGAATTGGGCTCCGTGACTTCAGACTATACTATAAGGCTACAGTAACAAGACAGTGTGGTACTGGCAGAAAAACAGAAATATAGATCAATGGTTAGGATAGAATGCCCAGATTTAATGCCCAGAAAAAGTAGGAAAAGAACACATGAGATATCTCTGCCTTATTTGTTAGAACTACATATACATCTACCATTATCTCAAATTTAAATGTTGAATTAAAAAAATTTCCCCAGTAGTAAACTGCAGCTTTATTTTGCTGAAGGTCAGGTCTGGAATGCTGAGGTTGTTTTCTCAGTGTCCTTGCTCCACTGCCATCTTTCAGCAGATGCTCAGTACCTGTGGCACAGGTGAAACTTTCTGCTGCCTCCCACTCGTCAGATGTAGACTGCTGTCGTGTGTCATTTGGTGTAAGGTGTTTCTAAAAATATATTATATTAGACAACTGATGGGAACGTACTGTATAGCACAGGGAACTCTACCTAATGCACTGTGGTGTTCTAAATGGGAGGGAAGTCCAAAAAGGGAGGGGGTATCTGTATGTGTATGGCTGATTCATTTTGTGGTGCAGTGGGAGCTAACACGACCTGGTAAAGCAACAATACTCTGATGAAAATTAATGTAAAAAAATAGATTATATTATTATTAGGTGTGGCAAGGCCAACAGATCAGGGAATGATTGCCATTGGGCAGATAGTTTGTTGCACTTACAGATCCTAAGAGAAGGGGGCACACCCTGTGACAAGGGGCCACTTGGGGAAGCACCAGGGTCAATCAGGAGGCAGAGGGAGTAAGGAGAAAACTTGAGTGAGAGCCTTTATTGTGATTTCTGTGGGAAAGAATGGGTGAGGCAGGGTAAGCCAGTTTAGGATTGGTTAATTTGAATAATTTCAGCAGGCTGTCATTGGGCCTGTCCCTAGTTGTCTGGTACTTGGCTCTGGGGTAAGGAGAGCAGATGGATTGTGGTCCAGAGTGAGAGCCTGACTAAGGTCATAGTTGGGATATAAGCTCTGTATTGAGATGAAAGCTGCACTCACAGGCAAGGCTTTTGCTCTCTCTAGGAATTAGCTAACCCTGAAAGGAACCATCCCTCCAGGTTCAGCAAGGCCCTAAGATACCAAAGCACCAGAATACAGAAAACCAAGACATGATTAATACACATGGCTTTAGGTGGGATGGGGATGACAGCAAAGGGTTTCCTATCATCTGCTGTGTCCTCGGACTGAGAGATTCTGTATACGTGATCCTCAGGGCTTGTAAGGTTCCAGATTTTCCTGGCCTTACCCCAAAGGCAACATACCTCTGCTTAGTATCTGGGCAAAGTTCTAAAGGGCGAGCTTTTCCTGCTCCTTCTCCAACAGCAGCAAGCTTTTGCTTGGGATCAGGGTACAGGAAGGCTATCCTTCTCTTTCCCAGCAGTGTCCTACTGTGGCTTGTTACTCCGTGCAGTGTCCCTGCGGTCTGGGGTGTGTCTTTGTTCTGCTCCAGCCTCAGTCTTAGCCATGAATTTTTTCACAATCTGTAATACTGTAAGGGTATATGTTTGTGTGTGTGTGTGTGTATTCCTGAAAATTGTTCTGACCTTTGCGTCCTATGAAGTTTGTAACACAGGAGATCTCTGTACCATTGGTTAGAAATGTCATGAAGAGCAAAAAAAGACAGATGACTCTCCCAAATGATTTTCTGCCAAAGAGTTCAAAAACTATTTCGTAAATAATTCTTGGAGCTTATGGGACAAAAAGTTGTAATATAGCCTTCTTTTATCCATAGGTCTTTCAGCTGTAGCTAAAAAGAAAAATTCTTCTTCCTTTCATATCTGAATATTGCACTTTCCAATACTATTCAGATAAATTTGAGTTACCCCAAGTTTTGAAAAGTGAGATAAATATTTACCTTAATCTGGTATTTCAGAAATAATCTTATGATTTTTTGAATGTACAGTATCTGTATATTTTGAGATTATGATTCAATATTTTATTTTCTATTTCAGAATTTTAGCTTGGAACAGTGGGCTTAACTTTCTTTGTGTTACACTCTTCCTGTTATGTGCTCTTTCTCACAAGTTTTTGATGCAGGTGGACTTGGATTTCTAGTTCAGTTCTCTATTACATATTTATGTCATATATATATATGTATATATATATACACACACACACACACACACATATATACATATATGATTTTAATGAACTACCTAGATGGAATGAATCAGTATTAGAACCAAAATATTTTACTTAAAAATAAATCAAATGACAAGGCAAGGTTAGAAAAGGCAAGACCAAAACCATTTCCTAGATTTAGTAAATTTTGCCATTTTCTATACTTTTCTTGAGATACTAAGAATAAGATACCTGAAAATGATTTTAAAAAGCCAATTAGCTGTTTCTAAATCTTTGAAGTATCGTATTTTTATATGCTATTACTTTTTACTGTATATTTTTCTGAGACTTTGATATGATAATCATATGATAAAATAAGTGTAAACTGCCAAGGGAAAATGGAAAATAGAGATGAAAGTCACTCAGAATATTTAGATGACTCTTTCTTGCTCTTTTTCAAAGAAATTACATTGGTACCTTCATCTCACACTACCTAGGGATGTAGGACATGTTACTGTGACACAGCCAGAACCTTAGTTGATGACAACTGTGCTCTAGTAAAACAATAAGAGACTCTTTCATCAGTGTGGCAGTCTAGCCATATTGAGAAGTCTTTAAAAAGTAAGCATGCATTAAAATATATTGTTGTTGAACTCACAAAAAGCGTGGAAAATTCCCAAAGTCCAAAAAAGAAAAAAAAAAAAAAATCTAGCATAAGATGGGTAATAGAATAAAGAAGCCAAGTTGCCCTGGGAAAAAGATTAATACCAGAAAGTTAAACCAATGTTAAGTCTATACATAATCATGATAATTTCTTATGATGACTAATAAATATATAACTAAAACTAATTGATATAGCATATAGTTTGGAAGGGAGGTGATTATGTTTAAAGTGTCCAGTGGCTCTCTTATTGTTCAGATTTTATATTAAAATTAGGCTTTTCCAATATAAGTATGCATAGTCTTATCTCAAGTGTAACCATTCAAAGAATATATTACAGGATACAACATACAAAGCAGAAGGGTACAAGAAAGAACATATGGGGGCTTCCCTGGTGGTGCAGTGGTTAGGAATCCGCCTGCCAATGCAGGGGACATGGGTTCGAGCCCTGGTCCGGGAAGATCCCACATGCTGTGGAGCACCTAAGCCCGCAAGGCACAACTACTGAGCCCACATGCCACAACTACTGAAGCTGATGCGCCTAGAGCCCATGCTCCACACAAGAGAAGCCTCCATAATGAGAAGCCCACGCACTGTAACAAAGAGTAGCCCCGGCTCAGCACACCTAGAGAAAGCCCACGCACAGCAACGAAGACCCTATACAGCCAAAAAATAAATAAATAAAATAAATAAATTTAAAAAAAGAATGTGGGCTGAGGAGGACAAGTCAATAGATTGTGATAATTGAAAAAAATACAGTATATCCTAATCTCACTACATTTACTCTAGGAATGAAAGAGTTTTTGACACTTAAAATGCAGTTAATTTCAATTTACAATAAGAGATTCATGTTGAAAAAGAAACATTAAAAGCATTTAATAAAACTCAATAGATATTCATGACTAAAAATTTTTTATAAGCCAGAAAAACAGAAAATGTCTTCAACTTGATTAAAAGTATTTAACAGAACAATATAAGTATCATCTTGAATGGCAAAACCGTATAGGTATTCCCTCTAAAATCTGGACCTCAGCAAGGATGTCCATTGTCACTACTTATGTTGAACATTATAATGGAGGTCCTTGTCAGTAAAGTAAGAAAAGAAACAAAAGATATAAGGGTTGGAATAGGAGGAGCAAATTATCATAGTATATGGATGATATGGTTATCTATATTTAAAATTCATGGTAACTGGACTTACAGTGATGATCATTTTGAAATGTATGGAAATACTAATCACCTAATTGTATGAAAGGAATTACAGCAGTGTTGCAGGGTAATTATACTTCAAAAACAAACAGACAAATAAACAAACAAACTCATAGGAAAAGAGATCGGATCTGTGGTTACCAGAAGCAGGGGTAAGGGGGAGGGGAAATTGAAGGAAGGCAGCCAAAAGGTACAAACTTCCAGTTATAGGATAAATAAGTACTAGGGCTGTAATGTACAGCATGATAAATATAATTAACCCTGCTGTATGTTATATGTGAATGTTGTTAAGAGAGTGAATTCTAAGAGTTCTCATCACAAGCAAAACAGTTCTTCTCTTTATTTAATGTTGTACTTGTATGAGATGATGGATGTTCACTAATTGTGGTCATCATGATGTATATAAATCAAATCATGTTGTACACCTTACACTTACATAGTGCTGTAAGTCAATTATATCTCAGTAAAACTGGAAGAAAGGTAAAAATATATACATTAACCCAAGGGAGGGTGGAGAAAATTTCTGCTTGCACTTTCTTATTGCTTTTGTATATTTATTTACAACTAATTTGTACAGCTTTTGTAATTTAAAAAATAATAATATTAATGATAAAGGAAAAAATTCAAACATTTTATAAACACATTTTGAGAATTAATAATTGAAGTAACCAGGTGCTGGATGTAAGATAAATATAGAAAAAAGCTCTATGTTCCAAAAACAGCAACCAGAAAATGTAATTTTAAAAAGAGATGTCATTCAAAATAACAACAAAAATATACTGTACCTAAAAATAAATCTAACAAAATTTGTATAACATCTAATGGAGAAAGTTAGAAAGTTTTATGAAAACTTACTAAAGCTGACATAAATAAAAGGAATAATATTTCATATTCATCCTAGGAAGACCCAATATTGAAAAAATATTAATTTTCCGCTAAAGTATAGGTTTAATTAATATTATAAAAAAGCATTTGTAAGTATTATTGTTAGTGAGATTTAAGAGAATGTTGCATCACAAAACAGGAAAATTTATGATGAAATAGAAACAAAGATTAGGAAAACATCTCTGAAATTAAAATTATGATGCCAATGTTAAAAAAATGTTGAGTAATACAATATATATTTGAAGAAGACCTTAATGCTTTGACTGTAAATAGTGGATCCAGTTTACACAAAGGGCAAAATAACAGAGAGATATAAGGTCTAGTATTCATTTAGTAAAAACTCAGAATAAAGAAAGGCATTAAGGAATTTTGAAAAAATATTGATACATAAAAATATCATGTTCAAAATACCATGCAAACTAAAAGGTGTGGCATGGTTTGAGCTGTTGATTGAATATAAGAAAATGGAATCTACTTGATGCTTGAAACATTCTTTTTCAAGTGACATAAGATTAATTTAGCTTTCAGCTCCTTCCCTTAGGGACAAATCACACTGTTTGGTTAAGAAGTAAATTATACTATTATATGCTTATTTTTATAAATGCTAAGTGGTTTTGAAATTTTAGAATCAAAAACCAGGCAAAATATTGAAGTGTGTTACGGTGGGCTAAGATGTGAAAACAGAGAGACCAAACTTTCTGAGATTTAAAGAACAAGGAAGTTTATATCCTTCCTACACAAAATACATGGGGCATGTTCCAGATCTGTGGGTGGTTCTACATCACAGAGTACTTTTATCCTGTGGCCTTGCCATTTAGGCTGGGAGTAGGTCCTGTTCATTTTCCAGGTGGCAAAAACAGGGAAGACAAAGCATGAAGAAGGTGTATCACTATTTAAGTGTCCCAATTTGGAATTAGCACAGATGACTTTCTTGCATTCCATGCCCCAGTTTTACATCTAAGTTGGCCATACGCCCAACTACAAATTTAATTATAGAGGAGGAATCTCCATCACAGAATAAAAATGCAAACATAAAGGTGTGGTTAAGAAAAGTTGGAAAAAGGAATAGAGAAATAGATTGTAGGCCAAACAATTTTCCCAGACTTCATAGAGAGCAGACAACAGATACTTTGAAATTGAAGGCTCAAGAAATAGAGTTTTAGTGAATTATTTGCAGTTATCAGTTATAAAATGTCAATCAGGAGAACTAAAGCTAGTCATATAACCATTAAAATTTTGAATAGATCTGTGTGTTTTGGGGGACGTGTATATAAAACATAGCTCTTTTATATCAAGTAATAAATAGATATTGTGACAAGAAACAAATCACTAAGCAGAATAGAAATGGTGAAAATAGTTAATTCTGGGGTTTCGGTGAGCCTTTACTTTTATACCCTGTGGTACTGATCGAATATTTTAATCAAGTTACTTTAACCATATTACTCTTAAATGATGATTATAAGCATACTACTTCCATAATTAAAAATAGAGTAATAGAATAATGTTAAAACAGGGCAGCTATGTCTCTTAATTAAACCTTTCAATTTCCCTTTGTTAATTTAAGCAATTGACATAAAAATAAAAACAAATATTTTCTTCTTTCTACTAATTCATAATATATTTAAAAGTCACAGAAATGAAGCAATACATACCTTGAAAATGCAGAGCTATCTATACAAGAGTAGAAGTTAAAGGCCAGTTCCCTCTTCAATTCTCTCTTTAAGCTGAAGGCGAGAAATATAAAAACAAATGCTTTCTTAGTTGACTGAATATTTTGTATCAGTAAATGTTACATGGGACCTCAACCTTTTTCTCTTTACTTTCTAGAAAAAAATCAAGCAACTTGTAAGAATGATTCCATCTGCAAAGGGTTATAGAGTAATTAATACTGTAAAATCAAGTCTTAGTTTATTTTGATACAATCCTATGAAATGAGATTTGCTTAATAAGCAGCTAGCATACTCATTTACAAAGAGATTTTAATGTAATCTGTGTAGCATATAAAAATGACTTTTATGGAAGTACTTTATGTGCCAGGTGCTATGGGAAAAATTAAGAAAGTAAGTCATGGTCATTAGCTTAATGCAGCTTGCAATGTAGCATATATAGAGTGTTTTACAACTGGAAAAGGCTTAGAAATTGCACAATCTATCATCTTTATGTACAGATAAGAAAAATTAGGTCCAAGGAATATATTGCCCTAGTAGTACAGGTCTCCAAACTCTGAATGTTATGCTCATTCCACTTGAGAGCACTTTTATTCTTCAATGCCTTTATCTTGATAATCTTTAAGAGCATGATGCTGAGTAATCACTCTGCTACAATGCAAGAAAAAATAGAGAATTTATATACTAGTAATACCTACGTCTACTTAATTATTCATAGCAATATGGAATCTGAAATTAATGTGTCATTTTTACTTCAGCACGTGATTAATGTAGTTAGAATGCAAGTAGATTTGCACCACATTTGAATCATGTACAGATTCTATACACATTAACAAACATCTTCTACTTACACACTGTTATGACAAATTAAATTGGTACAAACTTGCTGAAGAGCAAATCAGCATGATGTAAAAAAGCCTTAGGGCTTCCCTGGTGGCGCAGTGGTTGAGAGTCTGCCTGCCGATGCAGGGGACACGGGTTCGTGCCCCGGTCCGGGAGGATCCCATGTACCGCAGAGCGGCTGGGCCCGTGAGCCATGGCCACTGAGCCTGCGCGTCCGGAGCCTGTGCTCTGCAACGGGAGAGGCCACAACAGTGAGAGGCCTGCGTAGCGCAAAAAAAAAAAAAAAAAAAGCTTTAAAATATATAAAACCTTTGACCCATGTATGTGTCCTTCAGGAATTTATCCTAAGGATGGAACCAAATATGATGTAATGATACGTGTATATATCATGTTTATTATACTTTTAACATTAATGTAAATTTTAAATAATTTCAGTGCTTAAATATAAGAGATTAGTAAATGAAACACAGACAGACAAGGACACTCTGTTCAGCCAATACTAGTGATACTAATGGTTTGGATATATGTTTATTAACATGAAAGAATATTTAAAATACATTAAATATAAAAGCAACTTGAAAAATGCCATGTAACCTGTAATCCCATTTTTCATAACTTCTGATGCCAGTTTTATAACTGTATTTATACATGCATATTGAAAATATTCCAAGAGGATATCACAATGATAATAATAGTCATTTGCAGATAGAGACATTATAGATGGTTATCTTCTTGTATTTAAGTGCATTCCTTTTTTTTTAATGGGCATTATTATCTATATATTCATAAAAAATACAGTAATCTTGCCTTCATACTTGAAAATCTTAATGGCAGAGGGACACATGCCACTTAATATGATGTCATCCGGGGCAATGAGAGCCGGGGCATGTAAAGTAATCTGTGACAGAAAGGGAGGAAAGGAATCGCAGAATTCTAAAGACAATAACAAATTATTGTTTTTTATATTATGAATTTGGATAAATTTGCTGCCAATTTCGTGTAATTGGCCATCTGTCTTGGTTAATTCAGACTCTTAGAAAATCTAATAATTTGGGAAAGATCCTTGCATATGACTACATAGATTCTTAAATTTAAAAAGGGTAATTGATATTCAACTATAATCTGCTCAAGATTTAAATAACAGTTGCAAAGCGACAGTTGTTGAAAAGGTAATCCGATAACCTCCTTCAGAGTAACATTCAAGCAAAACCAGTAAGTATGCCATAGCAAAATGACAATAATAGTAATATATGAATAAGAGAAAACCTAAAATCTTTCACACTTTCCACTTCACACTGCCTCTTCTCAGGTTGTCCATAATTTCAGATTTTAACTGAAACAAATATCCAAACAATTTAGAATTTTCTTTATAGTTGTATATGTGCTAGAATAATGTGCCTTAGGTAAAGCTCTTACTAGGTAATAATGGAAGTTTATTTTAATTTCTTGGAATTCTCTTAATTTAACTTTAACTTTGGAGGAGATACTTTCCCAGTCTTTCTCAGGTTCTTCCTATCATAAAAACAACATCAAGATGATTTCTCCACAGCGTGTAAATCTCTTATGCACATTCAGACTTGTAACTTGTCATTATACTCCTCCCAATTCTGTAGGTGAGACCAGATAACACTAAAGCAAGTCAGAGCCAAAAAACTAACAAGGCAGCTGGCTGTCACACATTCTAGTAACTCAAGCCAGTTTACAAAAGTCACACTGTCAGGAAAATGAGCTTACTGTCCTTTATTTTTTCTCCTTTGCAGCGGACACTACAAAAATTTTGTGAGGCAGTATGGGTTTATGAGAACGTCGCTGTCTAGTATAAACATGATTTTATCGTGATGTTTGACAGGTTGCAACACAAAAGAATTTCCCACAGTTATTGGACAGTATAGTCATTTTTACTTAAGGTTCATTTATACTTCCTGGTGATCTCATCTTTGGTCCACTGCAGAAGCCCTCCCATACTCATCTCCTGAAGTTTTCTATGGTATAGATGGTTTGTTTATGCAGTTCTCTGTTCCTCATTATTGATTACTTAGAACAGGTTTATTTGACTCCTCCAATTGGCTGGCTTATATTCCAACTCTGTTCTTGGCTTTTCTCACACTTGTGGTCTCTTCCTCATTACCTTCTTGGTTATTCTTTAGTTACTTTGAATTCACTGACTTTATACATTCTGTTTCTACTTAGTAGGTGTAATGTATTCATCCCTCATTATCTGAATCAAATCCATTATTGAAAATGTGTTGACTATTGATTTTTTTAAATAGTAGTAGCTTCTATGCCATTATTTTTAATAGGAAAGTTAACATGCATTCCCAGCCTATAAAAACACCCAACCAAATCTTCCAAAGTAGTAATAAATACTGAAGCACCTATACAAAACTCAACAGACTTTTGCATAATATAAAGCACTAATGCGCCAATTACTTAACCATTTAACACCTAATTATTTAGCACTTTTTGAGCTTATTAGTGTATATGTGTGTAGTATATAATGATACTGCTGTGTAAACTATTAGCTACGAATTACCTATTCCCCCTAAGCGGAAACGTGAAGAACGATTAAGTTACAGATGCAGTAAATAAAAATAACCCTTAAAACAAAAACAACAAAGAAACGAGGTAGATTTTTTTTTTTTGCGGTATGTGGGCCTCTCACTGCTGCGGCCTCTCCCATTGCGGAGCAAAGGCTCTGGACGCGCAGGCTCAGCGGCCATGGCTTACGGGCCCAGCCGCTCCGCGGCATGTGGGATCTTCCCAGACCGGGGCACGAACCCGTGTCCCCTGCATTGGCAGGCGGACTCTCAACCACTGCGCCATCAGGGAAGCCCCTATGAGGTAGATTTTAAAATTAAACTCTTGCAGACTTCTTGATTGAAGTGAAAAGTGGGGTGGAAGATGTAGTCAAAGCTGCTGCTTGCTGAAGGGGGAGGATGAGCAGAAGGGGGCTAGAGAGGCAGGAATAAATGCCTGAGGTTTGACCATGTCCAAGTACATGGAACTAGTGGACAGTTTTGTCTTGTTGGCTCTTTTAACTCTAGAAATGGGTGGTTGTAAACTACCAGCTGATGCCGGAGACCACAACAATAAGAGGCTTAAAGCTTGAATTCCGCATCTGTTTCCATTCCCTTTGTTTGTGTCAATAAAACTGGTGATAATATGATAATATGAGATGCTCATATTCCTGTCATGATCACATGCATTTGTCAAATTATTTTTCAAATTTATTTATTTAAGAATGTCCTTGAAGAAATATTACAAATAATCAGTTTAATTAAATCATTGCTGTTGAGTGCATCTTCTTAATGTTCTATGTAATAAAATAGGAAGTATGCATAAGTAATTCTGATTGACACGGAAATATGTTGTCCCAAGGAAAAGCACTTGCTTTGATTATTGGAGGTGCAAGTTGAATTATTCACTTTTCTCATAGTATACCATTTTTAGTTGAAAGAATAATTGGCAGACTGTTTATTCAGGTATTTTGCCAAATTATTTTTATCTGCATGATCTAAAATTTATTTAGAGATTTGTACCAAGTATTTATATTTTCTTTGAATTCACAGTAATAATTACACTGAATGAATTTCTTGCTGTAATTTCTTGCTATTGCATACAAACCAATTCTGCAACATTTTCACTGTTCACAGTAGTAAATCTGGCCTTTTATACTAGACCCAAGATGTGTGTTTCATTAGTTCTCTTCATAAAACTTTTGGAAGTTTACCAAATAGTATAGAACAGTGTGTTTTTCCATACTTTATTAGGCATGAGGTCTGTTTTAAAGCCCAGTTGATTAATATGAGTACCTTCTTGCTCTCAGGACCATTTCACTAATCCTTTGTTAGAGCAGAGTCACCTCCATTAGCACCTCACTGCACATAATGCATCACTCATATCGTATAATATGCCTTCAAGGTTGTCAGTACCCCTGGCTGTAACAGTAACAGTGGTAATGGGAGATGTAAAGATCACTTGTACGTTATCTCAAAATCAACAATCCTGGAAGGATGTCCTTGAGCAGAACATACCCTAGATATATCAAAAGAGCTGTTTGCAGATTTTTCCTTCTTCTTGAATTCTTCTTGAAACTTTTTTTTTTTTTGGGGGGGGGGGTACGGGGGCCTCTCACTGTTGCAGCCTCTCCCGTTGCGGAGCACAGGCTCCGGACGCGCAGGCTCAGCGGCCATGGGTCACGGGCCCAGCCGCTCCGCGGCATGTGGGATCTTCCCGGACCGGGGCACGAACCCACGTCCCCTGCATCGGCAGGTGGACTCTCAACCACTGCGCCACCAGGGAAGCCCTTTCTTGAAACTTTTTGATGAATGGTGACAGAAAGCTTTTCACTGAGCGTTGACTACCTCTTCATCATTTAGCATTACACTTTGGACTTACTACAGTATTGATGCTGAGGCCATGCTCTCCCTGGATTGCTCCCAGGCAGTGACCAAGCACAGTGGTGTTGGCCTGGGGTCCAACCAGGAGCTCACTACTTTCTCAGAGCTTCACCACTTCTGAGGCCTGCCTACCCAGTTTTCATCTTCTTGTCTCCTTTCCCAAGTGCTAGACCTGCTTTAGAATGTAAAGGCTCTCCCTGTCTATGCCCAGTCCCTTTTATTTTTCACAGATATCTCTCCAGTGTCTTTCATGAACGTCTCAGAGAATCTGAACTAACATACCTTTTAATAAAAAATAACTTTACAAAATTCCATTAAGATCCCTGGGGTTTACAAAGTAATGCTTTGGCTGAACATCACCTTTAAAGTTTCTACCCAAATCTAGTGTGTAGTGAGTTGAATAGTGCCTGCCCCCTCCCAGCCCCCTCCACAAAAGATATGCCCAAATTCTAACCCCTGGAACCAGTGAAGGTAACCTTATTTGGGAAAAGGGTCTTTGCAAATATCATTAAAAAATCTCAGGATGAGCTCATCCTGGGTTTAGCGCAGGCTCTAAGTCCAATGGCCAGTGTCCTTATAAAAGGCAGAAGAGGAGGGAGGCGGAGTCAAGATGGCGGTGTGGGAAGACGCAAAGTTAGCGTCCCTCCACAACTAGGGTGCCTGCCAGCAGCTGGTGGGGGACTCTGATGCCCAAGGAGACGGGAGGAACCCCAAAGTAAACTGGCAGCTTGTGGGATCTTCGTTCATGAGCCGAAGCTCCTGCGGTGGGAGCTTCGAGTCCAAACCACTGGACTTATAGAGAACCTCAGACCCCAGGGAATATTCATCGAAGTGAGGTCTCACGGAGTTCCTCATCTCAGCACCAAGACCCAGCTCTACCCAACAGCCTACCAATTCCAATGTTGGAAGCCTCAGGTCAAACACTCAGTAAGACAGGAACACAATTCCACTCATAAAAAAAAAAGAAAAAATGAGACGGCAAAACAATATGTCACAGATGAAGGAGCAAGGTAAAAACCTACAAGACCAAATAAATGAAGAGGAAATACACAATCTACCTGAAAAAGAATTTGGAGTAATGATAGTAAAGATGATACAGGATCTTGGAAGTAGAATGGAGGCACGGATTCAGAAAATATAAGAAATTTTTAACAAAGATCTAGAAGAACTAAAGAACAAACAGAGATGAACAACACAATAACTGAAATGAAAAATACACTAGAAGGAATCAATAACAGAAAAATGGAGGCAGAAGAACGAATAAGTGAGCTGGAAGACAAAGTGGTGGAAATAACTGCCAAGGAGCAGAATAAAGAAAAAAGAATGAAAAGAATTGAAGACAATTTCAGAGACCTCTGGGACAACACTAAATGCACCAACATTCGAATTATAGGGGTCCCAGAGGAAGAGAAAAAGAAAGGGTCTGAGAAAATATTTGAAGAGATTATAGTTGAAAACATCCCTAACATGGGAAAGGAAGTAGTCACCCAAGTCAAGAAAGCACAGAGAGTCCCATACAGGAGAAACTGTAGGGAAAACATACCAAGACACATGTTAATCAAACTAACAAAAATTAAATTCAAAGAAAAAATATTAAAAGCAGCAAGGGAAAAACAAAGAATAACATAACGGAATCCCCATAAGGTTATCAGCTGATTTTTCAGCAGAAACTCTGCAGGCCAGAAGGGAGTGGCAGGATATACTTAAAGTGATGAAAGAGAAAAACCTACAACCAAGATTACTCTCCCCAGCAAGGATCTCATTCAGATTTGATGGAGAAGTCAAAAGCTTTTCAGACAAGCAAAAGCTAAGAGAATTCAGCCCCACCAAACCTGCTTTACAACAAACGCTGAAGAAATTTCTTTAGGCGGAAAACACAAGAGAAGAAAAGACCCACAAAAACAAACCCAAAACAATTAAGAAAATGGTAATAGGAACATACATATCTATTATAACCTTGAAAGTAAATGGATTAAATACCCCAACAAAAAAGCACAGACTGGCTGAGTGGATACTAATACATGACCCATATATATGCTGTCTACAAGAGACCCACTTCAGACCTAGGGACACTTCCAGACTGAAAGTGAAGGAATGGAAAAAGATATCCCATGCAAATGAAAATCAAAAGAAAGCTGGAGTAGCAATACTCGTAGCAGATAAAATAAACTTTAAAAGAAAGACTGTTACAAAAGATAAAAAGGGACACTAGATAATGATCAAAGGATCAATCCAAGAAGAGGATATAACAATTATAAATGTTTATGCACCCAACATAGGAGCAACTCAATACATAAGTCAAATGCTAACAACCATGAAAGGAGAAATCAACAGTAACACAATAATAATAGGGGACATTAACACCCCACTTATACCATGGACAGATTATCCAAACAGAATATAAATAGGGAAACACAAGCTTTAAATGGCACAATAGACCAAATAGATCAAATTGATATTGATAGAACATTCCTCCCCAAAAGTGGCAGAATACACTTTCTTCTCAAGTGCACATGGAACATTTTCCAGGATAGATCACATTTGGGTCGCAAATCAATCCTCAGAATATTTAAGAAAATAGAAATCGTACCAAGCATCTTTTCTGATGACAACACTGTAAGATTGGAAATAAATTACAGGAAAAAAACTGTAAAAAACACAAATGCACGGAAGCTAAACAGTGAGCTACTAAATAACCAAGAGATCATTGAAGAAAATAAAAGAGAAATTAAAAAAAATTCATAGAAACAAATGACAACAAGAACACGATGACCCAAAACCTATTGGATGCAGCAAAAGCAGTTCTAAGAGGGAAGTTTATAGCAATACAATCCCACCTCAAGAAACAAGAAAAATCTCAAACAATGTAACCCTACACTTAAAACAACTAGAGAAAGAACAAAGAAAACCCAAAGTCAGTAGAAGGAAAGAAATCATAAAGACCAGGGCAGAAGTAAATGAAATAGAAATGAAGAAGACCCAGGCAAAGATCAATAAAACTAAAAGCTGGTTCTTTAAGAAGATAAACAAAATTGATAAACCCTTAGATTCATCAAGAAAAAAAGGAAGATGATGCAAATCAAGCAATTTAGAAATGAAAAAGTTGCAATCACAACTGACAATGCAGAAGTACAAAGGATTATAAGAGAGTACTACAAATAACTATATGCCAATAAAATGGACAACCAGGAAGAAATGGACAAATTCTTGGAAAGGTACAATTTTCCAAGACTGAACCAGGAAGAATTAGAAAATATAAACAGACCTATCACAGGTAATGAAATTGAAACCATAATTAACAATCTTCCAACAAGCAAAAGTCCAGGACCAGATGGCTTCACAGGTGAATTCTATCAAACATTTAGAGAAGAGCTAACACTGATCCTTCTCAAACTCTTCCAAAAAATCGCAGAGGGAGAAACACTCCTAAATTTGTTCTATGAAGCCACCATTACCCTAATAGCAAAACTAGAAAAAGGTATCACACACACACAAAATTATAGACCAATATCACTGATGAATATAGATGCAAAAATCTGAAACAAAATACTAGCAAACAGAATCTGACAGAACATTAAAAGGATCATACACCATGATCAAGTGGGATTTATCCCAAGGATGCAAGGATTCTTCAATATACGCAAATCAATCATTGTGATACACCACGTTAACAAATTAAGGAATAAAAACCATATGATCATCTCAATAGATGCAGAAAAATCTTTTGACAAAATTCAACACCCATTTATGATAAAAACTCTCCAGCAAGTGGACATAGAGGGAACCTACCTCAACATAATAATGGCCATATATGGCAAACCCACAGCAAGTATCATACTCAATGGTGAAAAACTGAAAGCATTTCCACTAATATCAGGAACAAGACAAGGATGGTCACTCTCGCCACTCTTATTTAACATAGTTTTGTAAGTCCTAGCCACGGCAATCAGAGATGAAAAAGAAATAAAAGGAATACAAATTGGAAAAGAAGAAGTAAAACTGTCACTGTTTGCCCATGATGTGATACCATACACAGAAAATCCAGAGATGCCACCAGAGAACTAGTAGAACTAAGCAATGAATTTGGTAAGGTTGCAGGTTACAAAATTAATCCACAGAATTTTCTGGCATTCCTATACACCAACAAGGACAAATCAGAAAGAGAAATTAAGGAAACACTCCCATTTACCACTGCAACAAAAAGAATAAAATACCTAGGAATAAAACTGCCTCAGGAGGCTAAAGATTTGTATTCAGAAAACTATAAAACACTGATGAAATAAATCAAAGATGACATAAACAGATGGAGAAGTATACCATGTTGTTGGATTGGAAGAATCAATATTGTGATAATGGCTATACTACCCAAAGCAATCTACACATTCAGTGCAATCCGTATCAAAATACCAATGGCATTCTTCACAGAATTAGGACAAAAAATTTTACAATTTGTATGGAAACACAAAAGACCCCGAATAGCCAAAGCAATCTTGAGAAAGAAAAATGGAGTTTGAGGATTCAGGCTCCCTGAGTTCAAACTATACCACAAAGCTACAGTAATCTAGACAGTATGGTACTGACACGAAAACAGAAATATAGATCAGTGGTACAGGATAGAATGCCCAGAGATAAACCCTCATTCCTATGGGCACCTAATTTATGACAAAGAAGGCAACAATATACAGTGGAGAAAAGACAACCTCTTCAATAAGTGGTGTTGGGAAAACTGGACAGCTACATATAAAAGAATGAAATTAGAGCACTACCTAACATTTAACACAAAATGAAACTCCACATGGATTAAAGACTTAAGTGTAAGACCAGACACTATAAAACTCTTACAGGAAAACACTCTTTGACATAAACCACAGCAAAATCTTTTGGATCCCCCTCCTAGAGTAATGGAAATTAAAAAAAATAAACAAGTGGGACCTAATGAAACTTAAAAGCTTTTGCAAACAAAGGAAACCATAAACAAGACGAAAAGACAACCCTCAGAACGGGAGAAAATATTTGCAAATGAACCAACAGACAAAGGATTAATCTCCAGAATATACAACCAGCTCATGGAGCTCAATATCAAAAAAACAAACAACCCAATCCAAAAATGTGTGGAAGACCTAAACAGACATTTCTCCAAAAAAGATATACAGATTGCACACAAACACATAAAAGGATGGTCAATATCACTAATTATTAGAGAAATGCAAATCAAAACTACAATGAGGTACCACCTTATGCCGGTCAGAATGGCCATCATCAAAAAAGCTAGAAACAATAAATGCTGGAGAGGGAGTGGTGAAAAGGGAACCCTCTTGTACTGTTGGTTGGAATGTAAATTGATACAGCCACTATGGAGAACAGTATAGAGGTTCCTTAAAAAACTAAAAAGTAGAACTACCATATGAACCAGCAATCCCACTACTGGGCATATACCCTAAGAAAACCATAATTCAAAAAGTGTCATATACCACAATGTTCATTGCAGCACTATTTACAATAGCCATGACATGGAAGCATCCTAAGTGTCCATCAACAGATGAATGGATAAAGAAGATGTGGCACATATGTGCATTGGAATATTAGTCAGCCATAAAAAGAAACAAAATTGAGTTATTTGTAGTGAGGTGGATGGATCTAGAGTCTGTCATACAGAGTGAAGTAAGTCAGAAAGAGAAAAACAAATACCATATGCTAACACATGTATATGGAATCTTAAAAAAAAAAAAGAAAAAAAGTTTTTGATGAACCTAGTTGCAGGGCAGGAATAAAGAGGTAGACATGGAAAATGGACTTGAGGACATGAGGTGGGAGGGCAAATTTGGGGAGAAGTGAGAGTAGCATCAACCTATGTATACTACCGAATGTAAAACATTTGGCTGGTTGAAAGCAACAGCATAGCATAGGGAGATGGGCTCGGTGCTTTGCGATGATGTATATGGCTCGGATAGGGAGGATGGGAGGGAGGCTCAAGAGGGAGGGGATATGGGGACATGTGTATGCATATGGCTGATTTGCTTTGTTGTGAAACAGAAACTAACACAGTATTGTGAAGCAATTATAGTCCAATAAAGAGCTATTAAATAAATAAATAAATAAATAAAAGGCAGAAGAGAAGAAGACACAGAGAAATGGAGAAGACTATGTTCCGACAGGGACAGACATCAATGTGATGGGTCAACAAAGCCAAGATTGCCAAGGATTTTCAGCAGCCACTGGAAGCTAAGGGAGAGGCATGAGACAGATTCTTCCTCAAAGCCTCCAGAAGGAACCATCCTTGCAGTTACCTAATATCAGATCTCTGGCCTCCCGAACTATGAGAAAATAAATTTCTGTTGTTTTAAGGCACGAAATTTGTGGTAATTTTTTACAGCAGCCTAAGAAACTTACAAACAGTGTTAGCTTACTTTCAGCAGCTTTTGTGTTCCTGGCAGGTATTTTTTTTTCTCCCCCAAAATGACCGAGAATTTTCTCTGTAGTAGATAGAAGCACATTGATCAGTGGATTCCTGCAGTTCCCTGGGAGGCTGCTACAGCCTCATTCATCTTCTCATTTCTGATTCGTAACTTGTGCAATGGTACACAGTCCTTAAACCATCTCTGAGTGCTCTGTAACTAAATTCCTTTACAAAATTATCACTATTAATCATTTCCTTCTTTTTTTAGATCTCCAGAAATATTTAAACAATGTGGGAGAAGCCTTTATCCTAATAGGTAAATGGCTGGAATATAGCTAAATTGCATCAGAAATCCTCTCACTTAGAATAGCCAGCTCATTTATTAGCGTATTAGCATTTTTTAAAAATTTGATCACAAATTATGGCAAAGTTTCTTGGAAGCATTATAGCAAATATACCAATGTAAGATGTGGACTGTGAGAGATACCATTAAAAAACCCACCACCACCATAAATTTCCTTTCTGAACACTGCCTGATAGGGATATTCAGAAAACCAAGCGACAGTATCCAAACACAGTGTTTCATCTTCAGTCTGCTCTCTGATCGATAACGTGTAAACATATAAAGATTGATTGTCTCATGGTAGGTAAATTCCTCAGCTTAAAGTTGTCAACTGAAGGGAACTTAAAGCCAATCACTTTTCAGAGTAGTAAGTATAATTCTAAATACATTTCTCGATTATAATACCAGTACTAATATTATTAGAGGTTCTAATGTCCTGGAGAATTTGCCATGCCAGAAAAACATATTCCTTTCTGAACTGGAATTCTTGCTGCTTTCTCCTTTTTTCAGTTTATCTGGTAGTGGGATTAGACATCTCCAGATTCCTCAATCTGAACTTTCTGTTCGAAAGTTGGATAAGACTTAAGACAAGTAAGAATTAGAGATGGGAATATTTAGGAGGGGGATATTTAGGGGGTGTGGAGCTGAGTATCCTTCTAGGGTATCTGGAGATGTTTTAAATTATGAATCATAGACTGTTGTGGCTGGAAGAGTCCTAAAATATTGTGTCTTCTAATCTCTCAGTGTTAGAGGGACAAAATCGAGGTCTGTTTTATGAGAGGACTCTCCTACAGCTCATCTGAGAACCAGGGTCTAGAATAATTCCATGTATAGTTACATCCCGCCTTTTCACATTAAAGCTTTCACAGCCTCCAGAGGCATGGTACGGATGAGTGTGGGTACAGAAAGCCACAAGATAAATGTGCTCCTTCTCCTTGAGTTCTATTTTGAATTTAAAATTTGGGGACAGTCTTTTGGAGTTTTACGTTCTTTAAAATATCTATGTGAACAAATTATATTCTTTGAAATATGTATGCCAGCAAAGTAAATAGTTTTCTATTTTTCCAGGTTGCATAATATTGTGTTTGTTGGTAAATGTACAGAGAGCTGCCAATTTTTATGGTCAGAAACTACTTAGAAATTTTGGTAATTTTGTATTGTCTTAAAACAGGACATTATTATCGTTACGACTACAGAATATACTATTGTTTCCAGAATGTCTGATTCCTCAGTAAATGTTCTGCAACTCACAAAAGAACTTGAAAAATAAAACAAAACTTTCATCTTCTGAACTAGCGTGGGTTTCAAGATTTTTAATGGTGTACAGATTTAAAATTGTAACTCAGAGTTGCATTTCATTAAATATTTTGATTGAAACACATATAATGACTGCACTTAATGCTATTGCCTATGAAAGTGAATTTTCCATAACAAGGTCAAAATTGATAATTTAAATATAACTTTAATTGAAATCATTTTACGTTGTATCTTGGTTGTTGCAGATAGGAAGTTTAAAGCATCTAGTGAAAATGCAAAAGTAAATGAAAATTGATAATAATCTGAAATTAAGTTTATGGTTAAAAAAACTTTCCCAGAGCTCAGTATAAATCTGACAGCAGAGATGAGGTTAAGGGCTCACAGTTAATATAATAATACTTAATGTGCACCAGGTACTAATCTCAGCAGAAGCACAAGGAAGATATTATTATTATCATCCCCATTTACTAATAGCAACATTGTCATCACAAATAGTGAATGGTGGTTAATTAGCACTAGCGAATCTAAAAATCTTGATATTTAGTTGAAAATGAGCTCATTAGTTTGAAGATGCCACATCATATTTGTGAAGGAACGACTTGAACAATACTGCATGATCATTTCTTGCAACTATATATATATATATATATATATATATATATATATATAAATCTAGTCTATCTCTCTGGAAAAATACAGTGAATTCAATTTGTAAAACCTACCCTCACTGAATCTAATAAATGACTCAAAATAACTTTTAAAAAGAAAGAAAAAAATATAGGGAATAAAAGAGCAGACTTTAACTTCAAGGAGTGGGGAAAAAATATGTAACTTCAACCATACAAGTTATAAAGTGTTGTCAAGGAACAGAAAGTGTCAATTATCTCCCTGTTACTTTTCAGCCTCTCCAAAATGAACTGAGTGAGTGTGTGCTGGCATGGGTAGAGTCGTCAGAAAGGAAGGGAAGAGCAGGGGTGGTGGAAAAAGGGACAAGAGGCTTATGCCTCTCTAGAGAAATAACCCTTTTCATTACTAACAGTGATGGGTCTACGTAGACCTTAACTACTTGAGCTTTCTATTTTATCCTCTGGACAAGGGGGAAGGCTGAAAAGACAGTTATTAAACAGAATGTTATGTGTCCAAGCATAATTGGCCACTTAAGAGAATGGAGAAAAGTTGAAGGGAAGGGGACAAAAAGAAAGACAAGAACCACCGAGGTACTGTTAGCTCTGGGGAAACACACATAGAAAACAACCTGAAGTACCAGTTTCTCTCTTTCATATCCCATTATGGCTGGTACAAAGCAGGTTGGCGTCTGAGTAGAGGGCATAAAGCTCTGAAAAGCACAGTAACTGCCCAAAATTGTTCTCTCAGACTGAAGAGAATGACCAGCGGAGTCACAGGGGACTCTTCCTGAGTTGAAGTAATGATCTAACACCCGAGGGCAGTGCCCCATGAGAAGTCATTGAAATAGTCTCCTTGTTTCCCCCCATAACTCTCTTGCCCCTCTCACTCCATAGCACTTGGATGGACAAACCACAACCCTAGTTAATTTTAACTCTCCCCCTATTTTATAGCTGACTTAGCCTTCCGTGTGGCCTGACAGTCATGCCCCATTTCCCTTGTCCATTCACTTCCGCTGTCTTTTCAACACCTCACACCTCTCCTCAAATCACCATCTTTTCCTTTGTCCTCTTTGCTCAGCTCATGGCCTTTCTTTCTCCTCCATTGGCTAAAGTAATCAGAGGAAAACTTTACACACACCAACTGGACATCTATCTCCCGCATCACATGAATCCATATATTGTCCCATCTCACTTAGGTAAACTGTCCATGCCCCGCACCCTAAGCCAGACCTTCTGACTTCCTGCTGTGAATGAGATTGTGTTCTTTCTTATTCACTTAAGGACACCATTTTAGTGGCTTTCCCTTCTTTTCCCTTCATTTTCAATTGTTCCCAGTCTACTGGATCATTTCTATCAGCATGCTGTTTTCTTTTTTCTCCTCTTAAAGAATTATCTTGAGTCCACTTCCTGCAGTCCAGCTACTGCTCCAAATTCTTCGCTTCCATTTGTAGCAAATCTTTTTGAATGAGTTGCCTCTGTTTGCTGCCTCCCACCCCTCCCATCTTATTTTCTCTTAACTCACTGTGATAGAGCTTTTGTCTCAGCACTAAACTGAAACATTTCTTGACAGGACACGAATGACTTTCTTCTTGCTAAATCCAGTGATCAGTTTCTGCCCCTCATCTTACTTGACATTATGTGACACTGAATTCATGCCACTTGCTTCTCCTGGTTTTCTTGCTATCTCACTCAATACTCATTCTTAGTCTCCTTGCATGTTCCCCTTCTTTTCCTGATGTCTGAAATTCAGAGTGTTCCATGTCTCAGTCCTTGGTATCTTTCCTACATTTATTCTCTATGTGATATCATCCAGCTCTGGATTTAAACATCATTTATACAAATAACACTCAAAGTTAGTTTTTTAGCTCAGACCCTCTTCTGAATTCCACACTTACGTATAATTGCTTCCTTGATTGCTACACTTGGATGTCTAATAGATTTCTCAATTGTAAAATCCCTAAAACTAGAGTTGAGAACTCTCCATCCCAAGCCTGCTCCCTCTGTAGTGTTCCCCATTTCTCTTTATCCAGTTCTTCAAACATAAAACCTTGAGATCCTCTTGACTCTTCACTTTCACAACCCATATCCAATCCATCAGGAAACGCTTTTGGCTCTGCTTACAAAATACTCTGTCAAAATAAAACAAAAAAAAAATTAAAAAAAAAAAGAAGAAGGGGACTTCCCTGGTGGCACAGTGGTTAAGAATCTGCCTGCCAATGCAGGGGACATGGGTTTGATCCATGGTCCGGGAAGATCCCACATGCTGTGGAGCAACTAAGCCCGTGAGCCGCAACTACTGAGCCTGAGCTCAGAGCCCACGAGCCACAACTACTGAGCCAGCAGGCTGCAACTACTGAAACCTGTGAGCCTAGAGCCCATGCTCCTCAACAAGAGAAGCCTCCTCAATGAGAAGCCCGCGCACCGCAACGAAGAGAAGCCCCCGCTCGCTGCAACTAGAGAAAGCCAGCGTGCAGCAACGAAGACCCAATGCAGCCAAAAATAAATAAATAAATAAAATTAATAATAATAATAATAAATACCCTGCTCCATCACTAATACCTTCAAGCAAAGTCATATCTCTAGACTGGATTAATATAGTAATTGCATAATTATTTTCCTGCTTTTATCCTTGTCTTCTGCAGTCTGTATTCAATACGGTAGAGTGCTCCTTTAAAATAATATTTTGAAGTAATGATAGATTCACAGAAACTTACCAAAAAATATGTACAGGAGGCCCCATGTACCAGCTGCAGATGGTTATATCTTACATAAATATGGTTTATAAAATTCTATCAAAACACTGGTATAATGCACAAAGCTTATTCAGATTTCATTAGTTTTATGTGAACAGAGTGCTTCTTTTAAAACATAAATTAGATTCAGTGTTTTGCCCAAGTCTCGCCTTTTCACAAAAGTCTACTCTAACCTTGTTGTTTAAAATCACAAACTGTCCTGCAAGCTGATAATCCCTTTTACCTTGTACTATTTTTCCATAATAGTTGAAATCTTTTAACATTTTGTATTATGTTTGTTTTCTATCTTCTTGCACTAGAATATAAACCATGTGACCCAGAATAATTTTGGTTTTGTGCAATAATATATTCCAGGTACTTAGAATACTACTTGTTTTAAACTCAATTCATGCCTCTCAAATACTTGAGAGAATAATTGCACACTTGCAGCTGGGGCTTTTGTTTATGCCCTTTATCTTTATTTGTTTTGAAAGACTTGTTCTTTCTCCCTAGAGTATATAAAATTTTATGTTCATTAGTTCATTAACTACTGCTCATACGAGTCCAATGTTATCGTCTCTTGCCAACTCCACACTCACGGTGTCATATCATACTGAAGGCTTGAAATGGCCATGATGGGAATATTTATAAGAGCTAAATCAGCAAACATTTCAAGTCAGCACTCTGTACCCTCAGCAGTTGTTAAACATTTGCCAGCACTCCACTGAATCTAACCAGTCAATTCAGCACCAATTAAAATTCTTTTTTTAATTAATTAATTAATTAATTTATTTATTTTTGGCTGCATTGGGTCTTTGTTGCTGCGTGCGGGCTATCTCTAGTTGCAGCGAGAGGGGGCTACTCTTCATTGCAGTGCACGGGCTTCTCATTGTGGAGGCTTCTCTTGTTGTGGAGCACGGGCTCTAGGTGCACGGGCTTCAGTAGTGGTTGCACACAGGCTCAGTAGTTGTGGCTCGCGGGCTCTAGAGCGCAGGCTCAGTAGTTGTGGCGCTCGGGCTTAGTTGCTCGGTGGCATGTGGAATCTTCCCGGACCAGGGCTTGAACCCGTGTCCCCTGCATTGGCAGGCGGATTCTTAACCCCTGCACCATCGGGCAAGTCCTAAAATTCTTAATTAAAATTGTTTTCCATATCAACTTTTTGTTATTGTATAGATGAGTGGCTCAAATGAGAGCATATATTTTCCTGGTGAATTTCCTATACATTACAATATGCATATGCAGTATAAGTTATTTCACGGGTTCTTAGGACAGTGTCCAGCTGGCTTAGGTTTATTAACAAAATTCTCAGATATTTTGTTTACCTAAGATTCACTCCTACAGACATTTTGTCCAAGGCATTGCAGTAGATGCACACATCAAAAGGTTAAGCATAGGTAGATGAAGAAGGGAAAAAATAATAGCAAACGCATAAAAGTGTTTTAAGGTCTAGTTGTTTAAGAGTATTATCAGCAAATAATGATATTAAAAGGAGAAAGGAGATTTTCTTCATGGTCTCAGATCAAGTTATTCTGGAGTTAAATAGTTGTCTTTCCAGGTAAATAGACGTAGCTAGCTACTGCAATGTGTATAGCCCTTTTCTGGAAGATATTATGGCCATTGTCTTTTCAAGTTAACAATGATCCCAAGAACTTGCAAGAACACGTGGAGAGGAAACTTATACTAAGGACACCTTAAGAGATTATTTTACATCTTTTCCTAGTGTAGTTGTATCATTAGAATATTCTTCTTAGGGTGTATTTTAAAATCCAAGTGTATAGATTTCAACTAGCATATAAGGTGCTACAGTGTGACTTTTTTTTAGCAATAGTTACCCTTTTTTTTTCAGTCTCTTGGTAGTTTTATTAAAATTTTCACGCAAGTAGATGTGAACTTCTGTCTCTTGATGACTAGTTCTCCAAATGTTTTATTCAATACTGCTGTAGGTGTTTCTTTTCTGCTGCTGACTACAATTTAAGTAGAGCATCTTCTGTATCGCCTGAGGAATTGCATTAATAGCAATGTCAACTTCTGGAATTTCAAAATACTATTTTTTGCCATTGTGTCCGGAGGTGAGAGTAGAAAAATTTTTATGTAAAATGTTCTAATAAGTTTTTGTTTCCCTGATAGAAGCCCACTGAGAAACAACCAGACAAAATATATATACATATATAGGAAAATATAGCAGGAAAAATTTGCTGATTAACTCTGTTTCTTTGTGTATCTTTTTTAAGAATCAGAGCAATGGTTAATTCAACCTTACCTGAATATGAGAATCATGTGAGGAGCTTTTTAAAAATCCTTATTTAAAAATCCTTATGTCTGAGATCCACCCCAGACCAATGCAATCTGTATCACTGTGTTTTGGGCCCAGGCATCAGTGTATTTTAAAAATTACTCAGGTGATCGTAAGATGGATCCAGGTTTGAGTACCGCTGGTTTAAAAACAAAACTGTTGTGGTTAGACAAAGATAAAGCTCTTTTGCTGATTTTAAGTACTATATGTAGCTAAGGGAAATGTTAATTATCAAATTTAATTTTGTATCATTTACAGATGGTTCTCAACTTACGATGGGTTAATTTAATGATTTTTTGACTTTATGGTGGTGCAAAAGAAATATATATTCAATAGAAACTGTACTTTGAATTTTAGATTTTGATCTCTTTCCAGGCCAGCCATATGTAGTACATTACTCTCCCATGATGCCAGGTAGCAGCAGTAAGCTGTAGCTCTCACTCAGCCATGGGATTGCAAGGGTTAACAACCCATGTAATTAGAACCATTCTCTACGCATACAACCATTCTGTTTTTTCACTTTCGGTAAATGTTCAATAAATTACACGAGATATTCAATACTTTACTATAAAATTGTTTTTGCGTTTGATGATTTTGCCCAGTCGTACGTTAATGTAAATGTTGTGACCACATCTTCATTAGGCTATGCTATGCTATGATGTTTGCTAGGTTGGGTGTATTCAATGCGTTTGTTTGTTTTTTTGCGGTACGCAGACCCCTCACTGTTATGGCCTCTCCCATTGCGGAGCACAGGCTCAGCGGCCATGGCTTACGGGCCCAACCGCTCTGCAGCATGTGGGATCTTCCCGCACCGGGGCACGAACCCGTGGCCCCTGCATCGGCAGGCGGACTCTCAACCACTGCGCCACCAGGGAAGCCCAATTTTGAGTTTTAAATGACATAAGAAGATCAAACACTTTGCAATCTCCAAAACACTCTACACATGCAAACTTTAATTCATAGTGTTAATAGTACTCAATGCATAAATCGAGTATAGATTCTAAGAGAATTATTATGAGGAGTTCCACACAGGGCAAATTGCTGTCTGCTGTAGTTGAAGGTGGCCGTGAGAAGTTTTGCAGACAAGGTGGCAGGTAAACTATGGCATATATTATGCTTGAACTTCATTTGACATTGAAGGGAATGCTGGCAAAAAGAACATAATGAGAAAAGGAAGGACTCTGGAATCATGAGATACCGTGGGAATTGGATGTCTATATATTGAATTGTAAATATGCAAGGCACAGAAAATAAATATCTCTAGGTACGTTTGGATCATATTTTGAGACATCTATGATGCCAATTGTGCTTCAATTCAAAGACAAAAGGAAATATTGAATGATGATGATGTGTTTGAAGTCTGTTTAGGATGGAACAAAGGAACAGGAATCTACTGGGCACTAGACACTTTGCTAGACACACTATTTCAAGGTCTGTATCATTATTCCAATTTCAAGTATTAGAAAACTGAGCCACAGAGAGGTTAAATATATGCCCAGGGACATTCAGCCAAGAGTTCTGGAGCCAAGACTCAAATCCAAATTTATCTGGCTTTAAATCTTTCCATTACTCCATGGGGCCTTTGCAATTAATCTGACAAACACATGTTGAGTTTTTTGGAATAAAGAAGCAAAGAGGCAGTAAAATCACAAGGGAAGCTTATTCAAGATGCAACAGACACCTAAAGAGATAGGAAGTAAACTAAAAGTGTTCTATTTTTTTATGTAGCATTCTTTAGGACCCATTAGCTTGCTTCTTCTATTTTCTAATCATTGCCAATTTCAATTTACTTTTCAATTTACTTTTATGTCAGAATTATATGAAAGGATTTAAATTTTCCTTGAAAATCATGTACACATTCAGAATATTCCTAACTGAACATTTCTGAAATGTAGCTACTTTAACTCTCATGGCATTGAATATTATGTGACTTAGCCAAACATGAGAGGATTCACAGGGAGCGAGTACTCTAGAGGACCTCTGGGGCGACTCATGCACTAGAGCAGGTGCTAGAAAGACAAGCCAGAATCTCCTCTCTCAATCCCCAGGTAGATTTCCTCCATTTCAGCATATATCAAAAGTGTTTGCACAACAGAATTACTCCTGCTTTTGGGCTTAGTACCACCTTACTTTTTAGATGATGCTGAGAGTGATGGAAAAGACAACCTAAAATGTGTTCTCTTTGTTGTGGTTAATAACATTAAATTACTTCCTCGTAAGATGGATATGCTAGTCAGAAGGCAGCCATTGGTATCCAGTGTTCTTCTCTAAGTTTTCTGCCCTAGTAGCCAAGGCAAGCATTGTTGACTCTGCAATTAGCCCTCTATTTCAGAATTGCCTCGTCATGATCCTCCTTTGCTTTCTAGGAGACCCAATAGTTTGTGCTGAGCATATGTCCTAATCCCTTATCCCAAGGGTTAAAGCAGCTGTTTTAACCTGGCTGCCTGGCATTTCAGTTGCCAATCTTTTTTGGAAGCCGGACCTTTGTCCCATTACAAATACGTATTAACGGTGAATTGATCTCCCGGTTCACAGCTGCCTGCCTGTCTGGCTTCCTGCTTGGATTTCTCAGCCCAGAATCTGTCACTGTGCTCTCATACTTGAAGTTCCAGTATTAGCTCAAATATGACTGAAACGATGTCTTTCACTCAACTACTATCTATTCATCTAGGTGTCACTTCCTTGGTATGTCTTGTACTAGTGGGTAGGTTGGACATAGTTATGCATCCTTTCTTCTCTTTGCTGTCCCAGTGTATTTTTGCTTTTGTTTTTTGACCAAGCCATGTGGTTTGCAGGACCTTAGTTCCCGTACCAAAGATCAAATCTGTGCCCCTTGCAGTGGAAGCACAATGTTCCGCCCACTGGGCTGCTGGGAATTCCCGCCCAATGTTGTTTTGGACAGACAGTTGATTATAATCAAAAGTTAGGAATGTTTATGATGATAGGTAATAGGAACAAATTCAGAAAAGCAATTGAGTTACAAAATAAGTGTGTGTTCCTATAAAGATACTAGAACACAGCAGTAGGTATTTCACAATCCAGTGCAATTTGGGAATCCAAGCAGATATGTAGACAGTTTACGTAAGGGAATTCTGTTTAAATAATACAGGGCTAAGGCAAGATATCTGGAACCCTCTGATGTTCCATGTACGATCTCCATCTATAGAAGATTGGCTGGAAAAGTCAAGACTTTAGTCTCAGGGAGGTTGGACCCAAAGAGTTTACTGGGACGTGAATAGAAGAGCAAGATAAGGCTCCAGGTTCTAAACTAGATTGTGAAGTGGGAATTGGATTGTGGGTAAACTTCAGATGTCAAGATGTTAAAAATGGAACTTGAGAATTGGAAAAGGAGCAAGTTGAGTTGATGGTGATTCATCTGAATATGAATCAGAGCTTCTTAAATTGTCCCAGACCAAGATCATCACTGAGCCTCGGCTCATGGAAAATGCAGTCACAGAAATAGAGATTTTGGCTCTTAATTCATTAATTTATTCCTAGCGGTCTCCCACTAAGAATATTCCAGTGTAAACTATGACCAGTAAACTGTTAAAAAGTGACGTGAATAATTTTGAAGGCTGTTGTTTTCTCCAGGGCATTTATAAATGATTACTGATTGTGTATTCCTATGCATATGTGAAATGAAAAGCCCATCTTCAGGTGGTATCTTCTTCCCCTTAAGTTTTATCATGGAGCCAAGCTATGTTTAAAATAGTCTATTGGGATATATTATTCCAGGATTTACACGTCTATATATGTATGTCTCTGTAGGTATGTACAGAAGGGTCTGAATCTACATCTATAAACAAGAGGAAGTAAAAGGTGTTCTGCTAACTTAGAATAGTGCTTTATCATCCCCAGAAAAGGATTTGGGAGTAAGGAGTCAGCTTCATGTCTCTTTTTAATATAGCACCTGGTCTCTGAAGTAGTATAAGTTTCTGCCAAGGTACACATCAAAGCAATTACTGTAATTTGTTGTATTTTAGGAATAGTTGTGATTATTTCAATCCCAATATTTATTGCAATTCTATTGTTCCAGCTTTGTAATAAATTGAATGCTGTGCAAAAATGAATATGTGCTTTTTCTTCCATAGGGAAACCTTCAATTTAGCAAGGGACACAGAATAACAAATTAACTTTGATCACAGTATTGAAAGTGCTGGCAAGATATATAATGAAAAATATTTATATATAGGAATCTGTTATAGTGCGTGCACACACACACACACACACACACACACACACACACACACCCAGAGAATCTCAACAAAAAGACAAACAACCCAGTTAAAAAATGGTCCAATGGCCAATAATCACGTGAAGAGGTGTTCAAGATCATTAGTCATTAGTAAATGACTACTCAAGTGCAAATCAAAACCATTTTATATCCATAGGATGGCTTTAATTAAAAAACTAAAAAATAACAAGTGTTGGCAAAGATACAGAAAAACTGGAACCCTCATACGTTGCTGATAGTGACGTAAAATAGTACAGCCCTGTGAAAATCTGTTTGGCGGTTCCTCAAAACGTTAAACATAGAAATACCATATGACCCAGCAATTCTCCTCTTAGGCGTATACCCAAGAGAACTGAAGCATGTATTTGAACAAAAACATGTATACGCTAATGTTCATAGCATCATTATTCATGGAAACAGCTCAAATGCACATCAGCTGATGAATGAATAAGCAAAATGTGGTATATTCATAAAATGGAATATTTTTTACCTGTAAAGAGGAATGAACTACTGACACATGCTACAACTTACATTAACTTTATGCTAAGTGAAAGAAGTCAAACACAAAGACAATACATTATATAATTCCATTTGTATGAAAAGTCCAGGGTTTTGGGGTTTCTTTTGGGGATGAAGAAAATGTTCTGGAAATAGATAGTGGTGATGGTTGCACAGCATTGTGAATATACTAATGAACCACTGAATTGTATACTTTAAAATGGTTATTAAAGTGGTAAACTTGTGTTGTGTGAATTTTATCACAATAAAAAAATACAGTCACATACATATAAAACTAAACAGGATTTACTGTATAAAGAAACAAATGTATAAATACAAATGAAAGTATAATTTATAAAATACAGGCATGATGCATTTGATGGGCGTCTAAGAGTGAATTTTTAAAGAGTGTTTCAAAAGCTCATTTGTAAATTAGTTTTCTGGGAACTGGAACATGTTTTATGATGATTCAAAAATCACTGAGTCTTAGGAGGTAGGCAGGAAAGATTATATTCAAATGCTAGGAAATAATATCCATGCCCTGTTTCCTAATAGGAAACTAAGAATCTTTTATTTCCCACATTTTAATTTCAAGCTGTTTTTATCACTGTTATTTAAACTGATTGAGTATTGAAATGACAGCAGTATTTGTTAGGTGTTGTTTTCCTCTCATTTAAATATATAATTCTGAGATTTCTTAGTGAAAATTATATTTTGATAACTATGAGAACATTATGTTAGTAGATTGAATACATATATTTTATTATATTTATATATAATTTTTAAGTCTCATAATATTTGTGTTCTTCCATGACATTATTTCATGCATTAAGATTCTTTTGTTACCATATTAATATGATGAAACTCCTGAAAATTATAAAAATTTTGACAAAACATAATTTAAAATACTTTTCATAACATCTAAACTTTTTTCTTAATTGATATAAAATAAGTTGAGCTTTATGTATGTTTAGAAAATTCTCTCTAAAAATGCCTGCAAAATACTAAGATCTATAGTTTGCCTCTGAATGGATTCTATTTTTCTTATTTATTCAGCAGGGCTATTATTAGTTAATAGACTGATTCTTGAAAAATGCACTGTGTATTGTTAAGTTTAACAAAGAATACCTATTTTTTTTAAAAAACTAAGACTATTTCATTAATTTAGAAGTTATGTTATCAAAAGAAACAGGGAAGAAGCATGCTACCTATTCATTTATTTGCACATTAATTCGTATAATACATAGGCAGTGTCCCCATTCTTGGTCAAAACATACTTTTTCCTGTTTGTTTGGGGTTTTTTTGGTCCTGCAGTGCAGCTTGTGGGATTTTAGTTCCCTGATCAGGGATTGAACCTGGCCCTGGGCCGTGAAAGCACCGAGTGCTAACCACTGGACTGCCAGGGAGTTCCCCTGTTTCTTTTTTTGTGATTGCCTTTTCCAATTAGATAGCCCTTCAAAAATGGTAAAGAACATTTTGCATGTTTGTCTTAAAATTTAATATCTGGTGATATTTATTTATATTTTAAGAAGTCTTTGTTTCTGGACTGTATTATATAACCACAGTAGCATATGTAAATAATTTGTGTGTTTTCTATTTCTTATAGATTCTACAAAGAAATTAAAAGACGTTCTTGAAGAATTCCATGGTAATGGTGTGCTTGCAAAGTATAATCCTGAAGGGGTAAAACCTTTTTTCTTTATTTAAGTTTCATATAGATGTTTGGGGGAGGGATTTCTTAATAAAGAATCCTTGGAAATAGATATTCATATACAAAATGAAATTCATAATGAAATGCTATTCTGGAAGATACATTAAATGGTGTACTACTTTTTTCACTCAAAAGCATTTTGCTAATGAAAAGAACATTTCTATATTGTGTGCTTGGAAGTGTATAGATTATTTATAATATATGCTAGGTTCTTTTCCTAAAAGTCAGAAAACAGTTTTAGAACGGGAGAGAAAGTGTGTCTGACTCTCTCTCTCTCTGACATACAGATGTTAACCCCAAATGAACATTGGCATGGGGCAGGCAGTATTCCCTTGACTGAAGAAAGATTCTGTGATGGCTTTAAGTGGTCTCTTACTTTAAAGAGCAGGCTTGGCTACAAAGAGAGGAATTTTTTTCTCCTTATCTTGTTTTAGCCTGTTACCAATAAGCTTATGAATCTCTCCCTGTAAAAACTTGATGTCCTGTCAATTGCTTTGAAGCATCTTACTTGAATGAATGTCTTTCCCTCCCTAATTATTTGTTAATAACCTTGTCTTTAAGACAAGGTTAGCTGAGAAATGTTACATATTAAATGTTTGATCATCATTGCTGTAAGTTCTTTTGCAGCTTCACCAAGTGACAGTTGGGTTGCATGGGAGCTAAAAGAAACTGCCCTTTGTAGAAGACTCTTTTGCCTGGATATATTATCTAGCCATTCATTAGATAGATTTGTTTGCTGATTAAAATGTGATCTGTTTTTTGTTTTCGTTACCATTGTGGTTTTGAATGTTTACAAAAGCACAGTTCTTGGCTATCCTTAATATTTAACTTCTCTGGGATTCATAGAACTAACATTTTAGTCAAAACCGAATCTCTAAATTCTGACCTCAAAATGTTCATATTGTTTTATAATTTCCTTTTAGTATTTCCAGTACTTACTATTCTTACTCCAATATTTACTATTTTTCCATCCATATTTTTATTCTGTCTGCATTCTAATACACAATTATACTTTTTAAAGCTCTTTAACCTAAGATTTATTTTCTTTTTTAAAAATAAAGTTAATGTTTAGTGCCTACAAATGATGCAGAAAATAGACAATTTAAAGCTACTCCCATTTGCCTATATCATGAGGGAAAAAAGCAGGCATCTGGCCTACATTTTCCTCACATTTCATTTTCCTAGATGCTTTAGAGTGAGAGAAAGAATGTTGGCAGATAAATTGGTAGAACTGAAAATCTCGAAGACCAAGAAAGCAGGGTTGGAAAGGTAAAGATGACAGCTTTACTGAATTGCTGTAAGACCCCAAAAATTCATTAATATTTACATTTCCCAATCATAGTTGAAAACATGCATGTTATCTAATCTACATACAGAGAGAAAAACAGTTTTTTCCCCCTAAAGATAGCTGTCGGCTATAAATTCAGTTGGAACGTGATCTTGTTTGTTTCAATTATTTCTTATTTAAAGGACTCTCAAGACTTAGTCTTACTGATATTATATGTTTCATGGGGATTATTAGTCACCATGTACTGGATTTATTGAGGTAATTACTAGATTCATTGTTAGACACACATATGATGTCAGCCTTTTCAATAATGTAATACCTCTCCATAAGTGCACAGGTCTGCTCTTGAAGTGCATTATTAAAATAATGACAGTTGAAAAACAAAAAAGTTAGATCTCATTAGGACCCAAAAGTATTTCTAATTTAAAAGTGAAATCACTCTCAAATTTTAAAGCTGATAGGTATTTTCCCGTCAGGAGAAAAATTTAAAGTTTTTATGAGTCTTTTAAACACTAGTATGTATTTTACAAAAGCTAATAGGAAATATTTAGGAATATTCAGTTTTAGAAATAAATCTTTAAGGCCTAGAGATTCTGTTGAGTACATGCCTTCATCAAGTTTATAAAAGGTTACTTTAATAGTAGGAAATAATTCATACTGTCAACTCACATGTGCAGTTACCACTCTCTATTGACTGGTCAAGTTGAGCCCAAAGTAGGCATAGACGAGTGACTACCTAATTGATGTTCAGTTGTACAAGAAAAGTGATTAATCTAGTCTTGCTTTGGAGTAAATGACTAATACTTTGTTTTCTAAAATGGAGGTGGCTTGTATCATCCATATAAAATGTATTTACAAAGAGAAAACAACCTAAATGTCTTTTAAAATTGCTTCTCCCCTTTACAAAGTAAAGCTGCTTAAATAGTAGATGCATTATTTTTCTTATGATTCACTTGAACTACTGAATTATAAAAGCTCTGTGTATAAAAGCTTAATCCAATGAAAATGTGACCTGTTTAAGTCTATTTGAATAGAGGAGAAATATTGTGTAATATATGGATGACTCATTTATTTTTAATTTCTATGAGGAAATAAATGACAGACTCATAAAATATAAATTTAAACAATGGCTTTAAAGATTCTTTAAGAATAAAAACTTGAGAAAGGTGTTGAGATAACCAAACAAATATGATTATAAAGTTTTTAAGTAAAGAAACTCATCTTAAGAAAAGTAAAATGGGGCTTTCCTGGTGGCGCAGTGGTTGAGAGTCCGCCTGCCGATTCAGAGGACACGGGTTCGTGCCACGGTCCGGGAAGATCCCACAGGCCGCGGAGCGGCTGGGCCCGTGAGCCATGGCCGCTGAGCCTGCATGTCCGGAGCCTGTGCTCCACGACGGCAGGGGCCACAGCAGTGAGAGGCCCGCGTACCGCAAAAAAAAAAAAAAAAAAAAAAAGTAAAATGACTTTCCCAAGATTAACCATCTAGGTTTGTGACAATAACTGTAGTTGAAATCTGGTTGTCTGGGATCCCAGTCTAAGACGTTTCCTCTTCACTTAATTGGCTAGGCCATTAGAATGAGAGGGAAGACCTGAGGAGATGAGAAGGATAAGGGGAAGGGAAAGGTATTTCACATGCACTGAATGACATTGCATGTCATTGCAAGCATTGCATTGCTTCTGTAATGAGCACAACATTGTTCCATTGCACATAATTATTACCGACTCATGCTCTACAAGGTAAGAGATGCCTATCAGTTTCCACCTAATCTTATGTGGACAATATAAAGAGTACGATTACAGGTAGATTGTAGTGGCCATCCAGTCCTTGTGAGAAGGTTCATAGTAAAACACACTCAGAACATCTCAGATGTAACTGATTCATGAGAGTCATCGAATTTTATACTATGAGAAAGAATCAGTTTGGCATTGCATATATAAATATTTTTTCCCTGGATTCCAAATTCCACACCAAATTATTTCATTGACATCTAAATAGATGGGAAGAAATTAAGCAGTGGCTTATGTATAGAAAGATATTTGTCTTTAAAGGGGTGGAGAGAGGCTGGGTATGTTATTCTAATAGAAGGAAATAGGAGTGGGGAATAAGTATAATCAAATTTATCTATATATATGCTGTTATGTTTTCACATTCTTCTCTGGAAGGTTTTAATTATACTGTATGTGTTATTCATTATATTTATCTCATGTCAATTAGAACTGTTTGCTTATTACATTCTAAGATTGATTGATTCAGTGATTCTCAAATTTTAGCTGGCATCAGAATCACCTGGGGGGTCTTCTTAAAACAGAGGTTGTTGCCTCCTCACCTTAGTTTCTGGAATGGGGCTCAGAATTTTCTGTTTTCATCAGTTTCCCAGCTGATGCTGAAGCTGCTATTTTCGAACCACATTTTTAGACCCATGGATCTAGGGTATGCTTTAAAATCAATGTGTAAACTTGACTTTTTAGTTAAATTATCAGCAATATGAGATGATAAGTATAAATTATCTTACCTTAACGCATGTATTCTTTCTTTCCTTGCATGCGCAGAAACAAGACATTCTTAAACAAGTAAGACATTTTCTTTTCTATTAAAATCTGTCCTTTCTTTATTCTGATGTGAGCTATGAATTTCTTATCTGTATCACTGAGCTATACTTCTGTACCAATAAGATTCGTATAATATACAATATTAACTGTAATACTTATAAAGTTATAAGTGACTGGTTTTTGTTTAAATTAAAGACTCAAATGGAGGAGCTGATTCCTCAGTAGAATCAAAAAGGGTCCAGAGTGCCGGCTTCAGTTTTGTAGACTCTTGAACTTAATTTTCTAATTTCACCAAAATAGAATCAGGCTCTGGTAAAATGATCTATTTAATGAAAGTCTTAACTTATTATTTTACAGTGGGAGATTTAATAATTGCTTTTAAATGAGATGGATAAGGACTTTTTAATTGGTCTACAGTGCTGTTAGAATCTGTGAAGAAAATATGAGTGAAAAGCTCTTGATTTTAGCCCTCCTGGGAAAAAGAGCAATCCATCTGTTGTTTCAACCAGTCTCTCCTAGTAAAGTCCATTTTGTCAAGGAAGTTTTAGGTCCATAGTTCTGTTGGATCCCTAGAATTACAACACATTTTTGAGTTCTCTAAATGGAGATGTTTATATCCTGCTGGGAATATATCTTACTAAAGTGCATGAGCTGTCTAAAACCATAACATTGTCTCCCTTGGACAATACTGGCTATGTACTAGTTGCTTCTTATTCACAAGTTTCCCTGTTGTTTCAATGACAACAAGCACTGCAGTTTCATCCCCAACACGTCCCAGTACAATTGATTACATCAGAATGATCTTGACTGACTTATTAGACACTGGTCCTACATACTACAGTCTCCTAGGATGAAGCACAACTGAAATGGCAACTCATTGACGGTGATGATTTTTACCAGCCCCTTTCACAGGATGGCCTTTCCCTGATCTCTTCCCTGACCTCTGTGGAAACCTACTAGCTCCCCCAAAGACTGTCTACATGAGCTTTATGTTGTTAGGAGGCAACTCCTCAGAGTAAACAGTTGCTTTTATTAAGCAGGTCCTAGTTTTTAAAGGGCATTTGTTGAACACCTTACTCAACAAACACTATTTTGCGCAACCTTCATCCCTGCTCCAGGCTGCTTGAAAACTGGTGACAAATGAGCGTCTCTTCTTGGGGTCAGTAGAATGAGCTTCTTCCTTCCTTTTCCTGGCTCAGCCTTTGTTCCATATGCAGTTGTTTAGTAGGGAAGGAATTTCAGTTGCAGAGTAGAAAGAATGTGGAAAGCTGAGGGTAGTCAAAAGGAAAAAGAATGAGGGCATGCATACTTATTACTCTATGTGTGTTCTTTGTTTATCAGTGTTCTGTGAGTGTAGGGTTTTCTTTTTACATTTCCTGTCATTAGATGATTCTTGGCCTAAGGCTGAGTTAAATTTTCATAGCTCCCTGGGTGTACTCTATCTTTGTACTCAGTACTCTGTACTGGGTTTGTGTTATTCAGACAAGTGAGTTGCTTCAACCCCTTAATAAGAAACCTGGGATTTCAGAACCTACATTTTGTAGTGCTGCTGCCTAAAGTATATTTTAAATGTCTTTAACAAGGATATTGACACTATTATAATTATTAGCAATGATATAAACACCCTTGTATTGTAAGGTATAATTGTACTTCCAGAACCAAATTCAACCTTTACCATTAAAGAAAGCACCTGGAAAGTATAACAGAGAAAACATGGTCTTAGGGGTCTTAGGTTTCCAACTGAACTGAGCTCAAATCCATATCTGCCACATATGAGCAGGTCTTGGACAAGTTACTTCATCTCTCCTAGCCTGAGTTTGTTCACCTATAAAATGAAGACAGTATTGTCTCTACTGGGTTGTTAAAAGGGTTAAATTCTAAAGTATATGCAGAATACTTAAGTCTCTGTCTGCCAGGTGTTCCATTGATGTTTTGAGGCAGTGGCTGTGAATCACGCTGTAAGGAGCAACACAATTTCATATGATAGTTCTGGAAAATTTAGGAAAGGTGAAAGGGAGAATATCTGAGACACACCCCAACCAATCCTGTAACCTTGATTTTCTCAGAGCCTCACTTTCCTCATCTATAAAGTAGTAAATATAACGCTGTCACTCTAATGTCTTCCCAATGCTAAATTAATTTCCTTCTACCGTGAGGTATGAGTGGAAGACATGACATGGGATTTGCTTCCCCTGTCAGGCCTGATTGCAATCCAGAGCGCTGTCCTGGCAATAGTTATGGTGTCTGTTGTATTTGCTCCACCTCTCACAACTGCATAAATGCCGGGACAATTAGTTAGCAAGGAATGGATGTAACATGTTAACCAGTATTTCTGCTTCTCTTCCCTATTACTATCAACACAATTTCAGTCATCTTCCTCCTCTTATCAAAGCTACAACCAGAACACAGTTTTGAAAACGTACCAGCAAATTGAAGAATAAAATGCCTACTACAATTGTTATTAACCCAATTTTGACTGTGTATTACTTATTGTTAAATACATAGTAACTTTTATTTCGCCATGTTGCTTCAGTCTTTATGCCTTGATACTCAGAGAATTGCTCTTGCATAGAATGGAACCACATCCAACAATTTGAGAAAATACTTGCATGGATACTTGTGAGATTAATTAGTTATGTCATAATTAAACAAATCAAGTTGAATAACTTCTTGCAGGTTTCTTTTAATTGCACTGAGGATCAAATCTCAACATTTACAAATAAAACAAACTATTTTATATCTCTGAAAACATCTAGAATTTGAGAACGGACCATCTGCTACATCTATCCTAAATTGAAAGCTTGGATTAATGATGTGACTGCTTCACGTGGCTAGGTGATATCTGTTACAGTTGATATGTCACAGTTGATCCATTTCTCCCTTAGTGTTCTGTAATAAATATACAGAAATTTAACAATAGGTAAATATTTAGGGTATATAAAATACAATTATACTAATTGCTTCCAATTGCTTTCTCTACAGATGAGTTTTAAAAACAAGGTTAAATAATTTGAAAAATAAACTAGTAACTCTCTTGAGTTTAATCATAACAGCTAACTTTGATAAGCAGTATTTAAACATTCTGTGTAGGTTGCTCTTTCATTTCTTTCATAACATTTATTAAATAATTTATATGACTTAAAAATCAGGTTAGAGAAGAAGTGACGCTGGGATCTTCAGGTGATCTTTTTCACTTGTTCAGGGACAAGTAGAGCAAACTCTTTAGGTGCTTGCTACAACTAAAACTTATCTTAAGGTTTGTATGTTGTTTCTGTTTGTGTGTTTTCATCAACAGGAATAGTTGTTTTGAGCAGAAGTACATTTAAGGATATTAGGGGAAAATAAATCTAGAGATTTGTGTAGAAAAGCCTAGAGTGTCTAAGGATTTTAAGGGTTTTTTTTTAATAGGTAAAGGAAATCATGAATGATATTCCTAAGATCAACGAGTTCAATTTTCCACGTAGGAAAATACTTCTAAAGCCAATGTGAACAACAGGCTTAAGTTAAAGAGAAGACCAGGTATGAGTTATTGAAGCAGTCCAATCAAATGATGAAAACTGGGAGGGCAATTGGGATTGTAATAGAGGCTGGGGACAGAGTTAGAACACATTGCAGATATATGGTCAAAAGTAATAGGTTAAAAAAAAAAAGTAATAGGTTACACTTAGTATGTCAAAAAGAGTTACAGTCAACTCAGTTTTCAAGATTGTGGAACTGAGTAGAGGTAGTTATGCCATTACTTTTTATTTTTATACTTTATTTTATTTCCCTTTTTCTCTAATGGCTAGTTTATTGATACACTAGTCGATACATTTGACGGTGATAAACCAGTTGTACTAGGTATGAATATTTAAAAATCAAAATCTGTCTATAGAATTATACTTTGATTAACTATAACATAGTAGCCTTTGAAGTCAGAAATATTTAGGTCCTTGGCACTAACTAGGAGCTTCTGGCTTTGGGCAATTTGCTTGACTTTTCCGAGCCTCAGATTTCTGTCTATAAAATAGGAGTGGTAGTAGCATTTACTTAAGGGGTTATCGTGAGGATTGAAGTATAGCATACACATAACATATTAATACTTAGTGCAGTTCCTGGAACACAATAACATTTAGAGAGTTTCCATTATATGCAACAAACATATTAAGCAAACACCTAATTTTATTTTTCCACTTATGGATAATAGAGTGTATCACTAACTATGAAGATTAAAAGGAGATATTGGAGGCTTTAAGAAAGAGTTTGGCATAAAAGCATGCACTGGTGAGAGATAAATATACAGAAAGTGAGAAAAGCACTTGGAACAAAAATAATTGGGTTGCGTCCCAAATGCATTTATTGCATGTATGTTATATACTGGATATTGTATCTGGACCTGTGGGAGAAATAGAAATGGTTAAGATGATCTTTGCTATCAAAAAGTGTCAAACTATTAAATATATTTTCAAATTGCTGACAAAATGCTTCAACTCAGGGAATTCTTAAGCCCTGAATTCTTAAGTCTTTACCCAGTTGTAAAATGTCAATCCATCACTCTCACATGCTGGCTGAGTATTTCCTAGTCTGCCTTCTACACCTTCCCATGTTGATTTTTCTCCCAATAATAACCCTGGTATATTTGGGCCTTGATGGATTAGAAAGAATAGAATTTATAGGATAGTATATATTTGAAACCATTCCAAATTTTTGGTTATTTTGTTATCATTAGTTTTATTGATTTTATTTTAATCTACAATATTAAATATATAACCATATGCTATTATATTTTAAAGTAATCTCATTTGAGATTTATTAAGTGAAACAGTATATTCCTGCTCAGAAGCTTTTTCTATTTCACAAATTCTTACCATCCTACCTGAATCAGTTTTCTTTGTTGCTAGATTTCCTACAAAGAGGTAATTGAGTGAAATTGTGCTATTTTTTTTCTTCTTTTTTTGCTATTCCAGTGTCCATACTTCAAATATATAAGGAGGACTTACAATGTAAAAGACACTATTTTAGGCACCACGTGATGCAGTGTTGTGTTGGATCTTATAGTCTAGCAGGGAAGAAGAGATACTTGCAATTCTGCCTGCACACATACCTTCATTAAGAGAACTCCCTTTGGAAATTTTCTTTCAAAATAAAGATGCAAGTAAGCAGTCATTAAAAACTGACATTGTTAATGAAAATTGTATATGCATAGTTGTTCCCAAAATCTTTATTGAGTTTTCGAGGAGAAATAATTTTTAGAGCATATGGTGTGTGCCTCAGTAACAGCTCACAGCAGTTCTAGTGACAGCACTGAAACATAGGCAAGACAACGCCCTACTCTGTGAAAGTAGGACGGATTCCTGCTAAGTACAAAATGTAGTTGGATACAGACTCTTGATCACAAGATATACTGAAAATCACGATAAAAATAATCTGCTTAAAATTCTTCTAATCCATTATTTGTATTTCATAATTACTAAAATAACTTGGAGTAGCATTGTTTGTTATTCTTGCCATTTATCGTCTTACTGAAAAACGTGTTTCTAATTTTCTCTTTACTGAGACTTAATAAATGTTAGTTTTAGGTAAAGACAAGTACAACTAATAAATTATGCACCTCTGAGGTAGTAAAAATAATTTCATTTGCCAAAACTAAGCTTTAAAAATCCAATGTGAAATTCACACTTTCACTTTCACTCTTTATCTTTAACAGAAGTTTCTCCATGGCAGTTTTAGGAGACTATCAAGGAGCTCTCTGAAATTTGAAGTAATGAACAATAAATTGCAATACAAAATAAGCATAAACAATGAGACATTTAAAGTGCACAGTTTTCTTCTGAAAGTATTTTAATATAAAAAAATATGTATTTGAAATCTCAGGAAGTTAGCCATGCATGCTACATATTAATTTATATACTTTGGTTCAGTGACCTTTACATCAATGTTCAATTTAATATAATTAGTTAATGATATAAATTAGACAGCAGAATTGAAATGGAAATGGTGAAAGAAAGCCTCTAATTTAAGTTACTGCCTACCTCATTTGATCAGAGTTCTTTTGCCCAGTAGCCAACAGTATTGTACACATAGCAGGTACTCAGTCCATACTTGCTGGTAAATGAATTAAAGTCGTTTCTTTGTGAATGGTTTTAGCTAGTACCTTAATCTATAATAGTTCAATGATTCCTTTTTTCTTTTAAAGATCACTTATTAATCAGCTGTGTATACAAGTTTGTTAGAAAGTGTGAAAATTGGACAATCTTTTGTGTGATATGAAAGTTGTAAGATCCTATTATATAAAATGATCCTATTATATAAAAGAGTCTTATGATCCTATTATGGTCATATGATCCTGTTAAAATGTGTTAGACCATGTGATCTCCTGCTGCAATCCCTCCAGTAACTGTTCCTCTCTACCTTAAAACCATAATGCTTTATTGACTGTCTAGTACATGTTACAGGATCAGCCCCCATCCACACACCACCAAAGATCCTATCTCTCTAGTCCTCCCTCAGTCCTGCTCGGGACCCCTGCTTTTCCTCACTAGCTCCTACAGCAAATCCTCTACAACAGGACCATCTTAATACCTCAGGATATTCGCACCACCTGTTTGATCTGGAACGTTCTTTCTCCAAATATGTGCGAAGCTCTCTCCCTCATCTCATTTAAATCTTTATTCAAAGAATAATTCTCACTTCCTAGTCCTCAGATTTAAAACTGTAAGCACCCCTCCCCCATATATAAACCTTTCCTTCTTTATTTTTTTAGGCAACATTTAATACCTTCAGACACTGTACTTTTATCCTGTTTATTTTGGATTTTTTCTTATTCCCTTCATTAGAAGATAAGCCTCCTGGTGGAAGGAGTTTTGCATATATCAGTAACATTTTTATCACACCACTGAGAACAGAGCCCAGTACAAAGTGGATGTATGCATGATGAACATTTGCTGAATATGAGAAAATCTTCATCCCAAGACTGCCAAAATAAATTAAAGTAATGATAGGATGACGACATTTATTTTCATTCACTTTGAATCTACTTGGATGAATACTAGAGTTATTTCTTTAGTATTAGCAGGGATTTAAACACCAAGAAACCAGATGGTCAGATATAGTAATGAAAGGCATATAGAAATGTGTTTTTGGGTTTGTGCCAACTTGGCAACAACATCTGAGCAGCTTCCCAAGTTTGTATTCTTTACAGATTCTCTGTGTTATCTCCCTAAATAGTCTGTGCCTGTTCCTTCAGGAAAAAAAAATGAAAAAGCAGTTTTCAAAATTTTAAACATCATTTGATGTATCTGTCTTTGAGCTTACAGCCAGTTCGATTTTTGAACACTCATTCAATTGCCTGACCCTACTTTTTTCATTAGTGTTTCGATTGCTATGCATATAAATGATCTCATTCTATTTAAAGGTCACAGTCTTCAAAAACCAATGCTAATGCTGCTAGATGATAGCAGTAGAAAATAAGATACTTAAATTTCAAGATATTCTGCTAAATCGTGAGATAAGGAAAATGTTTAGATTGAGGACATTATCCACTTACAGAAATGTTTGGTACTTTGGACAACATAGAATTTTAGAAAAGATTGGAAAATCTTTTGCTAATAAGAAAAAAATGGGTTAACCAGGAAAGGCATTGAAGATTAATTCCTCAGTGAATCTGAAACACTGAAGCAGCTGCCTTTTGGCTCTGAAGAAGTTTGGGGTTTGCAGCATTTTAAGCTGTGTGTAATGACAGGAAGTGTAAGAGAAAGGAAGTTTGCTGCCACCAATAATGTAAAGAAGTTGGAGGAAGAAGTTGACATCATCAGTAAAACTTCAGTCATGAATAGGATGACATCATCTCATGGAAATCATTTAAGAACTAGGGAAATCTTTATTCTATTCTTATGTCTATGATAAGTTTTTATTTTTTTTTTAAAGTAAGATAATCTATTTTTAAAGGCTTGCTTTCTGAAGGCAGTAATTTGCCAATGTTGCCTGACACAGAAAAATTACAGCAAAATATCTAAGACCCCAAAAACAGAGGGTTAGATTTGGAAAAATGCAATGAAATTCTAGTTTCTTGGACCAATAAAGAGGTGGGCAAATTAAGATAATGAAAAAACCCATCTAACCTCAAACAAGTGCTTCTTTTTACTTATTCCTTTTTTTCTTTTACTATTTTATTTCTTTTACATCCTATGTGTCCAAGGGTGCGTTAAGTGCTTTACGTCAATTTATTATTACGTTTAGGCAGCAATGCTGAACAGTTGATCTTATATGGAGGAAATTAAGGTGTAGTGATGTCAGATAATAAAACTAAGCTATTTTTTGATTGCTGAGCAAGGGAGAGCTACAACACCGGAGAAAATTCTGAAAGTTTTCCTGAGATCTGAAAAAAGAAGGACCAAGGAGAAATGTATTCCTTATTAAGAGGGATGTCATGCATTAAGTTCACTTCTTCCTTTTGGTTGTCTATTTTTCTGGTTTTCATCATGAAATCACAAGCACCAATTTCAAGGAGGTCCTATGTGGGTTATCACACTTGGGATGTGGCAGATTTTTCCTTAAAAAGAGAAAATATGTTTCTTGCCCCAAATCACTCAGGTGGTGAGTGGAGGTATTGGAATATGAAACAAAATCGTTTTATTCTGGAGTCCTTGTTTTTGTTTTCGTTGGTTGTTTGGTTAGTTGTTGTTGTTTTCCTGCTCCCACATCAAACCCTTGGCTTGAAATAATTGTTTTAAAATATAATCTTATTGTAAAAGAAGATTCAGAGAAAAAAATTTCAGCAATTATAGTCTTTGTTCACATTTTGTTACCTGGTTTCTCAAAAAACGAAACAAAAAAAAGTGAAAAACAAGTAAACAACGACAATTTTAAAAAACACCCACCCAAGAAAACAATGAACCGTGTAATGATTTGTTAAATGCAAATGGAAACATTTAAGTTAATATGGTTTTAAGGCCCATTCGTCAAATACCATGTGGAATTCTTCCTAACAAATCAAGAGGTTGGTATTATAGATGAAGAATTTGAGGCACAGAGAACTTAATAAGTTGCCCACTGTCACACAGTTGGAAAGTGTTGGATCTGAGAGTTGATCTAGGTAGTCTGACTTAAAAACCATGCTCTATCATCTGTTATGTTTCCAAACACAGTGCTGACTACAAAAGGGTACAGGAAGAAAAGCAACTATAAGTAACTTTGATTTTAATCACAATGCTTGTGAATGTTTACCATATAAATTTCCTATAACTTTGCATATAGCATTAACTCCTGCGTTCCCCATAGACCTTCTCACATGTTGAAGATTATTGACAAGTGTTGGTCACTCATCCAGCTGAGTGTGGATTACTTCTCTTTTGATACGCCATCCTGAGGAATCCTATTAGTAAGAATAGGTGCCCAGCTCAAGGCAACTTATTTGGATATACTAGTCTGGCTTCTGGCCTCATTTGTGTATTTTGAAACCTTGGCTTCATTCATTGTGGCAATTTGCTTTTTGAAAGTACTTCTGCTAATTGATGCTATTCTTTATATATTCATATTATTCACAGTTTTGAGTTTTGTGGTTCAATCCACTAGTAGAATTTACAATATTCTGTGGTGGAGGTGATTCATTAAATATGGAAGGAAATGAAGTCTTTTTACCACCACCAATATAAACATCTGAAGTGCCCTTCTGAGAATTAATAAGCAAAACAAGACTAAGTTAAGTTTAACCAAAAATGTCAGATTAAGTTGTAGACAGAGTCTTGGAACCATTAATAAATAAAGTGACGTTTTTGGTTTTGTTTTGTATTAGCTTGAGGTTATGTTAGGTACAAAAGCATACACAGTAGATATACTTAAAGGGCATGCGATCTAATCTGCAAAAATTTCCTTTCTCCTAATGATACCCCTGTATGTCTGATTCCCTTTTAGGTTTATTCAAAACAGTACAATAATAAAATTGGCTGTTCTCTACCACCTTATCCCAATATTTTTACATAGGAAAAATAGACTTTTTGTATCCAAAATATCAGTTTATGGAATTAATTTTATTCTCCTCTGCCAGAATTCTGTAAAAATTTAGGAGCCTTAACCTGCCAAGTTTTATTTTTTCCTTATTTTTAGTTTCATGTCAGTTACGTTAAACCGGGTAATAAAAAAAGTGCCCCTCAAGGGCTTCCTATGAGGCCTATAGCCCTTGCAGTCTCTTGATCTGGACAGATGTGGCTTTATCTCAGTTTCTTCTCTGTAGGTTTCCTAGTCCCTTCAAATGGACTACTGGATAGTATCCAGCACAGCTCCAGGGGCCTTCTCTTCCGTGAGGTCTACAGCTATTTCCTAGGCAACATTTATGCATTACTGTCCCTGCAGTCACAAGGAGGGTTGGCCAAGCCCAGTACAATACCATTTTCTTTTCTTTGTCCCAAGTACCTGTAGCCTTGTCCTCCGTTTCCCAGGCAGGAGTCAGATCCTGGCCCACTGTCCTCATTTACTTGGAGAAAGCAAGCTCTCCTAGTAGCTCCTGTGAAATCCTCTCATTAACTTGAGGATAGAAGTGGCTCCCATAACCATTTCCCCAAGTGGACATGGAGATTCCCTAAGTAGCAATGGTTCTTTGCATGTAAATGTCGACGCTTTTATAGTCCTGCAATGAGTAAGAGTGAGCATGGATCGTGAAGTAGATTTCTTTGAAAATCTGCATAGGAAGATTTAGAATTTCACTTTAGAATTTTATATCCATTCGTCTTGGTGTTAGGGTGAACCTTTCATGTCAACCACTTTCTCCAATTGTCAAAAACAATGTTCAGACAAAGAAGGGAGATGAGAGAAATACCTTTCTTTCTGAGTATTCGTGCTGTGTTCATGACTCTGCATTGGCATCTTCACATAATTGTCTGATTTAATCATCATAACAACTTTACGGGATTGGGAATATTATACCCAATTTACAGAGGAGGAAATTAAGTTTCAAAGAGTAAAAATGTTAAGGCCACATAGATACTGTGGATGTCTGAGTGAAAAGCTCCTGGTTTTCCTGCTCCATTATTGCAGGTAAGACATACAAATCTACTCACCAGTGTCAACCTAGGACTGACTGCCCGATTTACTTCTCAAATAGTTACCTTCCTCTTGTAGACTTGGATTTAAAAATGTTTGAGGTCGTGTCTCCTACTAATGATTTTGAGCATAGCACAGAATCTTAACATTGGCTGAGTCTTAAAATATATGTTTAAATTTTTTTTCCAGACAATAGATTTTGAAGGTTTCAAGCTATTTATGAAGACATTCCTGGAAGCCGAGCTTCCTGATGATTTCACAACACACCTTTTCATGTCATTTAGCAACAAGTTTCCTCATTCTAGTCCAATGGTAAAAAGTAAGCCTGCTCTCCTCTCAGGTGGTAAGTTTAATTATTTACTTTAAAAATGTATGTAATGCAAAAACCTCAAAGGGAAAAATCATTATAAGTTCTCTGTAAGCTGAGATGATTTGTTTAAAAATTACCTTTATTGCAGGATTTATCCTTTCATACTAAGACTGTGCAACTAAACATTAGAGAAAATATACTTTATCATTATTCATCACTTGTCGTTTCAATGTCTTAGAAGTCTAGGTTTAGGTAATAATTTTAAGAGATACTCCCATCAAATATAGGAAAGTGCTCTTTTAAATGACTGGAATATATATATATGTGTGTGTGTGTGTGTATATATATATATATAAATATAAATATATGTAGTCACAAGGCAGTTATGTAAAAACATAGTATTTAATATCATTTGTTCAAATTACCAATATACTTTCACATTTTTAGATTTGTAAACTCAGAACAGAGTTTAGATTTTTCTCTTAGATACTTAATTCAGTTTGTCACCATAGAGATGGTTGGTTCTCTCATTAGGTGTAGCTTTTTAGAGATGCCTAATGCATTACTACCTGTCACTAATTGTATCACTCTCCACACAGTCAGGAAAATAGAAATCTCACTATATTACTTTAGAAAATGTGCAATAGGAAACTGGTTAAACAGTGTCGGAGAGTTGAAAAAGTGAAGATGAGCACTGAGACACACTGAGGTAGAACCAGAGGCCTCCCCTGGGTTGGAGTCTTCAAAACCCAGAAGCTTGGAAGGAGGACCTCTAGGACCTGGGAGGCAGAGTTGGGGGGTGGATGTTGCCTGGCAGGTCTCACTGTCAGACTCCTGTGGAGGGGATCCTTCCTGATTGGCTCTGATAGCTCAGGAGCTCAGGGAGGAGTGTGCAGCCCTGGAAGTCAGACCTCTTACAGCATCACCATGGTCTGTGCAGGACTGAATTGCGGGAGCTCACTGCGCCTTCTTGGTGTGGCAGTAAGCTGCCACAAGACTAGAGCGCCTTGCTACTGGCACCAGATCCTGGGACGGTGGGATGCTGGAGAGATCTAACAGATAAGTGCAGGTAGACCAGCAGGAACTTGTCCCTTCTCCCTCCTCCCTTCTCTTGTCTCTCTAGTGCCCCCTGTGAACACAACAGGTTTCCATATGGCAATGGAGAAATATAGTCTACAGCAGTGTTTCCAAAACTCTTTGATCTCAGGACTCTTTTAGGCTCTTGAAAATTATTGAGGACCCCAAAATGCTCTTGTTTATATGGGTGATATTTATTTCTATTTACCATATTAAAGATGACACATTCTAGAAATTACAATGATCGTCCCCTCAGATGTTGACAAAAATAACATCTTTATGAAAAATGACTGTTTTCAAAAACAAAAAAAAAATTAGTGAGAAGATTGACATTATTTCACACTGTTGCAAATGACTAACATCCAACTCCATAGAAGACAGCTGAATAACCACGTCCGCTGCTGCGTTGCCATATCATGTCAGGTAGCCCCTTGAAAAGTCCACTGTACACCCATGAGAGAATGAGAGTGAAGAAAGCAAATGATATCTCAGAATCATCACTGATAGCGTTTTGACCTTACAGATCCCCTGAGAGGGGATTAAGTATCCTGTGGGAGCCTCTGGTCGAGACTTCCCGTCCTAGCGTCACAACATAGAATATCGAAGTGTGGGTAAAGAGGTGAGGAGAATTTTACTAATTAGCATTCTAATAAATAAAAAGCTTCAAACATATAATTAAGAAATAGGTGATTGAGCCAGAAACAAAACTTGGGCAATCTGATGGGGAGTCCACACTATTAAGCCTTACGTTGTGCTGCTTCCCTTTCTGTTAATGGAGTAAAATATTCTTCCTCGAGCAATCACATGTTGGTCCAAGCTTTTTAAAACAGATGATCCCTTCAAAATACAGAGCAATTCATATGCTTATAACCTTTAACTACCCATCAAATATTTTTTGTTCCTGAAATGATTCCCCTTATACCATGAACTGAGAGGACTCCCCACACTTGCTGTTTTCTCTGAATGAGTTCCGTTTAGTTTGTCCTAAAGTGTGGTTTCAGAGCTTACAAGTGTTCTGGGCTGAAAATTTTTATATGAGACAGGTTTTTACTTGGATCTAGAAATGAAAACTTCTGTGTTCTCCATTTCATGCTATAAATGGATTGCATATTCCTTAGAAATAACAAAGTTGTCCCTTATTTAAATTTACATGAAGCAATACTGTCCTTGGGAAACACTGTCTTCTTTAAGAAGACAGATACTGTCTTGAGGAAGAAGGGGGAACATTTTTTGATATGTTGTCTCTCTGAGTCAACAGACTCAGACTAATTGTGTCACACTTGGAGGAAAGAGACAATCTAATTACTTTGGTAGTTTTATAAGAAATTCAGGGCTTCCCTGGTGGCGCAGTGGTTGAGAGTCCGCCTGCCGATGCAGGGGACACGGGTTCGCGCCCCGGTCTGGGAGGATCCCACATGCCACGGAGCGGCTGGGCCCATGAGCCATGGCCGCTGAGCCTGCGCATCCGGAGCCTGTGCTCTGCAACGGGAGAGACCACAACAGTGAGAGGCCCGCGTACCGCAAAAAAAAAAAAAAAAAAAAAATTCAAACCTCAAACCCTCTTTTCTTCAGATAGCACATAGTAAGTACTACGTAGAAGATACCAAATTTACAAGGAGTAGAGGTCAAACCATGTTTCAAAATGGGAAAAAAAAATAAGGAATAACAAATTGTACTTCTTTTGGGACAATCACACATCCTGCATAGACCTACTTGAAAGGAATTGTAAGATAGGCTGCGTAACCCTCATGCAGCAATAATAAATTAAACTGTGATGGCTTTTCAAAGCGTGGCCTCCACATTTTAAGACATAGGTGCATAGTGTCCTTTGTAGGACTATTTCTCATCCTGTGTATTTTCAGAATTACCTTTGATAGTGGTTTTTATTCTGGGAAATAAGGAACCCTAGACAGTAATAAAATTTTCAAGGCCTGGGGTAGCCTTGACTCAGAAACTGAAAGATACATAGATTTTTATTCCTAGAAACTTGCTTTGCAATAATCTAAGTTATCTACGCAAGATGTATTTGTGGTTGAAAAAAATTACAAATGAATTTTGAATAAAGAGGTGCTATGTAATCTGCTTTGTTTATCTGCTCTGAGAGTTCACATGTTTCATTACCACATTACCATCAGGAATATGGTAGCCATTCTTGATTCTGTATATCAATTGAACAATAAAGGTTTCTCAATAAGAAGACAAACTTTTTAAAAGGAAAAAAATGTTATTCTTGTTAATGAACAATGATCACATATTTGGTAAAAGTAAAGCATTTAGTTTTTATAGAATAAAACATTTAAAAATAATTATAAATAGGTATAAAAGTTACGAGTGTGTATGTAGTTGTGTTTCATTGAACCTAATGATCCAGCTGGCATTTCATGTAGTGGATTATGTATTGTTTTGGAACATTTTGTTTCCGTTAAGTGCCTCTTATCTCCTATTTAAATATAAGATGATTAATTCTGCTGTTCCCATGTTGGTCTTTTAGTTTTTAAATATATCCCCAATATACCATTTTTCCAGCTTTCTTATAACCTTTTCTGCTTCATTGTAAATCCCAAATCCCTAATCCTAAACCTCTCTGCTAGTCCAACAACCAATTTCTGATCTCACCTTCATCCCTAGAATCTATCACTTGAACTATTATCTTTACAGAAATGTTTAATTATTTGGAATCCTTTTTTTTTTCCGCAAGTGGCTCACAAACCCTCAACCATGGGTCACTATTATGATCCCATATCTCAGTCCCTGCTATTTGCACACTGAGCATATCCAGGGAGAAATCTCATAAATATGCATGCAGGCTGTTGTCACTACACATTCCTAACACCCAGTATTAACATGGCCTTAACACCTCTTCAGCTTTTAAAAAAATCTATTCTGAAAAGTATTTATTCTTGATACTGTCTCCTAGATCAATCAGGTTAAACTTTTTAAACCTCCTTTAGTTTATTCATATCTTTCCCCTCACTCTCAACAGATGCCATTTTTTTTTTCACATCATACAAAAAAACAGGTGCTGTCTAAAATAAAATGCTCAATTGTTTCCCACACAACCCAAAACGGTTTCTTCAGCTCACAGAGAATACATATTACTAGATTCCAGATGGAGCCCTTCATCTGAGTGAGTGTTCCATAAGGAGTCAAACTAAGTGGATTGGAAAGTCAAATAATTATATTCTACCCAAATCTGCTTCTATTCCTGTCTTCTTTCTGGTTGAAAGGAACCTGAGTATTTATCAATTTCCCTACCCTAAAATCTTGGACCCTTCCTACCCTTCACTGCCTCACTACTTAGGTTTAGTTCATCACAAAATGCTATTACTCGTTGTAACTTCTTCTCAAACATTCTGCCTGTGTCAGTTCGATACATCATTGTTTGTGTCCTAGACTATCAATTAGCATGACTCCCAGCCAGGCCCTGCCCTCCCATCTGGAAAATGTTCTTTCTGACACAGAAGCCTGACGATAATTATTCATGGGTTCCCAAGTACAGACTTTCACAATCACCTTGTGGAATGTTTTTTAAACCTTTATTTCCCAAGTAAACATAAATCCTTGATATTTAAAGCCGATTAAAGCAGAGTTACTTTGCTTTGAGGGTGGTGCAGGAGAGGTCTGAGTACAGGGAGTCCTAGTCACTCTGCCTTCCCCCTGCCTCTGGAGACACCCCTCCTGAAGTGACCTTACAGAGACTCCAGGACCTGGGCAGTGCAGTTAAGAAGATGATAAAATCTGAGTTCCATAGCATTAAGCCAATGCCATGCAGCTTATAGAGTCTGCCTACCGTCCTCATTCTCTGTCTCCTTGCCCCATGCACCCAGATTCTTTTCATATCCAACTGTTTGCGGTGACTTAAAACCTGCTGTGCTTACTCAGGACTCTGGGCTTTTCTGCATGATGTTCCCTCTGCCCTTATTTCACAGCAAAACCCAGCTCCTTCAGGTCTCAGCTAATGCTTCATTTTAATTCAAGAGCATATGCTGTGTACCATGCTATGGATGCAGTGATCAGTAAGATGGGATACCTAGAGAGTGTAGCTGGGAAGCAACCCTGTCACCCTTGTTAAAGTCCCACCATCTGCCTCTTGTAGATTAGCTGGGACATCCCTGCCTCTCTCCAAATCCCACCTTTGACAGTTGTCACACAGAAACTCCTGGAATTAACCCTCTTCAGCTAAATTGTTTTTCTTTTTGTGTAGGATAGCAATTAACAGCAGCTATTAATAACAATTACTTTCTCTAAGAATATGGCAATTAGAAGAGAATGTGATGTGATTTATTAACTGGTTCAGACACTCATACTATATATTCCTGTTGGGCTCCCCAGTGTCCAAAACATTGACTTTATAACAGGAACATCCTTTATTAACCGTAGGTCAGTGTAAGAGTTTTTGTTATTTCTTATTAGTTGTTTTATAGCACACAAAGAGAAGATTTTCCTAGCACCGTTTAAATCAGATCATGTAGTGAATTGACCAGTCGTACCATTTAATTATTCATTTTATTATTTCCTTAATTTATGCATCCAACCATTCATTTTTAAAAACACATTATGTGCCAGGAATTCCACAAGAAAGCTGAGGATGCTTTAGAGTCACGGAAAAAAACAGATAAGTGGTCAGTTTTACTACAATAAAACAAGTGCTGTGCTGTATGTGTCAGGAGCATGTGACTGAGATATTAACCATAAATTGAAATTATCCAGGTAGAGGTAGTGGGAGGGATGGGGAGTGGATTAGAAGGGAGTTCCAAGAAGAGAAAGCAACATATACAATTTCTGTTTAAATCTTAAAATCATGTCCCATCAAAGGACAGTGCACAAACTTTAAGACATTCAATATTTATGCATTCAAAAATATTTATTGATCACTTAACAATGTGTCAGGTACTATTCAAATTACTGGGAGTACATCAGTGAGCAAAACAGAGCTACCCCTCCCATAGTCATATACATTCTAGTGGTGAGAGAAAGAGTCCTAAAAATAAAAATTTGTGGCACGTCAAATGGAATGAATGCTGTTGGCGAAAATGAATCAGATAGAAAGTGCAGGTCAAGGCTGAGGATGACTGAAAGTCCTAGGTTTCTCATGACTGACTGAAACTGGGATGAGGGTCATAAGGTCATTTTTGATGGGCCCAGAGTAGATAGTAGTCATGACCTTGGAAGTATTGGGCACAGCCTGGCGGTAGAGTTGGGGGAGCAATCCTGGCAGGATTAGAGTCCTGACTGCCTTCAGAGAGTGGAGGAAGGTAGACTTCTGGGGAGTCCTGAGAGATCTGGGGCTGTGCCTTGACTCAGTTGGGCTGGGACAGATGATGTGACTGGAGGAGAGATGAGGTGGGTAGCCAGGACCCCATGGTAGAGAGTGTTGTCCGTCATGCTATGTTTTGAATTTTATCCAGAAGAAATTGGAGAGCCATGAAAAGGATGTAAGCCAGAAAATAATTACACTGTCAGTGGTGTGGAAGCTGTCATGAAGACAGATGAGGCTAAAGATATATAAAAAAGTTCCAGGGCTTCCCTGGTGGCGCAGTGGTTGGGAGTCCGCCTGCCGATGCAGGAGACGCAGGTTCGTGCCCCGGTCCGGGAAGATCCCAAATGCCGCGGAGTGGCTGGGCCCGTGAGCCATGGCTGCTGAGCCTGCGCGTCTGGAGCTTGTGCTCCGCAACGGGAGAGGCCACAACAGTGAGAGGCCTGCGTACCGCAAAAAAAAAAAAAAAAAAAAAAAGTCCCAAAGATATTTAAGATTGAGAATAATAAAAACTATCTCTGAAAAACTTCAGGTACTTTATCTTGGGTCCCCTCTCATTGCTCATTTGATGTGGCAATGGTTAGTGAATTCTGTGAAGCTACAATATCAGTCATGGTATTTAGCTCTTTTCATGTTGTCTGTACAACCAGAGAGTCATACCACAATGGCATTTTTTAGACAGAAAAGGAGAAACAATGCCCTTTTGTCCATAAGGAAGTTAATCAAGTTAAGAACAGAAAATTGTGCAATGAAAATGAAGTACTTAAACCTTTGGGAAAATGTTCTTTTGCCAAATGACCTTACTGAGTGTTCTTGCCAGAAGACACACTTCATTAACTGTGCTGAGAAGAAAGTATTACTCTTATCAGTACTGTTTTAAGGATAGTAAAAATGTTTGTGTGTGTGTGTGTGTGTGTGTGTGTGTGTGTGTGTGTGTGTGTAGTGTAAAGTAGCTTTATAGGCCTTTTGTGTCTAATAAGCTACTTCAGTTTCCACCATGCAAACAGGGGCAGGCCAGTTTCCATAAAACACAAATTGAACAGAGTACAAGACTTATGCAACTATGAGATGCGGAGATTCTTGGCACACAGTAGGGCATTTCATATATATTTGTGCTTTTATCACTGTTGATATGCTTTATTGATAATAACAATTATAGTCTGCAGCTTATATACCTACATACAAATTCCCTAGAAATAAAGATACAAGAATTTCTATCCATTGGCCAATAAGCATTTATGTATGTCAGCCATTACATTTTTTATGCCTCTATAGTACCAAATTCAGACTTCTAATCATTATTATTAGTAGTAGTAATCTAAAAATTATTTTACTCCAATAAATTTTTTATCCTGAAACCCTGAAAGCCCTAAAAATCCTTCCCTGAAACCAGAGAAAACTCCGTAACTTCAAGGCCCCATTGATGATAAAATTACTGTCGGTAAAAGAAAAGTTTCTCCCAAATCTCCTCTTTAATTATTAAATGGGTTTGAATATACTGAACTTGATTATATAGGTTTCTTTATTGTTCTGTCTGAATATGCTAAGTAAAATTTTGGTTTTCAAAGTGTTCATTTTTGCTATTAAATTTATTGACCCAAAATAAAGGGGTTTTGTATTTTGAATTGCATCTTAATAATTACATATTAAATGATAGTGTTATCTTAAGATTTTTGCATAATATGTTAAATACTTATTTTCAGTTTTTGAGATCCTCATGAGGGCAATAAGATATTTAGTACTTTACAGAGTCTCAAATCAATCATAATATTATTTAATTCGTGTTATGCTCTAAAAATACTTAGTAGCAAGCTAGAAAATGAGCTATGGTATTGAGCATTTGCTTTGATCTGCTAGAAGAAAAACCCTATGAAAATGGGAGTTTTCATCTCCTTTGTTCAGTACTTTATCTCCAATGCCTGGAACCTGGTTTTACATGCCTGGAACCTGGTTTTACATGACTAATATTAAAGGACCTTAATATTTATTTAGGTTTATGTTTATAAAGGATATGTTAGTTGTATACCTATTAAAAAACACAGTTAAGAAAAATCATTCATAATCCATTTCCCATAAGAAAATGCAAGTAAAGATTTGGTAAATATGTATTTTCGTGGATGTATTAAGTGGATGGCCCAAGGACTGATCTCAATGGAAGATGAATTTAGAGCTCTCAGCCATGGCTAGGATTTCTAATTTCCTTCCAAAGGTTTATGAAATAATGTATGCACTCTCAAGAGTCTTGAAAACCAGACCCTTAAAACAAAAGGTCATTTATTGAGAGGCAGGAGACAGATTTTTCTGCTTTATCTTTCTCTCTCTAGCCCCACAAAATTATACTTAAAGCATGAAATCCCACATCAGGCTGCCTTTTGAATTGTGGATGCACAACTGGTCTTTGTTTTCTCAAATGCGAAATGGAGATAAGAAGTATATGTATCTTACTGGGTATTGTGGGACTCAAAAACGTAATGCATTAGGTACCTTAGGAATGCCAACTTTTACCATTATTAATTAAACAGATCATTTTCCTGTGTTTTAGTTTGCAAACACAGGATAAAGGTCAAATTCAATATAGTTTTTTTTTTCCACTAAGATGTCATACATCCTGAAAGAATACAGTCAAATTTAAGGAGTATTATTGGGATTTCTTTTTAATGTGACAAATATACAAATTTGGGTAGCATGACTTCTTTTCATATATGGTGGCTTAATTCCCATGGTTAGGTATAGTCACGAAACAGAGTAATTCAACCAACTCTCAATTCTCTGCCTGTAGACAGTGTGTCACCTGCATTATGGTTGCCACCAGCCCAATGTAACTTTGAAATCTAAGTTAGTTAACAATCAATTAAAACAATTCAGTTCTTCAGTCAAACGCCAGCCACATTTCATGTGTTCAACAACCATATGTGGTTAATACTACTATATTGAACAAGGTGTACATAGAACGTTTCTATCATTGAAGACTATTTTACTGGACAGGACTGATAGAGCAAGTCTTCCTTTTACTGCTTTTGAAAAGAGCTCAAAATTTGGAGTTAGATGGCCTGTCTTCAACTCTGAACTCCTGGGATTGCTATGTGACTATCAGTAGTTCACTCTCTGATTTTCCACTCTTTTTTTTTTTAATTTTATTTTTTAACATCTTTATTGGAGTGTAATTGCTTTACAATGGTTTTCTCTCACAAATGGAATTGCAGGGTCAGTGTTGCTGGCACACAGCCAGGAATGTTGTCCTTGCTCCTTTGCAGAGTTTGTTCTGCTCCTAGAACATCACCCCCAAAGACCTGCTTCAAGCCCTGTTCCTTATAATTGCTTGTTTCAGGTTTTTGCCAGTGGCCAAAAAGATGAAACCCATATGATGTTCTTAGAGAGATTTTGCTGGCCCTAGTCTCTTGTCAAGGACTGTATCCACTGCCTGTCCTCATTTTATGAGGAATCACAGTCTAGTTTACCCAGGCTATCTCATCTTGCTGCAGGTTTGTATAAGCATAAAAAAAAATTGTTTAAATTATATTATTTTAAGACAAGCATGGTTAGAAGGTTGTCTAAAAATCATGAAATGTGTGATAATATGAAGTAACTGTTGTTATTCTTGGTTATCTGTGCCACTCATCATGACTATTAATATGAATATTGGAAGTATGATATGTGACTACACTATGTGACAAATTGCTTCATAAGCCTGTTAAATTTCTGCAAATTGAACCAGTATAAAAAAATGGAAAAACCAAGTTGCCAGAGTGTTTTATTGCCTTATAAGTTTAGAATTTTAATTCATATCAGTATTTCATAGTAATAATAACAGTTTTGAATATTTCATTTTAATAGATGAAGGGAAACAGTGGAGATAACGCTACCGTTTTCATTATCTGGAATGCAAGTGTTTGAAAATAAAATAAACTGGAGCAGAGGCAGAAATTGAACATGTACCCAAAACTGATTTGCTAACAATTGAACCTTGAGACTAGAATTAGAAGTATCTATTAGAATAAAACTTTTTAGGTCATTGTTTTAAGAAATGGAGTGTCTATATTGGAATACAGTGAAAATCGTGTGCTTGAAGAATGTGATAATCGTAGGCAATATTCAGTTTGACTGACGCTAACTCTTTTTGTAGTTAAAACTTTGAAGAGAATAATGGTTATATATAGATATATATGTGTATATACATATATATAATCATCATAAAAAACAGAAAAATGCCATCGAAGTACAAGATAATTATTCCTCATAAAACTAATAGACTCTAATTACTTTGCCTGTTTTTCACTTTATTTTGTACTTTGTTGTACCTTGTAATGTATATTATATGTGTATAGGTATATATGGGTCACTTTTGTGGGGAAATATTTAAAGAAGCACAGCCTTGGGCAAGTCAGAGAACCTACAAATTTGGATGTCAGTCACATGATCTTCAGAGCTAAATATTGACCACTTGAGGCAAAAAAAAAACAAAAACACATTGTGTTTTACCTAGCTTCATGTGCAGTTCCAATTCTAAAGAGTTTCACTGATGCTTGGATGGGTTAAAATGGCCTTTGTTAAAGGGAAGTAGACCTTTGCTTTAAATTATTTATTTATTTATTTATTTATGGCTGTGTTGGGTCTTCGTTGCTGTGCGGGAGCTTCCTCTAGTTGTGGCAAGCGGGGGCTATGCTTCATTCTAGTGCGCGGGCTTCTCATTGCAGTGGCTTGTTGCGGAGCATGGGATCTAGATGCGTGGACTTAAGTATTTGCAGCACGTGGGCTCAGTAGTTGTGGCTCGCAGGCTCTAGAGCACAGGCTCAGTAGTTGTGGCACATGGGTTTAGTTGCTCTGGGGCATGTAGGATCTTCCCGGACCAGGGCTCGAACCTGTGTCCCCTGCATTGGCAGATGGATTCTTAACCACTGCACCACCAGAGAAGTCCCAAGGGAAGTAGACTTTTGAACCTCTTCTTCAGAGGCTATTACTGCTAAAGAGAAGTGTAAGATTCCATTTACCGTCTCGTTTCATTGAGGAGCTGCAGCCAAGAAACCAGGCTTGCTATGTTCTGTTTGCCGGTTACATGGTCTCGTGTGTGTCCTGTATAAGCCTTAGCACAAACTGCTTAAAAGGAAAAGGGCTTTTCTTCTGGGAAGTGAACTTTCCTAGAGGGAGGTAAATACTGGGAAAGAGCTACAGCCAAGTTTAGGGACAGGAAAAAAAAAATTTTGAAAGGGTAGAATAGGGTGTAAAAACAACCTCTCTGAAGACAGATTGAGGCCCTAGGGCCTGCTCTCAAAATATTAAGTGAAAATATAAGGAAACATTTTCACCACTTAAGAGAAAGTGGGCTGATCTAGGGTAGGGGGTTAGGAGCTGAAACAAACCTATGAGCTTTTTCAACGCAACACGTCAAGATTTAGTGGTCCAGCTCTATAATTGTTTTGTTGTAAAGTAATTGTGGAAAAGCTCATTGACATTTTATTTTTCTTTCTCTGATGCACCCTATAAATCATTGCGAAAAGTATATGTTTTACCTCTCAAATTTAGCTGAAATTGCACTTAAGGAAAAACTGATTAGTTTTTCATTGTGTGTTGTCATACATGCCCATAATTTCTTTTTAAAATAACCTTTAAATTCTTTTAAATGTTAAACTATGACACAGTTCAGTGCATGATACAACTTTTTGTTTACAACCTCTCATGAACAGAAAATGGCAAATAGTCAACTCATTTTGTCAAACAAAATAATTTTAGTATAGTAACATGTTTCTTGTTCAAAAGTAGTGTTAAGTTGAAATTATACATTAATGTTCATATTCAGTATGTACATTACATACAGGAAAAGCAAACAGAAAATTATGATACTCATATTTTCCAAATGTTTGTGTTTAGTATTATGAAAATTGATAATGAAATACCATAGCCTTCATTTTATATATACAAATGATCATAAGTGAATATATATAAGTGAAAATATATACCTTTTGGCATTCTTTCAAATGAATGTGATGATACATGCTTTTTATTCTTGTTTTACGCTGAGTTTTTGTATAAAAGAGTTAAATCAAGCTGATTAAATCATTTCAGTACCATAAGCGGGGAGCATAGAAGAGAGGATTAGCTCATCAGGCAGTCTGGGTTAGGTCATAGTTTATCCAACCATAATTCAAGGGCTGTGTTCTCCGAGTCTGGAAGTTATGGTCATGTGAAGGATCAGTGCCAAAATGTCTTTTATCATAAGTTGAAACTGCTTATTTCTGCAGCTGGCTAGGCTTTAGATGATTAGTTAGAATTAGTCAGGTATTTTCTTTTCAAAGCTCAGGATTGTCTTCTGTTCTCTGCCTTTGGTTTATAAAAGTGACTATGTTAGTTTGTATCGGATATACAGTGACACTTTTGTTAAGGGAGGAAATCCATTTATAATATGTGTATATATATATGTATCTTTTTCAATAACTATAAACAAGTGGAATCAATGTGAAGCATAGAGATGTATTTGAAATAAAGAAGACTTTGGTAAAAAAATGAAAGATGTAGAGCATTGTTTTTCAAACTGTCAATTGTGGCCCATGGTGGGTAATGAATTCAGTTTAAGGGGTCTTTGACAGAATTTTAAGAATGGAATAAAAAAGAAGAGAATAAGTTAACACAGAAAACATTGGCACAGTTATGAAACCTACTAGTGTGTGTGTGTGTGTGTGTGTGTGTGTGTGTGTGTGTGTTATTTGTGCTGGATTAAGATGTAAACTCTTTTTCTTACTTTTCCTTACTATTGGCCTTGAACAAAAATAATCTATAAGCTATTAGTGTAGAATAAAAAGGATAAAGTTGCTAGTTATGAAACGCTGGGCAGTTCATCTCCCTAAGCCTGTTTCTCATCTGTAAAATGGGATTCATGCAATCTCCCCTCACAGGGTTAATGGGAGAATGAACTGAAATGATACATGTTCAAGTGCCCAGCATGGTTCCTGCCACATAGCGTACATTCAATAAATGGTACATTTTATTAGTAGTAACATTGTGACTACTAAACTAATTAACTGCTGGCTTTTCAGCATGCATTAAATTATACTCCGGGATATCTTGAAATGGCTGAAGGAAATCACAGGTGTTCAATCAAAGTTATACATGGAAAGAGATAGACCAGAGCAAGAGATGTGGTCAGGTGGAGGTGTGCTGATGAATGCCAGATGAATGACAGGCTTGAAGAACTGTATTTGGTTAAGATTATTCCCTGCATTCCAGTAACTCCTGGTTAATTAGGAATCGAATAGCCATTCAGCCCATCAGCCATCTAACCCACATACCTTTTATATGGCCAAGTAGACCTCAAAGGATAATTGGGGTTTACCGTGAGGTCTTGTCAGATACATATGATCTGGTTTCAGAGACTTCTCTGTAAGATGGAACTATTTATTGTGAAAGAGTTTCGATTTGATTATCAGATACTCTGCAGTCGTCAGCTGTTGTGAACAGATATTCAGGTTCTCTACCCTTGTCTTGGAACAGGCACAATGAATGGATGTAATAAATAAAGTATGGACCATATTAAAACCAAACTACAGTTGTATGTTCTTACCTCTCTAATTAAATCTGTCATGTTTATCCAGAATTTTGTTTACGTTCTCTTTCTCTCTTATTCATGGGCAGATTCCTTGATGGCAAAAAGGATGTCTTATTCACGGTGCTGGCAACCGTTTGACATAAATACATGTTTTTATGTATGAATGATTCCTGACCATCAATATATAAATCATATTGGGACAGACTCACATTTCTTCAGTTTTTTTGTGAAAGACCATTTTTCAGTCTTCCCCGCTGATTGACAGCTGTCACTGCCTAAGGCAGAGAAAAGTGGATAGGAAAGTAGTTCTTCATGCTTTGAAATCTGTCTACCAACTAACTCTGGGCGATAGGATTCTGGCCCAGACACCATCCAGTGAGTAGGCAGAGCAGTCCCTATGTCCCCAAATCCCAAAGAACTCTCCATTACTTAAAGGAATCATAGAATGTCTGTCTCTGTTATACTAGAGACCGGAGAATTTGGTTATTTTACGCCTCAGAAGTATATAGTTTCTCTACATCGTCTAGGCATTATCTCTCTATTTCCTTTGTTGGTTTTTGTTTGAGAGCGCTGTGAATATTTTTAAGTATATGAAGACAAATCTTTTTTTCCAGGTCTGAGAATGAATAAAGGTGCCATCACCTCTCCCCGTACTTCTCCAGCAAATACGTGTTCCCCAGAAGTAATCCACCTGAAGGATATTGTCTGTTACCTGTCTCTCCTTGAAAGAGGAAGACCTGAGGATAAACTGGAGTGTATGTGTTTCTTCATTTAGTTTACTTATCACGGTTGGGGTGGGGGATAGGACTGGATATTGACAAACTTAAAATTGTATATACTGTGGTTGTTTACATTCTTATTAAGTAAAGTGACCTTGGTTAATAATTATAAAAAAATTCTCCAATTGAAAATCAGACAATTAAAAGATATTAAGAATCTATCAATTTTAGGTTATTATTGATCAAGGTCCATTTATTACTAAGTATTTCTTGAGCATGTTTATCAATTGATGGTTTTTGTTTTTGAATTTGCTCAGTTTGGTAACCAGACGATATTGAAAAGTATCCTTTGTGTTGTTTTGAAAATACACTTATTTCTGGTATGTAAGAGGTCTTCCCATTAGGCAGAAAAAGGGTTCACTATCCATAGGCAAACTGAGCCTTTCTCTCTGGAAATCTTCCTTGAAACCTTCCATACTAACTTTCATTGCCGTGGACAAATAATTTCTTAAATGCCAAGCATGAGAGTTTCATTTCTAGAAGTTGACTCTGAATATTATAAATAATTAAACAATAGCTTATTTTTCTTTTACCACGTAGCAGGCGTTTCAGATAGAGAATTTCAATCTAGTTGAAAGGAAATAAGTGCTCTCTTTAATAAAATACAGTGACTGAGCTCTCTCTGGTGGCAAACTGTAGTCATTGCAAGGCAAGAAAATATTTTTCAAACCTTTACTGCAAGCCCCATCATTTAATAATCTATTCTCTCTCCAAAGCCCCTGCTAAATACAGAGCTGGTGGTTTGTTCAATAAGCTGATTAACCTGATTGTATTAGATATCATTCAAATGAATTACATTTTTTTGCTACTGCAATGATAGTAAAGATAATGAATCCTAAATTTGACATTTCTAAAGTAAATGTAGAATATTGTGACACCTCAGAATTATGATTGGGTAGCCTGTTTAGTTTAACAGTAACTTTCGATAATATTTCTCTTACTAATAAAGAATTTAATGTAATATGATTATTTAATAGTAACACCTGCTTAAGTTATGAATAAACCATATTAACATCATTCTTTAAATACATATTTATTAGTTCTAAATGTTGAATATTTGCATTTCAAGATTTATTTGTTTTCCTAAGAACCTACAGAAATCTCTCTCATTCCAAAATAAATATTAATGTTTAGTGAATTTTTATTGAAGTAATGGCCAGAGAGAAAGTTTTCTCAGGTGTTATTAGGACTGTGTTTGGGATGATTTTACAAATACAAAGATTCGGGCTTCCCTGGTGGCGCAGTGGTTGAGAGTCCGCCTGCTGATGCAGGGGACATGGGTTTGTGCCCCGGTCCGGGAGGATCCCACATGCCGCGGAGCGACTAGGCCCGTGAGCCATGGCCCCTGAGCCTGTGTGTCCAGAGCCTGTGCTTCGCAACGGGAGAGGCCACAACAGTGAGAGGCCCGCGTACCGCAAAAAAACAAAACAAAACAAAGATTCCATTCCGGGTCTGAGAATAAATAAAGACACCATTACTTCTCCCCAGCATGGTCTTTGTGATGCAGTTTAATTATTTTTAGATCAACTGCAAGTATTTTGTTTTTAAGGTAGAATTCCTAAGAGGTATGTTGTAAGTTCTCAATGTGAATCTGTGTCTCAGCAGTCCTCGTCCACAGTTGCCAGGCATAATGTTAACCCACAAGTGATTCAGAAACACTTAATGAATCAAGTTGAACCTGACCTGCCACTTACCTCTCTTCAGTGTTATCAATCCCCTTTCCTCCGTTCTTTAAGTTTTCCAGCTCTTTTTCGAGCTTATACCATTCATTTCTTTAGACTTCCCGCATAGACAGACTTGTTACCACCTGGCATTACTTCTGTGATTTTCACCAGACTCTTGAAAGAAAATGCATTTCTATTTCAGAAACTCATTAAGGTTCTAGCTCTGTTCTAGTTTTCTTCTCTACTCTCCTCAAGTGTGGAGGACCTTAACCTGGTCCTTACTCATATGGAGCTTGTGTTTGTTTTCTAAATGCCAGTGCCAGGCTTTTTCCTACATCAGTTAAATCAGAATCCATTTCTTTCGCCCAGTTTCTTAGCTATGTACTAATATATTTTTCCCTTCTACGGTTGCGCATTTACAAATTCCTAACATTCATATAGTATATTATAGTTATAGATTCTAAAATTTTTTTCAATGTCTTTAAAGAAATCTAATGGTTGTTCATTTAATATATATTTCCAAAATGGTTATGACTTATTAAACATAATGTATACTAGAGGAAAGAAAAGAAGAAAATAATTAAAATTAACACAGAAGTAGATATAATCAAGCATCTAATATAGTTAACTTTTGCAGGTGAGTGATGTTTTTGAATCTCAATTTCTAAGCAGCTAAGCAGAAAGGAGTACAGACGTGTTGTCTTAGGCCAGAGGTTCTTGAACTTTATCGCCCATAAGAATCACCTGCAGGGCTTATGAACACACAGCTTGCTCCGCCCCAACTTGAGTATATGTGATTCAGCAAGCCTGGAATAGGACTTCAGAGTTTTCATTTCAGGTCATGCTGATGTTGCAGGGACCACATTTTGAGAAGCATTGGTTTATGCAGTTCCTTCAGTCCAATGAAAACACACACACACACACACACACACATAATTCATCTGAAACTACAATTGTTCTTGGAATTGTTGGTGGCATTATTTGATACGTTCTTTTACCTGGGTTATTAGATAAATTAATGACATGTTTTAAATATTTTTCCCCCAAAAACAATGTTTTATAAATCTATTCAGTGCTTACTGCCACTTCTAATCTCCCCCACCTCTCTCTTCTGCCAGGCATTTACAAAAAAGCATTTTTTTTTTTCATTGAAAGGAAACTAACAAACAAACGCTTTGAACTTTCCACTGATTATATGCCATTTCTTCAACTTGCTTTCCTTCACTCAATCTTTGACTCGATCCTAATGCCTCCCTGTGGTCTTTGCCAGTTCTGAGGCCCCGTCAAGTAGAAGGTATTTATTTACCTGTTCCCACGAACCCTTGGAAAGTATGTGTGCATGCATGTGTGTGTGTCCTGAAGTTGTGGAGGAATTCTATTTTTGTCTTGGTGGAAGTTACCAACCATCAAGGTGCATAGATAAGAACATTGTACCAGGTCTGGTTTGCCCTCTTCACCTTAAGCCCACTACAGTACTTTATGGAGAGCCATTCAATACATCCCTCTTTGAGTCTCCTTAGATTCCGCAAATACTGTGACCTCAACTCCATTTTATTTCAGTCACCCACTTTTGTTGCAATACCCCAAGTCTTTTAATTCCCAAAGACTGCTCTTATTCTATAAATTTAAATTCTAGCATTTTACTTTGACCACAGCCTAAGCTCACGTAACTTTTTACTTTTCTGCTTTGAGTTTAAATATAGCATAGCAAGTACTCAAGAGCTTGGACCCTTCACTTCACTAACTGAATGAATCTTAGCTTTGACCCTTACTATCTGAGTGACCCAGGCACATTGTTAAAACCTCTCAGGCCTCAGCTTCCCCAGCTGTAAAATTGGGATCATAATAATGTCTATCTTGTATGTTTGCTATGAGAATTAAATGAACCAATATTTGCTCACATAAATTCCTTCACATTTATGTGAATGTTAAATGAAATAAAAGTAAGTTAATGGGCTTCCCTGGTGGCGCAGTGGTTGAGAGTCCGCCTGCCGATGCAGGGGACACGGGTTCGTGCCCTGGTCCGTGAAGATCCCGCATGCCGCAGAGCGGCTGGGCCCGTGAGCCATGGCCGCTGAGCCTGCGCGTCCGGAGCCTGTGCTCCACAACGGGAGAGGCCACAACAGTGAGAGGCCCGCATACAGCAAGAAAAAAAAAAAAAAAAGTAAGTTAAGAATTCTTGCTCCTTGACCGCTTCACTTCCTCCTGAACTTGCTTGCTGCTTTTGGGCCTCCCACCCCTTCAAATGTAGACTGACCCTGTAATTCGTGAGGTCAGTCATTCCTTCTCATTTAGTTTTGAACATCCAATTTATTTGCTCATATACTGAGCTGCCAGAGATTTTGTGAAATGATAATATAATTCTGTGGATTAGAACTCTTCTCAAAACCTCAGCTGGCCTTCAGTGCCTTCAGTGTTTCTCTGGTCATTGACTTCTCCTAGTTAAAAGTTCATTCAGATGCTTTGTTACTTCAAACACCTACCTAATTAATCATCATCTCACTCATTAGCTGTAAATTCTTATAACTTTCTCTCATGTTGCCTAAAACTTGTCAACTTCTATACCTGTTCTTTCCTCTTCTTCTGACTCAGGAAGAATGGGTCCCTTTTGTAGTTCCCTATTGAATAATACATCAAAGTAAGTCCTTAACTTAGCATCCATAAACTAATCTGGCTCCACAATTTGACCCCAACCTACTTGCATTTGGCTGTGACCTGCACAAAAAAGTCCCAGTCATATGAATCTACTTTTTAATTATCAGACAAACTCTGAACTTTTCCACCTTCATGCCTTTGCTTATAATGTGCATTTGCTAGGGGTGTATATCTTTCCCAGTGTGTATCAGATCCAGTCCAGTCTACACTTGAAGCCTAGCTCACATCATGAGTCCTCTTGCCATCTCTAATCAGATTATTTTACTCTCCTTCCTTGTACCATTGCACTGTGTGTAACTTCCCACTCTAGCACCTACCACTTATATATGTGTGTTTTTCAAAAGATAGATGCTCAGTAAATGCTAGTTAAATGGAACTGTATTGAAGTCTATGGGTGCTTGACAAGAGGAAGATAATGTGAATTATTGAAGGCATCAAATAGTACTAAATTTATACTTTTATTTAAAAGTATAAATGTGGCATTCACATTGGGATTAATGTTTATCAAATTATTAATGACTTAGCTAGAATAACTTTAAGTTAGCTTACAGTTACTGAAAATATATCACTAAAAAGAAATCAATAGGAAAATGTCTAGAAACATACACAATTGACATGCAGATAATGAGGACTACTCTGTATGTTAAAGTTACGGCTCTGTCTAGTATTAATCTTAGAACCACTGAAATTTAATATTGAAAAGTCCTCAGATATCATCTAGTTAACCTTCCTATATTGTCAATGAAAAATTTAAAGCCCAGAGAGATTGGTTATTAATTATACCACCAGTTTAGCTATCTGTGACTAAAATGTATGATTTCTGACCTGCTGTGTAGGTGCCCTTTTTATTTTGAAAAGCTGCCTTTCCTTGTTTAGATTATTGTTTCTTTTTTTTTTTCGGTACGCGGGCCTCTCACTGTTGCCTCTCCCGTTGCGGAGCACAGGCTCCGGACGTGCAGGCTCAGCGGCCATGGCTCACGGACCCAGCCGCTCCGCGGCATGTGGAATCCTCCCGGACCGGCGCACGAACCCATGTCCCCTGCATCGGCAGGTGGACTCTCAACCGCTGCGCCACCAGGGAAACCCTATTGTTTCCTTTTGTGGAGAAAAGAAGAAAGTATAACACCATTATATTAGATGTAAAAAACTCCAAACAAATGATTTTCACCTCCGCCCTTGTGGTTTATTAGATAGGTCTTGAAATACATAAAACAGTAAAAAATTGTGAGTTAAACAAATTCTGGCTTAAATGCTTTTTAAAATATATACTTTATAATCTTTAAAAACAATTTCCATAATAATATTTTCATATCAGTAACATATTATACAAAGTACAAAAACATATTCTATGGGAAAATAGATTAAAAACTTGCACATCTTTTGGAAAAGAAACAAATTCTAGATATAAAGAATTACCCTCATATTGTGTAATGTGCCTTTCCTTTGAGCTTTTAACCAAATTCATGTGTGGGCACATAATTGTTTCTATATAAAGTGTAATTGCATGAGCATAAAAATAGAAAAAATGTGGGTTAAACTGGTTTGTAACTTTTTAAGAGGTACCCACCTTTGGAAGCTATCATGTTGACAGAATAATTTTAATATTGGGCTTAAATTATTTTTGCACCTAAAAATCTATATCCTTATATGTTGGTTTTAAAAATAAAACCTCTTTGTTCAATGATTCACTTGACCTTGGAGACTAACTTTACTTTTAAATTCTAAGGAAAAAATAGTCTTATTATAATGTTTGAGGATCACTATAAATTTTATCAGTATTATTCAGATATGCTTTTAAAAGGGAAAGGTTCTATAGGCTTACCAAGCCAAACAATTTTTATTTTCTGTGGTGTTAATAACTGCCTTTTTTTTCTCTTTATTTGATTAGTTTCTTTATTCCTATATAACTAACTAATTCCTAAATCCTCCACCATAAATTCTGGTTTGGAAACTTGTGCTCTCCATCTATTCCTTCATCTTTTCATTGTTAGTTACCTTCTCCTTTATTTTACTTGTTCAGTCTTTCTGAAATCACTATTTTTAGATGTTCAAACTCCATAACAGAACTTTGACTTATTATATTTTTTAATTTTCCTGTTTTCCAACTTCTTTTCTTTTATGTCTTTCATTTGACATCTGGTACATCTTCTACACCTAGGATGACTTTTTTTTTTTTTTCGTACTCTTTCTAGCATAATTTTCACTTAACAGAGAATCCTTTTTGTTGTCGGCACCATCCTTATTTGCTATTTTTCTTATTTTATCGATTGAGTCTTCCTCTTATTTATAAGGTTCCCCTCTCCCTGCTTTGCTGGTTTCTTCCAAATTACTTCGTTTTGAAACAACTACTTGGTGGTTGTGGGTAGGTGGGTGGGTAGATGAGGTTTAAGTCTGACTCATTAGAGATGAGCAAGGGGACTTAACATTTCTCAATGTTCAGTATATCCATTTTCACATGATTACACTCTTTGGTATTGGACCCCTACCATCAGAATGCCTGAGTACCCTGAACTCAGAGTCCCTGTGGCTTGACTGCTAAAAAGCTCAAAGATCCAGTCTGCTTTAAGGTAGAGGGCTGGCATACCCTCAGGTGCAAGCTGTGAGGGGTAGTGTTTAAAGGTCTAATTTCTTTTCATGAAGATTATGTTTCCTTTTCTGTGTGAATCTGTGCCTCCTCTTTACCACCAGCTTACGTCTATATTTCTCAGGTTTCTACATCAGACACCATGTGTTTTCCAGCTTCTAAAATTTTATTTTTCTTGTCTCCTCTCACGTTTTCTTTGTACTTGTGGGTTTATGCCTGTTTCATCCCTTACTGTTACTGTAGTGGACCTTCAATAGAAAGGCAATGTAAATATGTGTGTTCAATATTTCTTGTTTTGCATGACCCCACTACAATTTTAAATTAGGAAAGTAGACTTACCTCTGAAAATTAAAGTTCTAGAATTCCTCTCTCGCATCGGAATCAAAGGAAAGTTTTATCATTGATTTATAATTGGTGATATTTAGACTACAAGATACTTAGTGCTCAATATATGTATACTGTTTTTATTATTGCTATAATTATTAACTAGAACTTAAAGTTCTCCAACTTTGTTCCTTGGTGAATTAGACAGGATTTATAGACAGCCATTAACTCCTGTTAATGTGTGTAGAAATTAATATAAAAATATACTAGGGCTTCTACTTCATACAACAGTAAAGTGTTCTCAGACCAACTTTTCTGCTAGAAACAACTAGAACATTTAAACTCAATATTCTTTTTTAAAAAATCTGTTTGTAAATTTTAGGAAATTATTAAGGCAAGTTGGATTTGTGGGTTAAATTTCTGGGAGCGGGGAGCCAGGCTTTTGCCAGTATTTTTAAACTGTAAATTCTTAGGCACCTTAGAGGCTGAGAAGGTAAGCAGCTTTGGTAGACTGGTCTTGGGGAAAAAACTTGAATTCTGGAGTCTTTTTAGAAGGCATATGATGGTCTCTAATTGTGGTTTAAATTTCCATTTTCTTTACGATTGATGTTGTTGAGTACTTTGTTATGACTGACTACTCACCTCTCTTCCATTTTTGAAGCATCTGTTCGACTTTTTGCCTCTTTACTAATTGGGTTGTTTGCTATTTTATTACTGAGCTAGGGTTTGCTCATATATTGTAGAAACAAGTCCTTTGTTAGATATATGTGTTCTGAAAATTTTTTTTCAAATCTGCAGCTGGCTTATTTATTTTCTTAATAGTCTTCTATTTTTCTTTTTGATGAGCAGAAGTTCCAATTTTGATGAAGTTTAATTTACCTATTTTTTAAAAATCTTTGATGGTTCATATTGGCTTATGTTGAGGTTATGAAGATATTGTCCTGTATTTTCTTTTAGAAGGTTTATAGTGCTGCTTTAATGTTAAAGTCTAGTTTCAAAAAATTTTAGTTTTAAAGTTAAAATTCAGTTAGACCTAATGTTCATGTTTGGTGTGAAGTAAGGGTCAAGGTACTTTTTTTTATATGAATATCCATCCAGCTGTTCCATCATCATTTTTTGAAAAGACTTTTCTTATCTCATTGAATTGCTTTTGTCCCTGTTGACCATAAGTGTGTGGAATTGCTTTTGTCCCTGTTGACCATAAGTGTGTGGATCTCTACCTTTATTCCTATTTCCCATTGTTCTGTTGTGTAGCCCTTAGTCAGCATGTCACTATCTTGATTCACTTGATCTTTAGCAACTCTTGAAGTCAGGTCATGTAAATCCTTCTCATTTGTTCTCCCTTTTCAGGGTTGTTTGGGGTATTGTAAGTCTTTTTTATTTTTATGTAAGTTTTAGAATCAGCCATGTTAATATTTAAAACAAAGCTACTGGTATTTTTATTGAGATTGTATCTGTTATATAGAACAATCTGTGGAGAATTTACATTTTAATGATATTGAATCTTCCAATTCATGAACATAATACATCTTTTCACTTATATAGGTTTTCTATAATTTTTCTTGGTGAAGTTTTATATTTTTTGCACAGAGGTCTTGTCCAACTCTTGATAAATTTATCTTATATATTTAGGTTTTTGGATGTTATTGTAAATGATATGTTTTATGTTTCATTTTCTAACTGTTCTTCACTAGTACGTAAAACTGCAACTGACTTTTTAATCTGACCACATCACTAAATACATATACTTATGTATATTTATATATAAACATATATGTCTTAGTATTTATACGTTATATAATTTCTAATATAAAACATATAACCTATATGTTATATAAGATCTAATTATATAGTTATATAAGTTCTAGTATAAGATATAATACATATCATATATGTTCTAATAATAAGATATAGGTAACATATCAGTTACATAAGTTCTAATACGTATATACATAATGTAAATTCTTATATAAAATATGTATATATATACGTCCCAATTCTTTTTGATGATTCAATAGAATTTTCTAATTGTACAAACATATCATTTGTAAGTAAAGATAGTTACATGTGACAACCCATCACTGCTTCTTTGTGGACAGACAGAGCACCTTTCAGTGCTACCATCCCTGTCACACACCCCTTTCTTCAATTACTGCTGTTGCTGCTGCCTCTCATCAGCATGGATTCTGTGAAGCCCCTTTTTTCTTGGGTCACTAGCATCTGATTAATCATCTGGGCTTGTGTTTCTGATTGGTAGAGGCTGGGTCATGTGCAAACCCTATTTTCAAGTCAGGCTAGTAAAGGAAGGTATCTGGCCTTTCATCTGTTATTGTGCTTTATAAAGTCTGGCTTTCAGAATTTAGGAAGATGTTTCAGATGCTGCCCAAAATGAATGACAGGTACCACACACCCACCCCACCTGGGTGTACGTCTTTGAGCTCATGTTTCCAACAAGATTTACCAGTAGACATAGGTAAATGTCCATATACCTGAGCTGTATGAAATGGTTTAGCAGTCATTTACTCCAATAAGGATTAACAGAGTCACAAGCATCCCTCATTCTAAAATATAGTTAGGTTTTGGAAGTCCTTGCCTTGTTCCTGGTACTTAACCCCTTCTCTGAATGGTGTATGAATTTTTGCCACTTAAAAAGGTATTTTTACCATTTTATGCTACACTAGAAAATCTTGAAATGCTTAGTATCCATGTTGTGGTAAGTTTTTTTGTTTGTTTCTTTCGTTCTTTCTGAATTTTATTCTCATTTAATATATAACAGAGAACAGTTATCATGGTTTGCAAATCAAGATATTTACATTCTTTAGCAAACCTAACATTCTATCCTTTAATTCAATAGGTATACATTTCCCCTTATGTTTCAACATCTTTAAAGTCTGTTTCCATTTTACAGTGAATAGAACACGTTAGCTAGATTGGCAGCATTTTTTTCCTTTTAGTGATGTGCAGACTAGTTTTGCATCTTATAAATATCTTAGAATTTTTGAAATATAATACTTATTTTTAAATATAAAAATAACAATGAGTTACAGATTAAGGTCATTGCATAATTATGTCTCCTAGTTGTCAATGTCTTTGGTTAATATTATAGACCTCAGACATCAAGACTCTCCAGGAAATTATACAAACCCAACACAAACCCTCATTTCCACTCCTCTATTTTTACAGCTGTGTCATTCTTCTCTGTTTATCTCAAAACGGCACCTGCAGCCTCTTCTGTAGTCTCCTGGTGGTGTGTGAATTATACAAGGGAATCCTCAGGCCAGGCATGGACCTCTGCCATCCTGCTTTCCTGAGCTCCCTAGCACAGAGCCAATAGTGTCTTTTTCCTCATTTGATTAGTTCAAAGAGTGGTTACCCTATGAAACTACATCTCCGATTTAAACAAATACACCATTATACCCATGATAATAATGCCATTTATGTCTTTGCATCCCCTATCAGGAAAATTCCCTTATTTTGCACTAATTTTTCCTTTCCCATACTGCTTAAGGATTAATCAAAACAATGGCTTATATTTGTGTAGTGACCTACAGCTTTTGATCCACCTTTGTGTGTATCATCTCACTTTCACAACAAATGTGTCTTTTTTTTTAAAATTTTCATTGGAGTATAGTTGATTTACAATGTTGTGTTAGTTTCAGGTGTACAGCAAAGTGAATCAGTTATACATATACATACATATATCCAGCTGACTTACAGCATTATGTAAGTTTCAGATGTGCAACATAGTGATTCACAGTTTTTAAAGATTATACGCCATTTATAATTATTATAAAATATTGGCTATATTTCTTGCCTTGTACAGTATATCCTTATAGCTTATTTTATGCATAGTCGTTTATACCTCTTAACCCCTATCCCTAACAAATGTGTGTCTTATGACAGAGTGATTATCCTTATTTTATAGATAGGAAAACAGCATTTGACTAAGCTCACATAACAGTGAATGGTAGATTCAAAATTATAATTGATTTCCAGACCTCTGAATTAGTTATTTCTTCTTATCCACCCTGTCCTTTCATATTCAGACTCTGAATGTCTGAATTCCTTCTCTTCTGTTATTTTGAATTTCCATTTAATGATCTTGTAATACAAAATTGAACAGACAATAGCACTTTTTAGTGTTTTCTAGCTATATAACAAAAATTGGTAGAATTTATATCTGATATCCAGTATTTTTATGAATGATTAATTCATCTTTAAGCTTGAGAAATGTTCCCAAAATCAATTGCTTTGAGGAGGGGAGGGATTTAGTAGTATTTGTTTTTGACAGAAAATAAATTTTAAAGAATATGTCTTATTCTAGCATTGATCTTACTCACCTATAATCTTTTTTTCAACACCTCTTTTATTTCTAGTTATGTTTCGCCTCTATGACACGGATGGAAATGGCTTCCTGGACAGCTCGGTAATTTTTTTCTTCAAATTTTCTGTGAAAATTTCAAAGTAGTTTGTTCTGAAAAATGCAATGAATAAATTTATAGCTATTACCACAGAAGATACAATATAATTTCCATGCACTCACACAGCATTTTTATCATCTGACTTTTTGAAAGCAAGTGATCTGAGGAAACTGTTAGGATTACAGTTTCTATTGAATAATTTGACTACAAAAAAGTGACTTTTTTATGTACAGAAAGATAAAAAAGACTTCAACCCTGTCTGAATAAAATATAAGAGAAAGATGAGACCATTGATGTAAAAAGAAAAAAAATGTGTGTGTGTGTGTGTGTATATATATATATATACATATATATATATACACATATATAGGAAAGTATCAAGAATACAGGTAGAATTTAAAGGAATTATGAAGTTGATTCAATCATTTTATTATTTTCCCACTTTTTAAGTACTGTTACTCACATACGTTGATGAAATGGGTAATTATATTTAAAACTGCTTTGGCAAACTTCCCTTCTCATCCGATTTTAAATCCAACTTGCACTCTATCTATAATTTTACTCATAAAAATCAATAGAAGAAAAATAGCATCTCACAGAAAGTAATAATTAAATGTTTATTTTATTTGTAGTATATGCAAATCATTGACAGTTTTCAGAGGAGAAGTTAGACTCTTAGTTCTCAAATCAGGGCCTCCTGAGTATATCCATCTCAGTTTCCACCAATGATGTATTTTCTATTTAACATTTTGTATATTATATCATGTCCTGTTTTATGAAGGTAATATAAGAATATTAACAAAAGAGTAAGTGTCACATTATGGAAATTTTGAAGTACATAGGTACATGTAAAAACAAATGTTTTGATATATTTAATATTGATTAAAATAAACATTATTTCTGATAATGAGTTTCTCTCATCATCTGATATGTCTCTCTATGGCAGAACTCAAAGACTATTACAAGCAAAGCAGTGAAGTTAGAGACATATTTATGTAACACTGAGTAGGATAATGGTGCATTCGTTTCTCCAGAGAGAGATAAAAATATATAATTCCTACTCTAGGAAATGACCACCAATCTGAATTGTTGCTGTGATTGTGGGATTTCTTATGTTAGGGTCTTTCTAATTTTTCAAATGCTGTTATTTTTAAGTGCCTAGTAGTGTTCAGTTTTCCACTTAGGAATATTAAACAACATGATACATTTGCTCATTTTCTGGTAGCATTTCATGGCTAGAAGTTTAGATTTCTTCTACATATGTCAATATGCTTATTGTAACATTTCTGACTACACTAATGCAAATTATATTTTTAATGCAGATTTGTTTTCTTTTTCTTTTTAATTAAATTAAAACAATGTTTCTTTACTAGGCTCTTAGCCATGGGTTGGCAGCTGATTAGAAAATTTAGTCAAATGCTTTTCTTGGTCTCTGGCCATTTTTTGGTTAACATATAGTAGATTACTAGCAATATTTATAACTATATTCCCAATATTAAACAATGAGCTGAGGATAAATAAGTTTGTTTATGATTAAATTAGTCTTTTTTAAAATAAAGGTCTGGATTTAATTTCTATGATTTTCTCCATATAACTTACTGCCCCAGGATGTTTCCTTCACTGTCAGGTAGGAAGCACACCTTCTGATATCATTTGTCTTTGAAATTTAAAGGCTATGTTCATATACTGGAGATACAACAGAAGAAAATTAATACTTTGAGAAATGACCAGTATGTCTAATAATGCTAGTTAATGTTTATTGATCACTTGTGCCAGATAAGATAAATGTATTTCATGTAACAGCATATTTAATCTTGGTAGCAACTCTATGAACTAGGTACTATTACAATACCCATTTTACTGTTGAGGAAACTTAGAGAGGTTAAATGACTTATCTAGTACCACATGTGTACACAATAGTCCACCAAAAATAGCTTCTGTTCCTCCAAACATATCCAGAGACTTTAACAGTTCCAAACCATTAAGGCATATATAAGCAAAGATAAAGTAACTGGAAGATTAGTTACACACACACACACACACACACACACACACACACACACACTTCTAGCCTCTAATTGCAAGGGATTAGTGTTTAAAATTTTTTCTCATCTGTAATAAACACATTTATATTTGCATTGTTTCTGTGATGACCTGTGTTATATAACATTTTCATGATTTCATATATATATATATATATATATATTTTTTTTTTTTTTTTTTTTTTTTTGCGGTACGCGGGCCTCTCACTGTTGAGAGGCTCAGCGCCATGGCTCTCACTGTTGAGAGGCTCAGCGGCCATGGCTCACGGGCCCAGCCGCCCCACGGCATGTGGGATCTTCCCGGACCGGGGCACGAACCCGTGTCCCCTGCATCGGCAGGCGGACTCTCAACCACTGCGCCACCAGGGAAGCCCCCATATATATTTTTTTGGAGAGAGAGAGTGTAGCTTTCATCAGCTTCTCAGAGGGATCCATGAATCCCCCCCCAAAAAAAACCCTCTTTTACTATATTTTCTTCTTCATTTTATGCATATTAAGCACGTACATTAGATCAGAGGTTTTAGAAGAATAAATTTTATTAATATACTTTCAAGCCTTATTCTTTATACTTCTTATATTTTAAATTATCATACTATGAAATACCGCTTTTAATTGTCATGGACAGACTACCCTTAAAATTATTAGCATTCACAAAGTATGTTTAATCTTTTCTGAAGATACAGAAAAATTAAAACATTAAATAAATCGGTATGAAAAAATGTTATAATTTATTTAGCCAAGGCATATATATTAACCAGCAGTTCTTCAAAGAGTTGACGTTGAGCAGAAGAATGTGAAAATTCAGACTAAAATTCTATCCCCTCATAAAATAAACTCTGCATGCACTTAGCCTCCAAACCTTAACCTGAACACACCTCTAGCAGAGCAAATTTTACCAGTAAATGGCTAGAACCATCAGTATACGTTCTCAGTGTATCAGAATAAAAATAAAACTCTCAGCTGCCCTCAAACCCTTCCTCCCACCCTTGGTTTTCAAGCTGTGGGGTCAGGATACTCAGTACTTAAAAATCACAGCTTTTTGTGAAAATATGCAGGCTCCTACTTTCATCAGATGCTGCTTTCCAAACAAAAATTTTCTTAAAAATCTTCTCCTGGAAGAAAACCTTTCTTTGTATAGTTGTGCCCTCTCCTGGTGAAGGTTTCTAGACAAAGTACAAAGGAATGTATATTTAGGCTCTTCTTTTATGTATAGTTAAGTAGGTCTTTAAAATGCAGAGGTATATATTTACTTTTTATATAAAATTAATCATCTCACTCCTTTAGATTTTGAGCTACATGTTGAACAAATCAATTCCTGTAAGTCAAAGTTGAAGAACTTACTAAGACCTTGTATTCATTTTCCCTCTCCTTCCTTCCCTCCCTCCCCTTCCCTTCCCTCTCCTCCAGGAACTAGAAAATATCATCAGTCAGATGATGCATGTGGCAGAGTACCTTGAATGGGACGTCACTGAACTTAATCCAGTAGGTATAGGAATGATTTAACTGTTGGCTACATTCTAGAAGACCCCTTTCTCTTTCATCTTTTTTGCAATCCTAATATATTACTGGCATTTGATTTTTTAAAACTTTTTTATTGGAGTATAGTTGATTTACAATGTTGTGTTAGTTTCAGGTGTACAGCAAAGCGCATCAGTTATACGTATACATGTATCCACTCTTTGTTAGATTCTTTTCCCATATAGGTCATTACAGAGTATTGAGTAGAGTTCCCTGTGCTATACAGTAGGTCCTTATTAGTTTTCTATTTTATATATAATAGTGTGTATATGTCTTTTGATAACTCTAAGTTACTATTTCTAATCAATAGCTGAAGTGGATTCTGAACAAGAAGAAGTATATGTGGTTTTCTGAAGCCCTTAGTGATAATAACTTTTGCTTTTCTTCCTCATGGAAATTAATTTGCATGGTAGTCTAATAGAGGTGTAGGTGAACAGAAGCTGCTGATGACACTGCTAAGGTCATACCATGCCACAAGAAAGTCAGAACTGACATGTTTATTATGATCGCCATGATTTTCCTTATATGGAAATAGCTAAAATATTCCATCTAAAAGAGGATGAAGGCGATTAAGAAGACACTAATGATGGTTTACTATGCACAGTGCACTCTTATCTTTGCATATGTGTTATTTAAGGCTCATAACTCTACAAGGTAGATACTACTATTTTATTCATTTTACAGATGAGGAAATTGAGACCCCCAATTTTTCTTCATTTATTTTATTAAAGTATAGTTGCTTTACAATGTTGTATTAATTTCTACTGTACAGCAAAGTGATTCAGTTTTATATATATATATATAAAACTATATTCCCATTTGGGGAATATAGAAAGTATATATATATATATATATATATATATATATATATATATATATACACATTCTTTTTCATATTCTTTTCCATTCTGGTTTATCACAGGATATTGAATATAGTTCCCTGTGCTATACAGTGGGACCTTGTTGTTTATCCATTCTATATATAATAGTTTGTATCTGCTAACCCCAAACTCCCAATCCATCCCTCCCCACACACCTCCCCCTTGACAGCCACAAGTCTGTTCTCTATGTCTGTGAGTCTGTTTCTGTTTTGTAGTTAAGTTCATTTGTGTCATATTTTAGATTCCACATATAAGTGATATCATTTGGTATTTATCTCTTTGTCAGGCTTACTTCGCTTAGTATTATAATCTCTAGCTCCATCCATGTTGCTCCAGTGGCATTATTTCATTCTTTTTTTGTCTGAGTAATATTCCATTGTATATATGTACCACATCTTCTTTATCCTTTCATCTGTTGGTGGACACTTAGGTCACTTCCATGTCCTGGCTATTGTAAATAGTGCTGCTCTGAACATAGGGGTGCATATATCTTTTCGAGTTATAGTTTTGTCTGGATATATGCCCAGGAGTGGGCTTGCTGGGAGGCCCCAAAATGTTAGTTACTTGCCCAAAACTCTGCAGCTAGTTAAAGATTGAGCTAGGAAACTTTAATCAAATTGTTTCAAGAAATAGTATCTAACAATGCCTATAAGAGCATTAAAAACCTCTTATTTTCAGTAGATTTATACCAAAGCTACAACATCATTCAAATGTGTATTAAAACAAACATGATTCGCAACTTTTACTTTGGCCACAAGAATATTTGGGGGAGAATATTATTATTGATTTTAGTTTCTCTTTGAAACCAACTAAGTTTAGCATATTGTACATTAATTAAGTAAATACAAATCAATTTTATGTAAATGGTTTACATTTTGTATGAATTCAAAGAGCCTATTTAACCACATAAATTCACATTTATGCAGTCAACAGCATGGTAATGGCATGATTATGTGATAGGAGCGGTCTGATAGCTTTTCCCTTGCTTTGCAAACTAATGCGGTTAAAGTACAACAAAGTCAATGCAATGTCATGGAAAGGGAGAGCACCTTTCTTACTGGGATTAGGGTTTTCCAAGTTTTAACTCAGCTGATTTTTCTTTTTCCTTTTTTTATTTTTGAACATGGAAACACACACGCTGTGCACATGATGAGTGGCGGGTATCATTAACAAAATTGCAGTATGCGTATGGAATAATAAAGTAGATGGTAACGTATTTAATTCTAAGAATACCGTTTGATTCATCTTAATACTATTTTCACTGAAATCAAAGGACTCATAAGTTCTGCTGCCTTTTCTGGTTATGTTAATGTAAAACACAACATTGTAAATGTAAAAGATACATGCACTTTTATGTTCATGTGAATATAATTCACCTATCAATCAAGGCTCTTGTCCTCACTGGAGTAACAGAGGGAAGGGGGTCTTTTTCAATCAGCTTTGAAAGCAGAAGGAGGCACCACCACATCACCATATTTGGCGGTGGGGGGTTTGAGAAAAGAGGGATCTGGATGCTCTAAAGAAGGAACAGTTAGTGGTTGGGCAGTCTAATTAGGACAAATACCTACTGGAAAATACAAATAAAAAGCTATATAGCATTATTAGTCATTTGTGACACATACTGACAAGTCTGCCCTTTCTGTGGACAGTATAAAGAGTAAAGATAAAAGACGGCTGTTTGCTGTCATAGTAACTGCCTCATCCTGCCTGATGATTCAGCAGCTCTCCCCATTTTAAACACATGTGTACATTTGTACACGTTGTCTGACTCCTGGTAAGTTTGCATAATAACTAAAGAGAATTGTACATTTCAGGTTAATGGCTCAGGGTAGACTGAGATGCCCTCGAAGGGAGTTTTTAAAAACTAACCCAGGTTCTACCATTAGATTTATTTAGTACAGTATGAAAGTATCAGCCCTCTGAAACAAGCACTCTGTGTTTTACTTCTCTCCTCATCTGTTCATTTCTGCTGGTTCATCAGAGTGTCTTCAAGGGGGAGGGCCTTGTAATGAGACCTTATGCCATTTTGCCCAATTCTAAATGATTTCCCTTGTCTTTCATTTTGAGTGTGATGAAATAATTATTTCAACATCACTTTGTTCCGAAGAGTCTCTTTCTGCTACCTATAGATAAGTTTGTTTCAATGAAGGAAAATAATCTGATTTTCAAAAACTTGCTGAGGAAAGACACCAATCCACTAAGTTCAGGGATGTTGAGGCAAATAATACTTCTGTCCACATATCAAGTTATTCCATTTATTGCACCTTTTCAAATTTTTCTTCTAATGCTCTCTGTACTTCTTTCTTTTTTCAAGTTGATTAAAAGCTCCATATTAGATAAATGTGGTGAGTTACTTCCTTCACTGCATTCTACCATGTTTGCCACTTTGGTGCCATTAGATGGGAGGTACTTTGCCTTCCCAGCAGCCAGGGGTAATATGTTTGGGTAATATATATTAGCAAATATAATTTCTGCTAATATAACACTAACAACACCTATATTACACTTACTATATATGCTAGATACTCTTCAAAGATACTTATAATGTATTAGCGCCTTTGACCTCACAACAGCCCTTCGAATTAACAGCTAATATTAGCGCTATGCAGCCGAGAGATAAATACATTACAGACAGACACTACGGAGAGCACTTTAGGACACTCTGTGCAAGTCTTCCTTAGAAAAGAAATCGAATCAAAAAATTATTTGTTTGTTTATCTTCTTGGCTCCATTAAGTTCTGATAGGCAGTTAAAAGCAACTTAATTCCTCCGCCCCACACCACTTAGCGAAGAATTATTTCAGCTCTTTGCCGTGAAGTTAATTTGGTCTGTCATTGTCTGGCATATATTTGAATTTTTTAAAGTAATCTAGAGAAAGCAATTAAAGATCACTTTCATGCTTAGAGATACCTTCTTGTCTAAGCTGTACCATCCAGTGACAAAATATTAATAAGTTAAGCGTTTATTTATAAAAGCTGATCAGTGTAAGTAGTCAGGTTTTTGAAATCATAGCAAAGCTGCTATATGCTCAATAATAGGATTAACATGGTTCCGAGTTATTTAGATATTTACCTCAACTCTCTACTTAGCTGCTAGTCACAGTTTATTATAACCAATTCAGTGCAATACTTTGTTGTGTCATATGAAATTTATTTTATTGGTTTATTTCAAGTTTTTCCTCATCTCCTCTTCTCCAGATCCTTCATGAAATGATGGAAGAAATTGACTATGATCATGATGGAACAGTCTCTCTGGAGGAATGGATTCAAGGAGGCATGACAACAATTCCACTTCTTGTGCTCCTGGGCTTAGAAAATGTAAGCATTTACAGAGAGGGGGTGGCCTGGTGGTAAGTCAGTGGGGTTCTCTTTTATACATTTTGATTATAAATTCATCTGGCTATTTTCTACCATTAAGTATATAGTGAGTGCCTGCTTCTAATACGTATGTCACAGTACAAGTTGACAATAACTCCTTGTATAGTAATACTTGCCACGAATATATTAATTCTTTTTAGGTATTACCGTATTATTTAATACATAATCTCTCTCTTTTTTCCCACTATTTAAAGTGCAATCTTGTTAAAAGAAAACATTGACCTTATTTTATCTAATGGAAGAAACATCCCAGTATTATTGCATTCTGTGCTCCCCCTCCCCATGAAGATCTATTTTATTAATAACCAAACCCATACTTGGGGGAGCCAATTATATATAGAGGTGGTTGAGTATATATGCTTGTGTGTGTGTGTGCGTGTGCGTGTGCGTGTGTGTGTGTAAATGTTTTCCTTACATATCAACAGTCTGTCAAGTTCTTCCTTCTAAGCCTGTCGAAATTTTCTTATATCATTGCCTCCAGTGATAATTAAAACTGGTGGTTTGGGGAATAAAGTAGATCAATATAAGATCAGAATGTGATATGATAGTGACTTTGAGTCCAAATCTTGCTGCCCCGGCTTAGTGTGAATTTTAGTAATAATTAATTTAAAAATCCAATGAGTCAACGCTAGATTTTTATACTTAGCTTAATAAATAAGAATTAACTATAACATGAGTATAGTAAAATTTATACTTAGATTCAAAGAGTATTACTGATGGAGAGCACCCTAACACATAGAATATTTAGAGTTTTGAGATGCAAGAGTGTAATGTCCACCACTTTGCTGCTGACCTCCACATTTTTCATGCTTCCCGTTACCAGCAATGATTTTTCAGATTCAAGACTATATACCACAGTTACTCAAGACACCAATTTTTTTTTAAAGACAGTTCTCAAGAGATCTTGCAGTCTGTGTTTGTAAAACATGTGAGAGTATATAAAAATAGGTTTGTACATATTTACATAGGGGTTTGGGAATATATAAATGGGTTTCAGATGGTAGAATTTGTCTCCAGTTCACCTTCAAATTCGTTTACATTCAGGTTAATCTTAGCCTTCATGAGGCCCATGGGATTTTAGACATGGTCAGAGGCAGGAAAAGAAAAATTACTAATAGATGATAAATAGGAAATTACCCTTAAAGTAAATAATTTATTAAAACAAAACTAATATAGACCTTATTGTTAATAGATACATATTTCTACTTTTTACAAATTAATGAAGCAATACTTCCTGTATCTGATGTTCTTATACTATACATAACCTAGTATCTTTTGTAATAACTTACTATATATCTCTGTATCATAAATATGTGTTTATTGTTTGATATACCTTCTGTCAAAAGCATATGTAAATCAGACTGTTGGGAGAAAACAGAAAGAAAACTGACTAAATGTTAACTTTGTAAGGTTTGGTGTATATTCTATACTGAAAAATAGTTGGCAAATGACTATTCAAGAAATTCTATTGATAATGGTTCCCAAAGGGAATTTTATATTTTTAAAGATAAAATGTTTTTATTCTAAATATTTATGGAAATTCTTGTATGAGAGAATGAAAGAAGTAAGTAAATCATTTGGTAGTTGAGAGTTGGACAGGAAAGTACAGAAATGGAGATATAGTCATCTATATTTTTAATATCACAGAAAGATTTTGAAATAATGTTTTCTTTTGGAAAATATTACTTAGAAATTCCTTAGTTTTATTCATAAATACATATATTTGTGAAATTATGAAAATAGCATTGGTAAATATAGTCCACAAATCTATGTGGATTTAACTAAAAATATTTTAAACAAATACAATGTACCTCATCAGTTTCTAGTGTAGCAGTAACTTTATTTCAACGGAATGACAGTTCTTTGCCATTAATGTCCATCAGGTTAATGATACATAATTTACTTTATATTCATATTCTTAGATTTATATTTTATGTTTTTCGTTAAAAGATTTTTTTTTGGAGCTAATAGGAGAAATCGATTCAGGGTTTCAAAGAAACCCAAGCTGTGTTCCAAAGTTGTGTTCCCAGTGATGGCCACTAGATGGCAGGGCTACATTATTTAACATTTGTAGATCAACTTGAATATGAGGTTGGATGGTTCCCCTGTGAAGAACAATTCTGAGAGTATTTTTTCACTTCTTCAAAAAAGAATAAGTCAATAATGTTTTTAAAATTGGCTTTTAATAAAATGGAAAATCTATGTAATTATGATCACAAATCAGAGCATCTATTTGTTAAAAACAGCTTTTTAATTCCCAGGCATGGTAAGTGTTTTACAAACCGGTAATGACACAATGACAACTGAGTGATGAGGGCCTTTTTTAGTAACTGAGATTTATTTCCTTTTCTGTAGGCAGTAAATGTGTTTTGTTATTACCTGTAGAGAATTTGATTCATGGTGTCATTCCCTCCTACTTCGCCCCCCACTTTTGCTTATGAGATTGGAAATCTAGAAGCTTTAGGTTGAATTCAGCCATTTATTGTGAGGCCTGTCTTGTTATGTTGTCCTATATATTCTTGTCTATTGTCAATTATGAGCTCAGGGAGTAGATGCTAATTGATAGTGCATGTTAAATACCACAGTGTATTTGAAAGTGACCGTGGTGTATTAGCCCAATTACCCCGATAAGAATATTGCCCTGGGAGAGCAGTCCTCACGTGAAATGTAAGGTAGAGCAGTTGTGATTTTATTGTAGTTCATTTTTCTCCATCAACAGAATTTTTTAAAGTACTCTATTTTACCTAATACCCATTGTGGTGCTAGGATCAGAATTGTAGTTTATCAGAACCTAATTCTTTATCAAATGCTAGGGAGTAGAAGTCATTTCCTTTCTCTTACAAGAAGTTCTTCACACTTCATGAGACCCAGTATGAAATGGTATAGTCTCTTACATCTGAAGTAAAATCGAGTGTTTGGGTGGCATATGTGATTTTGATTACAATGAAAAATTTATGCTTTAAATAACTGTATCTAGCAATAAACTCTGCTCTAGTGATTGGCAAACTTTGCCTGTAAAAGGACAGATAGTTAATAGTTTAGGCTTTGTGGGTCATAAGGTCTCTGTTGCAACTGCTAGACTCTGCCACTACAGTGCAAAAGCCACCACAGACACCACCTAAATGACAGCAGGGCTGTGTTTCAATAAAACTTTATTTACAAAATAGCTTGCTGGCCATATTTGACCCAAGGGCCATAGTTTTGCTGACTCCCAAGTTATTCTATCATTAATCTGTCATACAAGCAGAATGAGTGTTAACTGTTTTACAATTATCTTGGAAAGAGAAATCTGATTTTTTTTTTTTTTTCAGTTTAGCTCAATTAGACCACCCCAGCAAGACATAAGGACTAATGAAGAGATAGTAGAGTGGCAGTGAACGTTATCAAATTGGCCTTCACCCTGGCTTGATTATTAACTAACTAGGTCACTTTTTTGCCAGTCATCTTATCTGGACATGTAAAAAGAAATTAGTCAGGAATATCACTTTCCTTTTCTGATATTCTCTCAGTTCAAACATTTGTTTTCCTCGATGAACAGGATAATTAGTAATGCTCCAATTCCTGAAATCTGGAATCTTGGATCATTATTAGGTTTTCCAAGGAAAATTCCTGAATTCATATTATCATAAAAACAGGAATACACATTTAAATAGGAGCCTGGCTTAAAATAAGGATACCTTCACTTCTTAGTGTTGGATTGTTGGGCCCAAGTCTGGCCTGTATGATTTTTGAAAGGTTATGTATGTTGATTTCACTATATGTTCTCAGAGTCCTGGTCTTTAATCCCTATATATAGTTTAAACTTTGCCATTGATTGAAATGTTTTAGGATACAGTTTTTTGCCTGATTCGATAAAGTAGAAGTAATTCTTTGGTTTGCTTCCTGATTTCTGATGAAATGTGTCCCTTGATGAGTATGAGGGAAAGCAGAAGATTATGTATTCTTAATAGACTAAGCTATATTTGGAAAACTAATGTTTCACACTCTATTTTTTAAAATTTAATTTGATTAAGATGTTGTTCTGCTGTTTGCACAATCTGGAAAGGAGTTATGAAGCTGGATAAATGCAACAATTCTTGAGATTCCACACTGGGTCATTCAAGGAGAATAACCGCGTGATGCTACTGAGAGTTGAAATGGCATTTGAACCTTAAGACTATAAGGGTCTGAGCCTGACTTCAGAAAGTGGGATCTGGAGATGGGCAGTTGATTGCAGCTCCACTCAGAATTTTAAAACTTCTTTCTGCATTCTCTTTTCTCAGGCTTGATATAGTTCATCTTTTTGTCAAAAAGAACAGTTTCTTTCATATCATTATAATTTGGGGGAGACCTTGAACAGAAAAGTAAGGTAAATTAATGGCACTTATTATTTCTTGAGTTGGAATCCATGTGCGACCTTAGCTCTTCTATGTGTCATAAGTGAGGTCAGTTGGAACAGGGACCTGGCTAGGCAGGGGGATGGGAGCATTTTGGCTGTGACATCAGTGAAATTTCTCCTTGAGGTCCTTCGAAAAAAATGATATTATTTATAACAGCCCTAGTTCACTTGAACACTGTCTGCAATCTTTGAGGTATTTACAGAAAAAACTAATACTTCAGAAATCACTAAGATAATGAAATAGTTTTCAATATTTTCCAGAAAGCATTCGTCCCTTCAAAGCCTCCTTGTGACTTACAAGGGATTAGAAGGCGAGGAAGACCCTGGCACTCCCTCTCTCTGTGTTAATTTGCCTGTGTTTCATTAAACGTTTCTCTGACACATGCACAGAACTGAACTGCTTCATTATAAAATACAGTGTTTACTAAATATCAGGAATAAATTTTTATTAAGAGTAATGTCTGGTAATGAAAAAACCAGTAGAACACACTTTTATGAAATAAAGTATCATAAACCTACCAACATCCTTCTCAAATCTTTTGGCTGAAACACTGGGATGTTATACAACTCAACCCAATTGATGGTAATGATATTTGCTGTTTATATAACACCAGTCTTCTGAGGAGCTAAATTGACTTCACAGGTATTGTATAATGAAACCTCACACCATGGCCTGGGTGAGGAAAGTGGTTACTTTCATTTTATTAGAGAGGAAAATAAGAAAGGTGAAATGGCTTATCCACATTTTCATCAGAGGCCAGGAATCAAGCCTTCCAGATTCCCTCTTCATTGCTTTTTTATAAAAATGAATTCCTCTCTATGACAATAAATATTTATTTGCAGTGGAAGTACTAAGAGGCATATGCTCTACTGGCTGATAGAATATAGTAAGGGACAGAGTCTCCCCCTTCCCCAGTAAGTTTACCATCTAAATAAGACAAACAAGACAAGACATGAAAATACATAGCGTTGGCGTTTAATTTGCGCTGCTTAGAAGTAGTTGGCTCCTGGTTTCAATTTCTTCTCTTGAAGTCACATACATATTTCATCCTCTGAATATTCTGGCAATGTATCCGGCTAAGAGCTATAAAGTGATTTAATTTGTTTTTTGGTAGAGCATTTTATGTCGGGGTAATGGATTTGTGCATCAGTGGCAGCCTGTAACATGGCTAAGTGTTCTGATTGACAGAACACCCACGTTCAGACTTGTTTATTTTTTGATAAGGAAAATGCCAGCTAACTTAGTCCATATGTGCTCTTCAACAAGAGAAGGCTTATTCACATGTAATGGACACTCATTTAAAAATAAAATGACAAGGCTTATGAGAACAGTAATACATAAGAAAATTAAATTTTCTTTTCTCCTTTTCACTTAAAAATGTCTTTTTAAGCATTAATCTAATTATTTAAGCTAATACTTAATGCTGACTATCAATATGTTTGAAAAAAATTAACCTCTTTAACTTTTAACATCAGGGTATCTTACTCTTATTTGAAGGAATAGAAATTTTAAAACATAGATAGTTTGGAAGCTATAGCAAAATTAAACAAATATATAAAGCATTCCTTTCACATAATAAAGATACTAGAAATCATATGACTTGAGCAGACCAGAACTGGATTCAGAAATTACTATAAAATCTATTTCTTAAGCTTTGGGAAAAAAACCTGAAACACCATTGTCTTCTGATGGCACCTTCTGCAGAAGTGCTTTTGCTGAGAACTTGTTAGTTCTTTGTCAGGAAAATGAGGCTGAGCATTGTCAAGAACCATGAAGGGTCTGAGAGTTACCCTACTTGCAAGTGAACAAGTGAGCTTGCCACAGTTCCATGGGTGCTGGCAGAGGACATGAGCACCTGGGTCAGAAGCAAAAACTTGTTTACTCACAGCAAAGAAGCAATAGGAGCTTCACATCTGAGCTAGTTCTCCTGGCCCATAAAGTCTCTTAGGGGTGATGGAGAGAGGTCCAAGTAATTGCCTTGCACAGCATCAGAGGTCAGAGCCCCTGGCTTGGGGAAACTAAATCTTTTATAATACACAGTAAACAAACTTGCTAAACCTTTGCTTAGAAGGGAGAAATTATCTTTATTACACCGGACAGTAAGGAAACCTGCCCTCTGCACATCTCTGTTGTGCAAGGCTGTATGTTATTCAAACAACTTTGAAAAGATAACTTGGAGAAAAGGACAGTTCTTCTGCTTACAAAATGTGCAGAAATCCAAGAGACCCATGGAGAATTACCTCCCAGAAAGCATTTTCATTAATGTTTTATATTATGATGCAAATTTGACATTTCTGGTTCTAATGTAGGAATTAGTTACTGTGGATTCAATTGGGTACTTCAAATCTGGTGGTTTATCTCTTGATAGGGAATAGGAAAAAGTAGTTAGGAAGCATTATTATTAATATTTTATTATCCAGAGGAACAAAATGATGTGGGCATGTTTATACTGTCTCACTACCACAGAATTTGTATTAGTGCCCCAGCACATAATAGGTGCTCAAAAAAATATTAGCTCAACGTGTTTTAAGAAGTATGGCAACTTGACTAACCTAAAAAACCATGACCTGCAGTGGTTTCTATAGAATACCAATAAATGATGTCTAAAATTAATCTGAGTTTGATATAGTTTGGTACATGATGTACAAGGACTACATGTTAATACAGAAAATGATGGTAATAAAAGTAATGATGTATAAAACTTCATTTAATATCTTCACCTCCTTGTAAGGAATCTTAAGCATCATATTATTTCATTTTACTTCAATGTATCTAATGTATCTAATAGAGAATAGCTATTATAATATTATATAGAGTTTTACTTAGAAGAATAAATAATAATTACAGTCGTCTTGCTAAAATGTGAATTCATTGAACTCAAGGTTTTATTGTGGCAAATAATGGTAGAGACTGTTATAAGTAAATACAGTAATATAGTTGTAATATTTTTGCCATCTTTCCATGAGATTAAAATCATTCATATTTTGTAAAAGAGAAGTAAAATAATAATGTAATTAGAGCCTCATAAAAGTTTATGTTTTTAAATTTTCTATTTGAGACATACAAAAATATATTAGTGTCAATTATAACATGTAAGGAATCCCCCAACTGAAGCCTTAGAATATCATGAATAACTTACTTTTAAGTGTCATTCTTTCCCATCCCATCCCACCCTTCTACCTCCTTATAAGAGCTAACCACCATCATGAAATTTGCCTATTCCTACCATTAAGCAAGGGTTAACATATTCTGTCAAGGTTTTCATCTCTCAGAATCTTCCACTCAAGAGTATTTTCTCTTCCTTTATTCACTGATTTGTTTATGGAGTTGTGCTAGGAGTAAAGTATACAGAGGTGAGGCAAACACGCCTCTGTTCTGAGGAGTGCTCAGTGTGGCGCACGGTTATGATGGTTGGGACCTGCTGTTGAACTGTTGATATTAGGCAAGAATTTGTGGGTTGCTATAGCATCCGATATTTGTTAGCAGGATCTCATTCCACTAGAGCACATGTGGTTTTCTAGACTCTGTGGCAATCTTGGAGAAAGTCAGAGATGAAATAACAGATTGTCTTCAAATGCTTCAGTCCAGCTCTGAATTTTATTGGCACTTACATATTCCACTGTTTACTTCATTAAGTGAAATCTTTTTCTCTTGCGTCCCATGCAGAATGTGAAGGATGACGGACAGCACGTGTGGCGACTCAAGCACTTTAACAAACCTGCCTACTGCAATCTTTGCTTGAACATGCTGATCGGCGTGGGGAAGCAGGGCCTCTGCTGCTCCTGTGAGTATGTTTGCTTTGCCCGGATGTCATCACCTCTGGTGAGAAGCGATTGATTTCGTGGAATAGTCCTATTTGTAGACGGAGTTAAGAAATCACCTGACCCTTCCCGTACCTATGATTTATCTTTCCCTGAAGTATGTTTCTGAAGGTTTAGATCACTCTAGTTTTAACTTTCTTCAATTTTGGAAAACCTTCTTCTTGGAAAAGAAATAAGGACATTTCCCAATTCACTAGCCATTTTCTTTCCACTGTAGTTTAATTTATTCATGGTTCCCATTTCTTCTGGGAGTATTATGAAAATATCCATTGGTCTCTCATATTTATATCTTATGCATGTTTGTCTTTTTTCTCTCCCTAAGTTATCGCTTTATTCACGTTGTCTTCCTATAATGAGCTAATTCCTTTCAGTTTTTTAAAGATGATTGACTGATTATCAGTTTCCATTCAAGCTAAGAAATCACAAGGAACACGCACTCATCTTATACCTCAGGCACACGATTCTTAATTCTATAACGAAGAAAATCTAATATACGGTTAATGGATATTAGACCCCAAAGTGTTGCCAGTTCATGAATTGTGGCCATTATTTTTATTTCGGTACACTTATCTTTACAATATTTATTTTATTCTATGGTGTACTTTTTGGTAGTATAGGTAACAATTTATAAAAGGCACTTAAGAAGTTTTAAATAAACAACATGTATACCTGAGGAACTTTTGCATTCCCTGATGCCTCTGCTAAAACAGAGGGAGGGCTTCCCTGGTGGCGCAGTGGTTGAGAGTCCACCTGCCGATGCAGGGGACACGGGTTCGTGCCCCGGTCCGGGAAGATCCCACATTCCGCGGAGCGGCTGGGCCCGTGAGCCATGGCCGCTGAGCCTGTGCATCCGGAGCCTGTGCTCCGCAACGGGAGAGGCCACAACAGTGCTCTCACTGTTGAGAGAGAGTCTCCCGCGTACCGCCAAAAAAAAAAAAACAGAGGGAATATTGAGTCCTCTTCACTAAAGTGTGACTTTGTCTTGGTCCAGCACGTTGTCCATCCACGCCCTTTTCTGCAGTGTATGGAGTTACTGAAATTGTCAGGTTTATTAGACATATCCCATTTTCGTGCATTTATATTAAATCTAATTTTTTACCTGGCTTCCATATAATACATAATTTTCAGATATTATTTTTAGCTAACAGCTTCTTTGGTAGCATATTTGGGAGTTGACTTTCTCTCAGATGTTTTATTTTACATTAAAAACCATATAGTAGGTACACTTTTAAATGATTTCTTACGTGTTTAAGGATTTTAATAAAGTTACGTAAAATTACCTCGTGCCGCTTTAGAGGGCAGTTTCTAGTGGCCACATTTAAAAGGCTATGTATACCAGAACATTCTCCATGTACAAAGGAAGTAATTTGTTTTCAAAGTTTTATTATTTTTAAGGAAAATAATTTTTCATGGCACTGTCTATTGATGGGAGCTTATGAAACAAAATGGTAATTCTCAAATAACATGGGCAATATCATATAAGAGTGAGAACCTTGCTCACAAATCTTAACTGATTACTGTGCAAATGTAATACTCAACATTATTGCCAATATGGAAGAGAAGAGAAACTGCATTTTCTTCCTCAGTGTTGCCAAAGGAAATCACAGAAGTGGATATCTGGGAATAGTTTTACTATAGAAATATTATATTTTCATTCTAACTTCATGCAGTAGTTAATTTTTGTTTGTTATATTGAGAGAGCTGCTTGGTTGTTTTTTACTTAATTTTTATTCTATGTGTTTATGCATTTAGAATTCTTAATTTGAAACCAGTGTTTTATTAAAGAATATCTGTATATGACCCTGAGTTATATTGAGAATCAAGCCATGAAGTAATTTAAAGATGCCAATAAAGTGTACGTGTTGGTTTTTTTATATACATTATATGTTTTATATACACACAGATACATATGTTTATACATGTGTTTCTATACATATTTGCAGATACATATAAAATTTTGCATATATATATATACAGTATGCTGCCCAGCAAAGGTTGTTCCTTTTGGACAAACAGTGCCACGATGGCAATGAGGGATGAAGTTTAACTGAAGGCCTGGCATATGATGAAATCTATTCTCTAGAAATAGACTAATCAGCCATTTAAGGTTTAGATAAATCAATAGACGAAATAGCATAAACTCATGGGCTTTTATTCCCATGCCCGCCAGCTGCTCTCATGCCTATACTTTGTAAAATATAGATCTCTTCCTTCTAGCAAATGACACCAAGCCATTTGGCAGTCATCAATTTGTCTTTAGTATGTTTGTCATCTGGGAATTATTGTGAAAAATTTGAGTGAGGCCTGATTTAATTAAGCATTTCCTGCTATTGCCATGATAGAGGAGTCTTGGTTCTTCACATGCATAATATTTCCTGTACTAATTGGCCTTTTGTATTCCATGGTAAAAAACAGTCGAGTTGGACTTTTCCTTCATGTGGCTGATTGGATTGATTAGGGAGCAGTGGCTATGAAACGAGCTTCTGTTAATGTCATTCTTTCTGTATAAAATTGCAATCAGGACCAGGATTAGCTCTGAATTTGCGTACATGTTTCCTTTCAGTTTGCAAGTACACAGTCCATGAGCGCTGCGTGGCTAGAGCACCTCCTTCTTGCATCAAGACTTACGTAAAGTCCAAGAAGAACACTGATGTAAGTGTGTGGCCATGCTTGCTTTTTGAGGGTGGTGTTTATGGATGCCTCCTCTTACCACAGTGCTTCTGTTGTGTTCTAGGTGATGCATCATTACTGGGTTGAAGGCAACTGCCCAACCAAGTGTGATAAGTGCCACAAAACAGTTAAATGTTACCAGGGCTTGACAGGACTGCATTGTGTTTGGTGTCAGATCACAGTGAGTAACATCGGAGGATAAATCTCTAGCATTCACTCAAGATGAAGATGGTATATCCCATGTTCTCTGATGAGTCCTATCCTGTAAGGCCATCCTGAATTTTAGACTAAGTCCAAGTTAGCATAAATTCATGGGGGCCTCTTATACCATGTGTGGCTCCCAAAGGGATAAATGTCAAGGTCAGATTTGTCCTCATAGAATCGAGAATTTTAGAGCTAGTGACAACCTTAGAGGTAATACTGTCATAAGGTGTTCAATCTGTGCTCCATGGAGTTCTAGGAGCTGCCAGGAAGGTAAGACACCATGGCTGTGGGTGGGCAGTGAGCCTGGGATACTGACTGGGTAGAGCTCAGCTATCCCTCTGCCCGAAAACACTATTCTGGTAAAATTTTCTATTCTATATGTTCTAAATTTATTCCAATCATAGAATCTATGGGCTTAAAAAGGGTAGCACAATGAATAATGTGGTACAAATGTGGTATATTAATTTTATAGTGAGGACACTAAGACCAAGAAAAATCTATGCAAATCATCAATGACCACATGACGAGGTAGAGATGCAGGTGGTCCATATTTTAGTTCTTGATGCTTCTAAGAACTCACCTAACCCTTCTTTACAACATGGTGTTGCCTTGCTCCTTTATTTAAATCATAAATTGAGGGATAACAGATACGGATGTAAGCGCTAGTCATTAATGGTATTGACAATCGAGAAAGGAGAGGTCACTTGGTCTTTCCCAGGAAATCTTAGCACTCTACCTAGTTTGCTTAATTGTCAAAGCTGCTTCAAGTAACTTCTGGAATAAATGCAGCTGTTAGATGGTACCTCTAGTGTTTCATATTGTACTTCTAGAAATTAATTAGAATGTACATTTTTAAGAATAGCCATGTTTTACAGTTTGGTTCAAAAACGTTTATGGGGCTGGGTTTTTCCCCCCGTCGGTTGTGTTTTCTTTTTACAGCTAGTGTATGAGTCATCTTGTTATAGGACAAATTATTCTTGCTTTTGTGGGAATAAAACGGTAGGGAGCGTTGTTTCAGTTAAGCAGATACGTTTCTCTGTAGTGCCCCTCAACACCCCTCCCCAACACACACGCCATTTAAAAATTTTTCTTAAACACACACACACACATACACACAGGATAATGAGAAAAACAAACTGTGACTTGCATTTCAAAAGTACAATTAAGTACTTTTTTTAAAATGAACACATTTTCTTCAATCATTTTCAGCTATTACTCAGTCAAATTATATTTACATTTGAAATTTCCTCAATTATGAAAGACAGTTTTATTTTTTTGAAGTGTTTGGTTATTGTAATAAAACGTCTAACAGTGATTAAATTACACATAGAAATTACTTAAACATGTTGAGTTCTCAGTTTTAAGAAGACCAAAACTATTTCATTTATTAAAAAATTTGGGCCATTAAAAAATATTAGTTTTCTTTTTTTTTTCTTGCTAAGCATCTATAAAAATATTTCGGTTTTATTTCTGATCTTGTAGGAGCCCGTTCCTCTTACTTTCCCCATAAAGTGCATCTTTCATTAATTATATCTTTACTATAAACTGAAGTTAGAGAATATCAGAATTTATTTCTTTGTTGTATTTCAAGTTATTTTGCCATCCTTCATACATTTCTTTTTTTTTTTTATTTTTGTGGTACGTGGGCCTCTCACCGTTTTGGCCTCTCCCGTTGCGGAGCACAGGCTCCGGACGCGCAGGCTCAGCGGCCATGGCTCACAGGCCCAGGCGCTCCGCGGCATGTGGGATCTTCCCGGACTGGGGCACGAACCCGTGTCCCCTGCATCGGCAGGCAGACTCTCAACCACTGCGCCACCGGGGAAGCCCCTCCTATTTTTATTTCTTGAAAAAAAAACAATGTGTTTAAAGTTTGAACGCTCTAAAAATATGCATTGGTGGGCTTCCCTGGTGGCGCAGTGGTTAAGAATCTGCCTGCCAATGCAGAAGACATGGGTTTGATCCCTGGCCCGGGAAGATCCCACATGCCACGGACCAACAAAGCCTGTGTGCTACAACTACTGAGCCTGTGCTCTAGAGCCCGCGAGCCACAACTACTGAAACCCACACACCACAACTACTGAAACCCGCACACCACAACTACTGAAGCCCATGCACCTAGAGCCCATGCTCCGCCACAAGAGTAGCCATGACAATGAGAGGCCCACACACCGCAACGAAGAGTAGCCCCTTCGCGCCACAACTAGAGAAAGGCCACGTGCAGCAACAAAGACCCAGCACAGCCAAAAATAAAAATAAATAAATTTAAAGAAAATTAAATAAAACTATGCATTGCTACCTTTCCTAATAGAAAAGCTTTTGGAGATTTTAAGTTTCTTTACTTGACTCCTCTTCTCCGTCCCCCATTTAATCTCTGTGAGGTATATCTTCTGCCCTTTTCATTCTATGGGAATCATTCTCCTCAAAGTTACCATTGCTAACGGTCTTATTGATAATCAGGGCATCTTGAAATTGTTTTCTTGTTTTATATTACATTTTGTTTTTCTTGTTTTCTTTCTTTTGTTTTAGTGGTTCCTCTCATCTGTGACTCCAAAATCTATATTTCTAGCCCAGGCACTCTCCAGTTACATATTTATATTTGGTCTTGATCCTGTTCCTAGTGTTGTAAGAAATTAGGCCTTTCCTTTTATAGGAAAGAAGGTGCTACCTCTGGATAAACTCTGCTTTTTAAAATCTAAGGATTTCATATCTAATTCAGTTCAGACAGCATGTCCCTAACATCTTATTCTTAACAAAAGATCAGAGTGTACATGAAGATGACTCTTTGGTCACTACAGCAAAGCACAATATAAGCTGTAAATGTATTTAAATCCTGAGTTCTACTCAGGACACAGGCTAACCAGGGACCACTGAAGGGTGTAAGGCGGAGTCAGGGAAAAGTGGCTGCCCTCTTACTAAGCTCTCCCAAGACCCGAGGCTTCCGGCTAACTTTAGCCTGATTTGCTGTAAACCATGATCTCTGGGGTTCCTGTGGGTGTTTGGTTCATGAAACAAGACTTGATATTTTTATATAAGTCCTCATGTATCCAGAAGAATATATATAGCCTTCTTAAAAATAACTTCAGCCTCTGTGCTGTTTTGGCTTTTAATGTTAAGCAATTATAAGACTATGTCTATTAATTTATAGATTTTTTGGCCTAGGTTAAACAGAGGATATTTACCTCTAAACATTTATGTATTTAGTATAATCTATACTTTCTTCCTGAACTATTGTATGAAAATTTTGGTATAAAGTTGATCTGCTTTTGACTGACACTTACACTACTGGTTGCCTTTAAACAAACTGAATCTACTTTCTTATGTCTTAATGCTTCCCAGAAAGTGCTATTAATATAACAAAGAACTAGCAGAAGTTGTGATGGGATATGGCACCGTCAAAGCTGAGCTTTAGTAAGACCTATCTGAATGGAGTCCATGAGGAATAGATTGCAGAGAGAAACAAAGATAACGAAACCTGGCTTCATTTCAGTGGTTTTCCAAATGCCATCACTTCCTTTGTACATATGACTTTTGGAAATGGCTTGAGTTTTAACTTAGTCATAAGTTAGACTGACCAGATTCTTGAGAATGTCTCTGTCCAACCAGTAAGATAGTAGCTGTACAATCTTGGGCCAAATATGTAAAAAGTTTCGGCCAGCTTCCTAATTTGTAAAATGGACTTAATGATACCTATTTTGTAAGATTTTTGTAAGAATTAAATGGCTTTTTTAAAAAAATCTATGTCATTGTGTTCAGGGAAGGCCCTATACCTACTAGTGCTTATGGAAGGACAATTATTATCGTAGTGAAAACTAGCTAAAATGTCATGTGAGGGCACAAAACCCATCCCGTGGCTCACAGAGGGCACTCCATGAATGTTACTCGTTACTCATGCCATCTCTTACTCACTTCTGGAAGGGTCTGTAGCTGCCCAGTCTAAGAATAGCACCTGCATATTCTAAAAGCACCCAGAACCATGTGGTCCCGAATATCACTAAATCCTAGACTAAGCTGATTTATTTATATTCACTAAGAACAGCTATTCCAACTGTATTCGATCAGACATGGTAACATCAGGCTTGCAATCATTGGAAACAGAAGTCAATCTCTTTTATCCTTGTCTTTCACCTCTATTTCATATATCCAACCTATCTCTGAGACTTTAAGTTTTCCCCTTAAAATATCTCTCTCAGATTTGAGTTTTTTGTCTTCACCATTCACAGCCCACGTGCAGGCTCTTAGCACCTCTTAACTAGATTAGAGTCAGAAATCTTGGCTTATCTCCCTAACAGAAGGTACTTTTCCTATAACACAGGCTGCAAACCACCTCCAGAGTCATCTTCTGAAAATACTAGTTTGTTATCATATGCCACCTTCAGCAACCTATAATAGTCCTGTGATAATAAATGCAGCTCTCACCTCTTCCTACCTCAACCTGGTTTTTAATTCTCCAAATATCCGACCCAAACCTAAGCACATGACATATATAGTAGTCCCCTGTATGCCCAGTCCCTGCTGTAGCCGAGCATGTCTGTTGACAGGCCTCTGGGAAAGCCATGCTTCCCCCCTATTTTGCTTACTCTAGTACTGCCCTGAATGCACCCACCTCAAGTTTTGACTATACCTCAGGAATCAAATTAAGTTCCACATTTTCCTTGAAATTTTCCTTGATAATAATGTTTGCCATTTTCTAAACACTTTCTAGGCTTTTATTCCACACCAAAGGAAAGACTGAAATGCTGTCCGGCAGTGTCACGTCTGCATGCTAGTGTCATCTACACTGTTAGACTACAATTTCATCCAGCTCCGGGTCCAGTATACACATTTTTCTTCTAATAACCCTAAATCTTGATGGAGTGCTGAGTTTAGAGGAGGTCCTCGATAATTCACTTTTATGACTGATAACACTGTTCTTCTTACTGCTAAATAGTGAATTTTAAATGCATGATTTAAATTTTTTTTTAAATCATCCTGTAATACTCAAATCTGCATCAAATATACAAGTAAGTGTAGACAAATGCTTAAAGATAAAAAAACCATTTTAGCACCCCTTTTTTATTCAGAACCTGTGGCTTCTTGATATAATACTATTTACCATTATGTAGATAGAATGTTAGGCTCTTAGAACTGGGTTTTATCTCCTTTTGTAAATCTAACCACTTAAAAAATAAAAACAGAAAAATCCTAAGTGAGAGCAGTATAAACTACCTTCTACCATTAGGCAACCATTTCCCCTGGGCTTTATAATTCAATCAGCCGGGCTGAATGTCATCATTGCTTCTCTCCTCCTCCCCTTGCTTACGTTCTCTGATTCTTAAGATCACACTGTTTATACCTGTTCATTTCTGCCATGAACATATTTTCTTGACATGTAAAACCTCTATTTAAAACATGTTATCATTTGCTCCGGTTGCGGTAAAATACCCGCGGTCAGGCAGGACTCACAGGATAGGAGGATGATACATGTCATTTGAGCTTCGCAAACGAAAGCTTATACGATGACTATGGATTATTGACTTTTGGTATCATGTAGGGCTTCTACTTCTTTTAAAATAGTAACTCCTTATTTCTATTCCTGCCTTGCCCCTAGGTTCTTCATGACCATTTTTTGTTTTTTTAGATTCCATATATATGTGTTAGCATACGGTATTTGTTTTTCTCTTTCTGACTTCATTCTGTATGACAGAATAAAGACGCAGACCTACTAGAGAATGGACTTGAGGACACGGGGAGGGGAAAGGGTAAGCTGGGACAAAGTGAGAGAGTGGCATGGGCATATATACACTACCAAATGTAAAATACATAGCTAGTGGGAAGCAGCCGCATAGCACAGGGAGATCAGCTCAGTGCTTTGTGACCAGCTGGGGGGGTGGGATAGGGAGGGTGGGAGGGAGGGAGACACAAGAGACAGTAGATATGGGGATATATGTGTACATATAGCTGATTCACTTTTGTTATACAGCAGAAACTAACCATTGTAAAGCAATTATACTCCAATAAAGATGTTAAAAAATTAAAAAGTGAGGCAAATACCCCCCCAAAAAATAAAAAAATAATAACTCCTAACAATAATGTTTAAAGGTTTCCGATGCCTTTAAAATAGAAAGGTTCATGCTTTAGCCAATGCCAGCATTAAGGCAGCACCCTGAAATGGCAAAATGTTAGAAAAAATGTATATAAACCAGCAAATGTGCCTCTAAATCTGGTCACTTCATTTTTCTGTAGGAAAATGATTTATTTCTTTTTTGACTCCAAATTCTCATGAAATTTTTTTTTCTATTTTTCTCCCTTTTGACTTCTTAGATTACATTGCTTTCTTCTCAATACAATGCCTTCACTCTTTTCTCAACTCCATCCAGTAAACACACACACACACACACACACACACACACACACACACACACATCATTCACACATTTTCTTTTTCTTCCTAAATTGAGACAGCTGTTTTCAATAAACATAGACCTGGCTCTAAATTAGGTGCTATTGGAAATTGTCGTAAACTCTGAAATTATTTCCAAGTATTTAATTCACTTCCAGGAATAGCTGGTTTATATTTTATGAATTTCCTAGATAAGGGACTGATTCCCTTAACATGAATGGACGTTTCTGTACATATAATAAAATAACAACCTGAGATTTTTATGCCTTACTCTTTAAAAATGCAGAGGTAGATGTGAACAAAAATAAAAACACTTTTAAAAAGGTAACGATTTCCTTTCTCTGGGGCTTCATTGGCCATTGCATTTAAGAGGCAGGATTCATCAGTGTTCTAGTTTATTTCTCTTCTTGATGAGGCTTTTTCTGTTTTGCTGATTTGGGATCTGGGTTATCTTTAAGACAATTGTCAGACTTCAGTATCTTATTGACACTGAGAAGGACTCAGCTGTGCTGTGTCTTTTTCTGTAAAATGTCGTGGTGACCAGTGTAAGCAACTTGTTTTTATTGCTGGTTATATTCACTTTTTTTTTCCTTTTTACAGTTATATTGAAAAATAACATACACGCAGAAAAGTATAAATATCTTAAGGGTAGAGCTCAATGAGTTTTCCACAAATGAGCACCCTGTGTAGCCACCATCTAATCAAGAAACAGAACATAACCCGTTTTGGGGTAGTTTTGGGGGAAAGTACCTTTTAAATTCTATTATATGGTTTCTATTTTGTTGATATTTGCTCTTTTTTTAAAAAAGAGACTTTATGCAGAAGTTTTAGTTTCACAGCAAAAATGAGGTTCGCTTTTAATCTTAATAAATAGTCCTGGGAACTATAAGCATTTTCTCACTGGGTTTCACATTTTATATTTTGTCCTCAAGTATGTCTCTGAGCAGTATGATAAATGCACTAGACCTGCTATACACATTGTGGAATGATCCGTATTTTCCAACATGGTGTCCTCTGGTTTGACACTCCTGGTTATAAATAATTTCATGATGTTGATGGACATCCAACTATATTTAGCAGCTTCCAGACTCCAGTCTTCATAAAAGTATAAGGCACCTTGCACATTATTAGTTAATACAGACTTCTTGGGGAGGAGAATTTTCTTGCACTGCGTCTCCCTGTTTCACTGATGATGATATGGTTACTCACCTCCTTGTAGACCCTGCTATATGCCTATGTTCTTGCAAGACTCTGCCTTGCAGCTGCCTAGACAAAACTTGGGAATATGGACCACGTGACAATCAAGCTGGACAATGCCATGCTGGTTTTATTTAGCTCTGCAGAGAGCAGTATTTCATAGGACCATTTGCTGGTACCTATGCTCTGAAACCCTCCAACTTCAATACGAAGAGTTACCCTTTACACACACATTCTGTTTGACTTATCAACTGTGTGATTCTACCTGAGTCGTCAGTTCCTTTTTTTTTTACCTCCTGCTGGGAAACTAGCCTAAATGCCAAAAAGCTGTCATTAAATTCATGTCATCTTTGTTATCTTTCCTTACATCTGGTAACCCTCAAATAACTGTATAGAGAGGTTAGTCATCCCTTATCATATCAGTTGTAGATTGTTAGAAACACATGGTATGGAGGCATGGAGGAGGCTGAGGCCCTCAGCTTATGTACCTGTGGTCAGTGCCCTGCATCTCTGTCCTTCAGAGTTGCATGTAAAGCTTCACTAACTACAGTCAAGAGTGAAAATCAGTACTTTCTCAATGCGTACAGACAGAATTTTTTTCTTACATCTCTCTATTTGTAGAGGCTTCGTAGAGCCTTGCATTGTCAGTTTTAAATAGGTGGTACATGCTCAAAAATCAGAAGCTTTTTCTCTGTGACACCACATTACAAAAGAGTCTTCAGAACACACAGCCTGTCTTTGGTTTGGGTTCAATTTTCATAATGATTGGTATATTCGTTTCCTAGGGTTGCCATAACAAAATACCACAAAATAAGAAAAGAAATTTATTCTCTCATCGTTCTGGAGGCTAGAAACCCAAGGTAAAGATGTCAGCAGGGTCAGGCTCCCTCTGAAGGCTGTAAGGAAGAATACTCCCTCGCCTCTTCCTGATTCTGTTAGTGGCCCACGATCCTTGGTGTCCCTTGGTCTGTGGCTCCATCACCAAATCTCTGCCTCCGTTGTCACATGGCTTTCTTCCCTTCATATCTGTCTCCTTATGTCCAGATTTCTCTCTTCTTATAAGGACACCAGTCATTGGATTAGGACCCAACCTAATTCAGTATAACTTCAACTGAACTTGAATACATCTACAAAGATATTTCCAAATGAGTTCATATTCACAAGTACTAGGATTTAGGAAATCAGTTGGGGAAAGACCAATTTAACCTGCAACACTTGGTAATCTATTGGTTTAAATCCAAAATTTCAGGGCCATGATTTATTCTAAGAAAATTAAGTCCAATAAATTAATATATTTAAGCCAGTCACTGATTTTATTTGGAGGAAACTATGCATTTGCATTTGCCAAGTGAGTGTCTGTTAATTTATTCCTATTTTGCATGTGACTTCAACTGCTTCTTTATCTTCAATACCTCCTGCCTCTTGACAAAGATCAGCAATGCCTGATAAGATTAAACCACTTTTTCAAAAGGAGTTTACATCCACGGAGAAGCAGAGCTGCTAATTATTGATGAATGTGTAAAGATACTTTTATTTCATGTTATGTGGCCTAGTGTGAGTTAATTACTGTGCAAGTAGCCTTAACTCCAAGGCAGGACGTGACAGATGTTTTAGATTCAAGGACAACAGAAATACCCCTTCAATAGTGGTGAGCTATACTATTGCTAACAGTAGATCAACCCCATTAGACTCCTATGGTTGGTTGTTAATTAACTGTTACAAAGGTAGGTTTGTTGCGGAAATTAATTAATGTAATCATGACGTAAACGGGGTGGCTTTGGATTCAAAACTGAAAAATGAAGCAGCTCCTTTTTGGTTTTGAACGAGACGTTATTTTATTAATATGTATAATTTTTCTAAAGTATGGATATTTATATTAAACTGATAGGTAGTAGGGGGCAGATATACCCGCAGATGCCTTTAAACAACTACTACTTTAGCAATTCTGTATGGTTCCAATAAGAATTATCATCTCAATTTTTAAAAAATCACTATTTAATATACTATGTTATAACACCTTAATTTAAACTTGTGACAAGGTTGATAAAAATACCAGCTTAGATTTTTACATGTAGAAAAGGAAATAACATGTTACATGATTATACACATACTTAATGTAGAGCTGATAAATATAAATTTTTATAATCATAATCGTCTTCTTATATTTATATCCTGCTCCTACTGAGATGAATCTCTGGCTACATTTACATATTGAATTAGAAAGTTAAAACTAATGATGGGATCAATTATGCCCCATACTGAGCTGTGCACTTTGGAATGACTTTGAGAAAACAGGAGGGTCAAAAAAAAAAAAAAAAGCATCCACAGTGCATAGTAGTTTCAAGATTATGCTAACAGATAAGCCAAGGAAGGACTGTAATGGACAATAATGTGTGTTTCTCAAAGGAATCAGGCTTTTTGGTAGAAAACCTAAAGCGCATATCTAATATAAACATTTCTGAGAATTGGAAAATGTGTAGGCTGGGTCACGGAAGTTGCTAAACAGTTTATTTAAGGTAGAATATATATAAGGGCAAATGTAGTATGAATCCCTTTATGATCTTGTTGGTTTGTTCTTGTAATTCTTTAAATATATTTGCTGTATCTTGGGCAAAATATAATCTGCTTCATGTTTGCTGTTGCCATGCAAAATTTGATAGTGTCCTCTTTCTCCTTTCCTAGCTGCATAATAAATGTGCTTCTCATCTGAAACCTGAATGTGACTGTGGACCTTTGAAGGACCATATTTTACCACCTACAACAATTTGTCCAGTGGTACTGGTGAGTTTTTCCTTCTCATCATTCTGCTATAACTTGGGGTGTCTGTGACTAACTGGTACACTCTACCACTCAATGCTTCCAGAGATCATTTTTCCATTGATCAGGGCAGAACTCAATAGACCTAAAATACCTCATGGCTTCAGAAAATACCCCTTTGCCCACTATATTTCCTTTTTCCTTCATGGTACAATAAACGTCTTAGTAAGGTATGCTGTAACTGAAGCTGACTCAGGTTTTATCACGTAGTCATGCTGTAGTTACCAGAAATTGTATGGGAAGAACACTTCCACATTTTACATGTTTTATAGATCTGGCTTCCCAGATAATGAAGTTATTCTTATGGACAGTTTTGCTGGTGATGCACATTATGTATCTGCAGTCGGGAGGTCTTTCACCTGAGTCAGAGGCGACTTAGAATGAGGACACACACCTTGAAGAGAGTTACGAACTGCCATTAGGTGTATTTTATCTTTCATTAGTGAGCAATAAATTTACCTGCAAAATAATTCCTTGATTTAATAAATATACAAGGGAAAAATGTGTAAGTGAGGTAATCCTGTAAAGAACAAATCTTGATAGAAAGAGAAGCAGCTATTCAAAGATAATATTCATATCACATTTCAAAATCCAGATTTTTTCTAAAGTGAAACAGTTATTTTACAAAACAAACTATCATATCTATAACACAGTTCTCATTTTTTTAAAACAACATGGAAGTTAACTAGCTGGAACTTCAGTTTGATATAATAAAAATACAACAAGTAAGAAATGTTAGACAAATACTTTTCTAAAGGTCAACTTAGAAATTAATCAAATTACTCAATTTGTACCCACTTATGATTCATTTTGTAATTATCTGTAAAATGCTGGTTGTATCTAAATTCCTTTATTTAAAAAAAATAAAACTCTCTTCTCAAACTGCAAGTATAAAGCAGAAGTAAATACCTCCATGGAGCTGAGGAGAGCAGTAACTAATTCTAAATTTCCTTTCTTCATGTAAGATTTATTATACATCTTGTAGTAAATAAGATTAATTAAAAATAATGAGAGCCATATTAAAATACATTTTAGATGAATTTTTTATTATGTTCTTTTGTAGTGTTTTCTTAAAGAGAAAGAACTTATAAAATTTTTATATATTTGCATTCTCTTTAAGAAGTGTAGTAATTTTACTGTTTTAGATGCATCTTTGTGCTCAGATTTTAACTATAAGAAGAAATCTATTATGTCATTCTGTTATCCAGCTATCTAGGTATAAAGCCCTGTTCAATTCAGTGAGACTACTTCTTTGGCCTACTTATATCAACCTCTGGTCTTATAAGTTCAAACATGACATACATTCTTTTATTATTCCATCCTTGCTTTCTTTGAGAGAATCAAAGGTAAAGAACATGGGTTAAATGAATAGTCCTGTCTCTAACAATCTTGCAAACTCTTTCATTGCTTTTGTAGATACTTTTGATTCTGAAGATTTATTTTCATTCATTAAATCTTCCTGTGGTATTTATCATGATTTGTAGCTCGACATTTGCTACGTTATCATTTCCTTGGTACTATATACTCTGAAGTATTAGGCACTGCTAACCACGAGTGTCTACCTTACCTTGACACCCATTATACTATCGTCTCCTTATTCTTCTTCTGCTTCTCTGGATACTTCCTTTTAATATCTTTCCTAGCTTTCAAGATTTCAACCTGCCCCATGTTGGCTCATCCGTACGCCCTGCCCTCACATGCCACAGCTTTCTGCTCTTACAATTTTTCCCAGGAGGATCTTGTTTATTTATTTATTTCATTACCGTATTAATTTATATTAAGTTCCTCCTCCTATTCTGAATCTCAAGTGCTGAAACCTGGAGGTTCCATGTTGTTTACGTGCCTGATATGTTATCATTATTATAAATAATCACAGCAACTTATTTACTGAGCACATATACTCTACCAGCTACTATGCTAAATATATTAATCAAAAAGTATTTATTGAATGTCTAGTATGTACCCAGTAGTATTAACAGTAGAAGGAAAAACAGTAAAAACCCAAATCAAATCTTTGCCTTCGTAGAGTCTTCATTCCGGTGGAGTGAAATAGGCAATAAACAAAGCAATAAGTACAGTATTTAATACCTGGTTATATTAAATTACTGGTGGTATGTAAAGCTTAAAGGACGAAATTAAAGTAGGAAAAGAAGAGAAGAAATGCTGGAACTACAATTATAAAAGAAGTAGTTAAGAGTTCACCAAGGAAATAATTGAGTAAAGAGTTGAGGAATGTGAGGGAGTCATCGATGTGGCTCTCTGGGGCCAGCACTTTGTAGACAGAGTCGTCACCAAAGAAGGACAAGCAAGGACTCAGAAGCAGGAGAAGCCTGACATAGCTGAAGTGCATAAAAGAAATTAGTGACTGGGTCTCCTTCTGCAGGGGGAATATTAGTAGAGAAGGTGAAATATGTCTTAAGATTTTCATATGTGTAGGACAATTTAGGCTATTCTAAGGTCCTTAGCTTTTCTTGTGAAAGAAGTTGGAAGCCATTAGAGGCTTTTGACCAAAAGAGAGAGTGATCTGACTTACATGTTTAAAAGAACAATCAATCTAACTGGTGTGTTCAGGGGGTAACAATGGAATAAAGATATGACACTTAGATTTTCTTAGAAAAGTAGGAAGGTGGGTCATTGCTAAGAGCAAAGACGGTATGAGAGTTTTGAGGATCAGGAACGAGTTACACACGAGTCACCTGGGAGAGTGGGAGCTACGTGGATCAAGAAATACCATATGATTGCCAGGGAATAATGAAAAGTCTCTTCCTGTTAATAACTGTGGATTTAGAACAAGATCAGTCAGCTTGGATGGGTATATTTCTCTGGTCACATTCAGTCATATTTCTCCAGTTACGTTCTAGGCCCAGGAGTAGAATAGGCATGGGGCAGCCTTAACGAGACTGTGTTTTGCCCAATATGATGAAATGAGAGAGAAGCAAAGGAGTTGAGAGTATGAGCAAGGGAGTAATTATAGGGATTGGCCATGGAAATTAAGCTGGGAAACAAGGAAGTGAGGACATGAAGAGTGAAGTACAGTAAGGGGTGTTAGGAAAATACATTGTGGATTACAATGGAATCAGAGATTGTTGGGGGGCTTCCCTGGTGGCACAGTGGTTGAGAGTCCACCTGCCGATGCAGGGGACATGGGTTCGTGCCCTGGTCCGGGAAGATCCCACATGCCGCAGAGCGGCTGGACCTGTGAGCCATGGCCACTGAGCCTGCGCGTCCGGAGCCTGTGCTCCGCAATGGGAGAGGCCACAACAGTGAGAGGCCCGCGTACCGCAAAAAAAAAAAAAAAAAGATAGCTGGAATCAAGGTTTTTGGTGTCAAGTTACAAGAATGAGTGAGGTAACAAACAGTTGAGATTATGAAGGGTTTGCAGTTATTGATAATGATTTGTATGAATTAATTTAATCATCACAGCGGCACCATAAGGTAAATGTTGTAACTATCTCTATTTTACCTATGCGGAAACTGAGAAACAGATTAAGTAATTTCCTACGTCACATGGCTATGAAGTGACAATTCAGGACCGGAACTCAAGAACGATCGGAACCCAAGACCCAGAGCTCATACCCCGAGCTCATCATTTCTGCCCTTTCTCCAAATCCCAATATAGGCCTTCTCCTATTTGCCTTATCTAGAACCTTCATTCCCCAACTTTCCCAAGCCAGAAACCTAAGAATTATAATTGGTGCCTCATCTTGATTATCAAATTAATCATTAGACAGCCTATTCTGATGTTCTTTCTCTTTTCTTCAGCCCAACTGTAACTGTCGCATATGTCACCCAAAAGTTGTTCTCCAGAATTCTCCTAGTACTAATAGCATAATCTCTGAATTTCCTCTTTTCTTTGCATTCTCGATACTACTCCCTGGATCCACTTTCAAAAATACAATAAAATATTTTCCTTCTTAAATATTTAAAGTATTTTACATCAATGCCAAACTCTCTAGCATGGTAAACAAGGCTCTTTAACTGGACCAACCCGTCTAATCCCTCACACACCACCTTACACACTAGAATCAAGGATTTGAACTACTTGTAATTCTCTAAGTACACCTGCTCTTTGAAGTCCTTGTGGTTTTGTACATGTCAATAAATTAGCCTGAATCACTTTACCTTGCTGCCTTGCTAAGTAGAAATTAAAGTTTACTTTCCAATCATGGAATAAGTACATTGACTCTTAAACTCATTAACTGTTTAAATACTAAAACTTTAAACAAATTAATAAAGTTGTTTTGCACACAAAATTGCTTAATATGCTACAACTGATGGGCTCAGGAAGCTTTTCAATTTGTGAACTCTCATTAACTTCCCAGGAATGATTTCACACTGTATCACCTGCTGTAAATTTTTAAAATTTCATTGAAGGAAAACAGTTAGTCCTCACAAATAATATGAGTTTTTCATGATCATGTTCTCTAAGAAGAGCAGGTGAGTTTCAAACTCAATTATTGCAAAGTGGTCATCAATATCATTTCTAGCTTATTCTAGAAAATATGAAATGAAGAACTTAAGACATAAGATTTTATTGAAGTTTTTTATCCCTTGCTTTTGACCCTGTGGTCAGGAATTGGTTATTCAATGAGCAATATAAACTCATTACAGATCCCTTTTTGCTGGTTGAAGCATTTTAATGACACACTTTAAGGTCGAGGTCCATAGCAGCAGTCTTCTTATATTTTAGAACATCTCTTCAGGTATTATTTTTTTTTATTTATTGTTTAAAATTTCTGTACCTCTCTTTTCATCCCTCAATCCCTCCTCAACACTTATTAACTTTAATGATTCAGTACGTACGTGCTCACCTGTTATGAAGATTAGCAAGGTCAGCATCTTCTTTGCACTGATGACCTGCTTTTATAAGCATGCACTAAAATAGGATTCCACAAATAATTAAATAGGATTCCACAAATAATTTGTCTTGATGATGCTTATGGCCACAAAAATGGATTAAAACCAACTACTCTGAAATTAAAATAGAAATGTAATCAGTGATTCCATACATCAAATATAATCACGGATTTCTGGAGTTGCAGTTGGCTTCTAGTATATTTTGAGAATACTGTCACAAAAAGCTTCATTGCTTAAAATTTATCAAGATTCTTTGTGACCACGTTTAGGTACTTATAATGCTGTCTTTGAGAATTTTCCAGCAAAAAATGATTGGAACCACAGTCTATTTACTGCCATATTGAAGATAATTCTGAACTGTTTACAGAGGTATTGCATAGCTCATCCCACCTCCAAACAAGTAGAAAGTGAATCTAATGCAGTCAGTCAGGACTCTTGATCAACAACTTGATTTCCGGAAAAGGCCATTAACCTTTACCAATTGATTGTCAAAACAGATGTTCTGCCTTTGATGGACTCCATCAAAAATGCATTCCTGATTCTTTTTTTGGATCACACTCAGAAATCTCTGCTGTCCAATCCCAATCAAATGTCAACGCAAAAAACTGTAGCAGTTTCACATAAAACATGACCTGATGAGCATGCAGTTTGCCCACTTCTTTATGTTCCAAGTTTTACCCCTAACTCAAGACAGACTTGGTCCATGTTGTGCTAGTCCCTCACAGATTTGCTTTAATTAAATTTGGACTCACCATTATGTCATCAACCTGCACTGAAAGGCTTTAAAAAAAATTATATGAAATTCCCTCGTTGTAACAAAAAAGGTATGTTTTTGGAGATGACTTCATTACCTGACAGAAGTCCCCCTCTGCTCTGTTTATCATGGTTTGTTATCTTTCGAACCCTATGAGCCTTATTACTATCATGTTTTATCTTCTATCCTTGAGAAGAGTAGAGTTCAGTTTATACTGACATTTGAACATGATGATGGGATGTGTGTTTATTTCTGTGTGCTAATCTGTAAGTCTGTTGTTGTCCTTTTCATAAATTTTTCTTCACTGTAAGAAAAAATTAGTAAAATTTAGAAAAATTTAGCCTCATTTAGTACTTTAAAACTATTTTTGTTAGTATATAACTTTTTTAGTTTCCAGAAATCAATAGAATAAGCTAGATAGAGTCCCTCTGATTCTCAGAATAATTTTATAGTGGAAGCTGTATATTTGATCAACTTCTCTAGAGCTGTGGTGTAGTCTTACATTCATTATAAATTTTATGTATTTTTTAAATTATCAGGCTAACTGGGTCTCTGTGATTACACGTGTTTTTATACTGATTCTTCAATTTGGGTTAGGCTTTTATTCAATTAATTCTGCTGCTGTCAACAAATGAATACTTGAGATGTCTCATGAAGAAGTAGCTTTTTAAATTTTATATTTGAACAGCAAAAGCAGATCATCATTAAAATCATTTCTATTATATTTAGCTCTGTGATTTAGTTTTCTTTTTATAAAATATTTTACATTATAATTTAAAAGCAAGGTTCTAGTCTGTAAATAAGGGGTTAATTATTAATAATTTTCTGCATCAACATATATTAGTAAAGTTGATAAAATACATCATGTAATGTTGATTACTTTAAACTTGGGTTTTTTACATTTAAGTATCCACTCTTCATATAACTGTTACGACTATGCCTTTAAAGAATTTTTAAGATCATTACTGATAATAAATGTACATTATTTTTATTTACAATATCTTCAGTGCCAGTTTCCTTTTGTTTTTTTCTTCTCTTTCCTTCTTTCTTTCTTCCTTCCTTCCACTGGCTTTTATTAAAGTAACTGGAGCTAAAAATTCAGATAAGAACAGTTCTTTTATTTACTGTAATTTCGAGTCTGTTGGGCAAGACAGGCAGGGAGGTTACATATTATCGTGAGGTAAATATTAACTTACTGAGGCTTTAGTGAAGAGAATCTTCATCTATCCTGAGTGTAATTCAAAGAGTAAATGAAAACTTTCTTGAAGATATGATGTCTGAGCTGAATCTTGAATAAAACAAGAATTTGGCCAGCAAATACAAAGTGAACTTTATATGAATAGCCTCAGAAATAAGAGAGTACAGAGTGAGATCTTGAAACAGCAAAATGTTTATTAAGTCGTATGAGTAAAGGTGAGGTGTGGAGAGACAGGCAAGACAAGGTCTGAGATGGTGATAAGCCTGACCTTTCTTGTCAAGGATTTGGGCTTTATCCAGTATAAATAAGAGACTACATGATCAGATTTTGTTTTGGAAAGATAATTCGGCTAACAGTGTGAATTACAACCAATTTAAAGCAGGGAGCAGAGGAGATATGAGAATATAATTACTGGGTTGTGAGGCAAATCATCAGAAAACACCAACAGAGGAAGAAAATGAGGGAAACAGGAGAGAAGATTGTAGCAGAGAGCAGAATATTAGGGTTAGATGTGATTTCAGAATCAGCCGTGGATCTGGGTGGCTCAGCTGGTGTGCAGAGAGGAGGTTCGCTAGGTGTTAGGAGGTCAAGGAACTCTGGGCATGGTCTGTTTCATCTTGTCCATAAAACCACCTGGGATGATTACAGGGTCTTGGTGGAAAGGTTGCTGTATCACAGTAACGAATAAGAGTAGAGGGGAGAACTATTGGATTCCGTGAGTCTCAAATGATAAGAGTTTCTACTTTGGGGCTGGAAGAATGATGATTTTAATGCAGAGCCAAGCTAGTCCACAAAAACCAAAACCAAACCAAACAAACACAAAACGATCAAAACAATAGAACAAGTAATGTTTGAGAGAATGAGCAACCTCGGAAGTGTTAGAGAGGCAGTGGCAGGGACTTAGAAAGAAAGAATAATTAGTTTGTTTCGAGCAAAGTTTCCAGAGACCCCAATGAAAAGTTTTAGAAATGAAGTATGGAAGATCAATTGAAGAGAAAGAAAGCAGAAGTAAGCGTGGGATGGTGATAGCCAGAAAGGATAGAAGACCAGAAACTTAAGTTTCTAGCATGAACTCTGGATTTCTAGGCAAGTTATTTCAAGTGGTTACAGCCTGGTGACAAATGATTTGTGTCCAGAATATAAAGATAATTTACATAAACCAATGATAAGCCACAAACAATCTAATCCAAAAGGGCAAAAGATCTAAAGAAACATTTGAATAAAATATATATACACATATCACCTATAAACATATGAATATATGCTCACCATCTTTACTCGTCAGGAGAGTGCATGTTTAAATCTCAAGAGATAACACTACACACCCATCAGGATGATTAAGATAATTAAAAATCCTAAGTTTGGAAAGGACACGAAGCAATCAGATTGTTCATACTTTGCAAGTGTGAGAGTGAATTGGTTCAACCCAATTAAAGCTAGCAGTATACTGTCTGTTTTTGAGCCCTGGCTTTTTCACTAGTTTTAAGACGTGAAACAAGTTATTAACATTTTGTTCCTATGCATTCCATCTGGAAAATGGACTTAAGTGAATTAATTCATGAAAATTTCTTAGAACTATGCCTAAATATAATAAGTTCTCAGTCGTTATCATCTAATATTACTACTATTGTAAGCATTATGTTGAACCAGAAAGTGAATTTTAACCCTTTATTAAAAGAGAACTATGCATTTATTAAATAAAATTTATAAAAACAATATAAGTTGAAAAGGAAGACATTTAAAAATCTCTAAAGCAGTTATATAGGAACCATTATTAATGTATAAATAGAACCACTATTAAAGTTTGCCTCTTGATTTTTAAATGTATATTTTGGCATTTTTGTAATTAAACTTGACATATCATGTGACACCCTATTTTTACATTTAAACTGATATCATTAAGTGCTTATGTATTTCTGTATACTATGTAACATCGCTATTAATGGCTGCATAATATCTCATTAGTTGAAGATATTATAATTCAGTTGAAACAGTGTTTATATTTAGCATGTTTGCAATTCCTTATTTTAATCTCATAAATAACACCTTAGTGAACATCTTTATGAAGAGTGGCTTCTCCAAGTTACTCTCTAATCTATACTGGAAAGTATCGTTTTTTCCCAAAATGTACTTATTTGGTTGTTCAAATGAGTCAGATTTCACACTTGTTTAGTTCTTTCTGTACTGTAAACACATCTCCGAATCAGGAACACAGTGCTTGAAATGAATCCTAAAGCCAAAAGTTAGTTTTACGATAAACTATTAATTATTTAAACATTTAAAAAACGAATTTGGTGGGATTATTTTATCTTACTTTTAAACAGACATGATATCAGAATATACAGTAAATATAGTGTTCATTGGCAGGAAGTGATATAAAACAAAGAATATGTTCATCATTGTGCTTCTTTTGGACCAATTGTGGTGTGTTCTTCCTGGAATACTTTCTCTTATTATAATACCCTATATTACCTTAAATTAACCTTTAAGAATGCCAGCAAGATAAATGATAAAACTTGTTAGATCAGAGAAAGGAAAACAAAACTATTGAGAAAATATAAATTTTAAACATAGTCTTTAGATCTGATTCAGATGGTTCCAGTTCTACCTCTCTCTCTTCTTTACTGTAACTCTGTAAACTTGGCCAAGTGATGGTGTTGCTGAAGCAGCAATCTATGTATCTCTAGGTATAACACCCTCAGAGAACCATATGTCTACATTAACTTTTCCTCTTCTTCCGATCTTGCTTGCTCTTCCACTATTATAAGAATTCTACTAAATTATTCATTGTAGATATGGTAAGTCTTAAATAGCATAGAGTATGTTAAATCTTTCCTTCGAGCATGTGTTTACTCCTCAGTGATGTCAGGGGCCTGTTAGGGAGTGGCAGTATAGCATGCATTTCTTTCTCATGGTCCAAGGATTATGGCCTCTTCCTGTCTTATCTTTCACTTAACCCTAACCAGCAACAGTTAATAATGACAACTTCAATACCAAACATCAGCTAATTAAAAGAGGGAGGGAGATATTCGAATTCTCTGTAATTCTGAAAGTTGGATATTGAATTCTCAGTAACCTTATTTCCTGAACTAGTTAGAGAGCTCCCAGAAGTGAGGAGAGCCTGGTGGAGAGGTGTGAACAGTTGGCTAAGGTTGTGACTTGCCGCACTGAGCTTCAGGTTTTATTTAACATCCATTTCAGCTGCTTCACTCTTCTTTTCCATTTACCTCTTTAACCTTAACCATAGTAACTGAAGTCATCTATTTTCTTGAAAATTCTTTATGTAAGGTACCATGGGTTTGTGCCTATGCAATTTTCTTTTTTGTCTAAAGAGTGGGATAAAGCACATTGTCAGTGCTCAATAATGTTTCATCAATGTCATTACTTAATATTCATTTAATTAATATTCATTATAGATCAATTCATAATTGTCATCAGAGTAATGATAGGCAAGAAGGAATCTCATTTTTTCCCCATATTTTGAAACTCTAACTCAGACTCAATTTCATGGTATTATACATAAAGGATACCTGCTTTTTATTTATTTTTTTAAGTATGTAGAATTAAATTCTTAATGTTCTTCTATTTTTTTGCCTATCATTTTCTGCTTCAAAATCCAATGAAGGATATATTCAGCACTAAAGAGCGATAATGTTTATAAAATATGTGTAGATCCATTTTGGTTGGGCATAGTCTTCCATGTACATACACTTTAAAGGCACATAGTAAAAGAAATCTGAAAACGCCCCAGCACCACTAAGTGATGATTCCATCATCTGCATTGTGAGATGAACCATTTATCTGTTACATTGTCTTAATTAGATTGGTTTTATTGGTTTATAGCCCATCTTTATGCTAACCTAGGCTATATTATATAGAATATGTATACCCATAAGCAGGATCTAATATAAAAGAATAAGTTCATATATCATGGCTAATGATACTTTTTACCTAATGAATATAATAGAATTCTATTTTTAGGACTCTAAATAGAAGTTTTAGTTTATTTTTTAATAGGCTAAAAAAATACTCCTACAAGTTTCTATGATAATTTATGCTTAAAATGTTGCTGTATCCAGAGCAAGTTATAATAATTTTTTAAGGAAAGAAACATGTACGTTCTTGGTTTTGTCATGATTTACAGAAGGTCAAAAACAAAAGGCTATGACATAAACTGGAAGTTCAGCTAAGTGAAAATGTGATAGAGATCTAAAACATGTAGACAAAAATAAGCATTATCTAAAGAAGGATTAAAAATATTCAAAATTTAAAATCTATAAAATAGACTCAAACAAAATAAAGGGTATCATATATGTCTGATTCAAAAGTGAGGAGGCAAGATTATCTATTAGTGAATTGTTATTCTACAACTTCTTACCAACAATTTTCAAGGCAGCTTATGTGAATATACAATAAGCAGCAATATAAAACATAATAAGTTTGTGCCAAAATTAAGTTAGACTTAGAAATTCATATCACAGTATCCTAAAAAGTTGACAGAGGTGGTTTGCAAATTTCCAAAGTAGCCTTTGGAAAAGGGGGGAAATATTGGCTTGACAATTGTTTTAAGTTGTGAAGACTCACAACTTAAGAAAAACCATTCACTTAGAGGAACACTTTTTTCTTGTTACTGTTATTACTAAGACCCGAGATTCATTTCTTCAATGTGAAGTTGTATTGGTACAGGACTACACTTCAATAATATTGCTCTAATTGGTATAGTACTTGTTTCCTTTGGTTTTGCTTTTTTATAACAACTGTCATGCAGACTGATGGCTTATGGCCAAAGTGCATTTTAGTGTAAATAAGTACCTATTGCCAAAATAAAATAGTAATAATTCTGCAACAAGAAAACAAAGAAACATGCATAGCAGTTAAAAGTTAGAAGGATGTCATACATGAAGATTCATTGCAGCAAGCAGGTGAAAATGTTAATAATTTTACATGACCAAGGATACTAAAGAAAACATCTCTTTCACAGTATACTGATTTGAAAGGGATATCTAGAAGGTTAAGAATGTAGAGAAAAAAGTAAAGCCTTATCAGAAACTAAAATGTATCAGTATCTGCATAGGGAAAGGTCAGCATTGAGAACAACTGAATCAGTATTTGGAGGAGAAGGTTAAGAAAATCTCCTATAGTACAAAGGAGAATGAAAACAAGGTTGAAGGAGACCTTGCTACCCCTAAACAAAAAATTAAAAGTATTCTCTTAAGTCTAAGTATACTGAAGAAAATCAAGTTGAACTAAAAAGGACCTACATTTCTTCACATTCACTCATCTACTTAATTCAATTTCCATGTAATGTTTTTTGCTTGACAAAAGTATTCCAAAGTTTGCCTGGAAGAATAAATGTGCACAAACGTAAATTCTGAGAAAGAAGAGTAGTAAGAAAAGACCTGTTTTAACAAATGTTAAGAATATGTTTACTAAAGCTACAGTGATCAAAATGATGTAATAGTGGCTCTAGGAGATACAAAGAACTGGTAGAAAGTCTAAAACACATTGAACTCTATGTAATGGTATGGTATATGATGAAGGTCGCATATCAAATCTGGTAGGGGCTAGTGGAGATTAGGGGAGTTGAGATTACTGTATAACCATATGGGAAGCTAAATTAAGATAAATTCTGCTTCATACCTATTCCAAAATAAATCAAACATGGATTGAAGATTTAATTTTTGCCTTTAGAAGGCCTTTTTATCTTTTCTCCTAAAAAGAGAAATAAAAAGTTGACAGCTTTGGCCAATCAAAAGTTTCTTTAGAAAATGGTAAAGACCAAAATTTACAAATCAAGATAAACATAAGCATTATAACAAAAAAGCCCTGTTTTGTAATATTAATGCAAATAACTAAAAAATAGTTTTAAAACCTAAAGCTTATAAATATTCAAGACTATCAAACTGAAAAATGAAATAAACTTTTTCCTTCCATTTTGGCAAATATTTTTAAAATGATAATACTCAGTGTTGGCAAGGATGTACAAAATTGGCTATTCTCATTAAACGTTGGTAAGACCAAATGGCCCCAAACTGTCATAAAAACTCCCAAGGATACCTTTGTGTTGGTATTTCTGCTTATACCCCCCAAAGAAAGATTGGGGTTAGTGCAGGGCAATTATCCAGATCTGGTTTCATTACAGTAGAAATAAATGCTTTATATCATTCACATCTTCTAAGTTTTAAATTTTGAGTTCAGTAAAAATGAGTCCCTTCACCACTAGACACTTAAGAATAAATTCTGCCTTGCAAAGGTAACCTTTGTGGTTTTAATGATTCCAGGTGAAATGGTGGTGCTCATGAAGTATTTAGATACATGCTTTCCTCTGTTTTACTATTAAATATAACTTGTCTATTCTCAAATTTCACTTGAAACCTGAGCCAGAATTAATTTATATATAACTTTTTGTCCATACAGCAGTTTCATGCATAGTGAAGTGATTTTTGGCTCAATCCTGTGTTCATTCCTTAGTTCAACCTCTTTTCCCTTTATATGGAATAAGGATAGTTTAGTTCTATGGGAGACCTCCATGCCCACTCCTTGCTATTCAGTCTAGATGATAAAATCTATCATTTTAAATTCTGTTCCTAATACTCACAGGAGCTTTCACCAATTCCTTCTCATTTGCCCAAGGAAACCCAAATTCTGGAGGAATACAGCTGATCACCTAGTGTTCTATTCCCTATGACATTACTCCTATTTCATCCCAACCACCAATATTCTCAAGTTATTTCATTTGGTTACCAGTTCTCCAACATCCTTGAGTCATCCAAGGCCTACATTCCTCCAGTTTCTTTCATTTGAGCATTTTCTGCCCCTCTCTCTCCTAGAACTCCCCATTTTTCTCCCTTTATGGCATTAGTCACAATCTGATAATATACTGATCTGTGAGCTTCCAATTGAAAAAAACTCAAACAAGGTGTAGTCCAACATGCTCATATTAGGTAGCATTTGACAGCACTATAATTTGAGTCCAGGACTTGAACTTCTCTGTTTATACCCTTAGTTACTTGTCTGTCAAAGAACCCATACCAGAGGAAGAATTGTTCTTTCTCCTGTACAGTGTTATTTTCAATATTTGTGTATGATGTGGTCTTTGCCTGCCTCTTAATGTAGCCATAAGTATATGCAGGTGTAAAGATACCTTCGCTGTGTCAAATTTCCTCCTTTCTCTTCAGCCCACATTATTCTAATTTCTGACCGTAAAATGAGTCTGAAACTATTCTGGCCATCCATCCTAAATCCAATGGCACTCTTTTTAGTTGGATTCCCAAGGAGTAGAACATGAACCGGGATTTAGTTATGTGTGATATATAAAGAGAGGAATGTTTCTTTATTTTAAAAAGAAAATCTTTAAGGGAGGAGGAAGCAGAAGAGGAAAGAGGCAGGCTTTGAGCAAAGAAGTGGTCACAGAGAGAGTTTAAGCCTTGGCCTAAACCTTGGGGGCTCTGGAACAAAATCATACCATAGGATTTTTCTCAACTTAAAACAAGGGGCTGGCATTTTGTAACCCGTGTCAGTCATTATTAGCCGTGGCCTCCTGCAGGATAGGTGGTGCTCCCTGGAGAGCCTGCTGCAGTGAGCAAAGGCTAATTCTGCAGAAAATGGGACAGATGGGAGTTCTCAGCACTCGACACTCAGAGCAGCTGAGGGTAGATGCCCTGGCCAGGTAACTAAGGATCTGCCTTGGAATACCAGAAGCATCTACTAGACATCCTTTCCAAGAATGATCTTTTTTGAATCCCCTGCAGCATTTGAGAGTATTTGAAATGTCTGGTCTCATATGTCTGTCATCTAAGACATTTCTACTAGCTTTTCTTCTACCTCTTTGGCCACACTATCCGTATTGCTAAACTCCTAGACCTCTTTCTGTTCTTAAATATGTTTAGGTTTCCATTTTTTAACTATATTCTAATGTCATTATGCTCTGTATAAATTACCTTGTACAATTTCATGGCTACAATTACCACCTTTGAATATATCTAAGCTTGTTCTCCCTTAAACCCTCTAGATCCGAATACTCAGCATCATGTTGTAAATTTCCTCTTGGGTATTCCACAGAGATCTGAAAGCCAACATACTACACCTAATTCAATTTGACGTGAAGTAGGTGCTCAACAAATATTTCCTGAGTTAATGAATAACATTTAGTCAGCTCTTTTACTCCAACAGTCATCGCTCTTTTTCCTGAGTCAAGAAGAAAATACATCAGACAGTGATATAAATATTAAATACAAACCAAAATGAATATGCAACAGGGAAGCTTATGTTTTTAAAGTCATTGATAACCCATGATAATTGAATTTTATTGTTATAGGCTAATACAATTGAGTTTAAAGTGTATAATGATGAGATAATGTTAATGAATGTCAAATTAGCATTGTGTTTAGTTTCCGGAGTAGCATTTGAAGTATTTTATACTTATTACTAAATTTTGAAAAGCTTGTGATTGTTATGTTGTTGCAGTAGTATAAAGTATCCAATAGATGGTACTGTAAAATGCCTAATATTTAAAAGAAAGTGGTATTGCAGCTAGAGAGTTTAAATGAACAGTTCAAAATTCTGGGGAGAATTAAGACATTTTCCTCTGGATATTAAATTATATTTAAAACCAGATTTTTAAAAATATAGATTAAGTAATACAGTAGTCCATGTGAAATATTATAAATACTCTCTTAATTCTCAGAAGATGAAAGTTGATGTTTACTACAAGATGCAATTTTAAAACTGTTCATATTATATTAGAAATTTTTTTGTTCTTTTTGTGATGATTACCATTAGTAAATGTGGTACTTTAGTTAATGTTAGTCAAATCACAGCATTTTCAGCAAGGAACTATAGTTGCATGTCTTTGTTACTGAAGTTCTAAAAAAACTTTTCATGTTCAAAATAAATCAAACCTGTCTGCAGTAATCTCCCTTCTTGCTTAGCAAGAGTGTGTTCATTATTTCTTTCAGTTTTTGGTCTTGCCTAAGACCAATCTAATATCTGAAAGAAACATTATACCATTTTGTAAATATAACATACATTGAGAACGTTTAAGAATATACAACTTTATGGAGTTAAAATTTCTTTAAAAACAAGCAATAATTAGCAATAATTGACAGATTGGTTGGAGTTTGCTTCTAAGGCATATATTAAAAAGAGTAATTTGTAGACGGCTTAATTTATCTTAGAGCTCATTCAGAATTTCCACTGCATATTTATTTATAAGTATGAATACCAAATTTTGATTACCAGAATAAAGTTTTATAAAACCTACTTCTAAAGCTAAAGATGTCTGGAGAATTATGCAACAACATAGAAAGTTTGAAATTCTCTGTATATCTTACTATACAGAGATGCTACATAGCTTTAAATTTTTTTCTACTGTTTATGATATCGCTCTTGAATAATGCTGAGTATTCCTTTGTATTATGGTTATTTATTTATTCAATAAAATGTTATTGCATATGACAATATGACAGGTTTAAAGAAACCAAGATAAATAGCTTTTAGGAAGAATGATTTTATGTGAATCGGCAGCTTCCCATGGGACGTGGATCATATGTCCTATGGCTTCCTTATGCATTTACTATTTTTTCCGTGTTTTGTGTAATTGGAATGTGTGGTATGATACCATGCATACTGTTAAAAGGAATATATTCTTAGGTGCATAAGAACCTTCTGCTTAAAGAAAATATGCGATTGACATCACTTGATCTAGCCTGAGTAATTGAGGCTATTTTCTCAATTAACAAAAAAAAAAAGTAGTTAGTGCTTTGGTAAGTCTAGACTTTCCCAACCATCATGTCCTAAGCCAGATCAGAATAAATAGGTCAGACTTGTAATAAAAAGGTATGAGATGAACAACTAATTACCTGAATACTTCAAGTAAAAATGACTTTTGTCCACCAAATATGTTCCATTTGATGGTAACAAATTTGTAGATTCATCAGGGAGTGGTGGGGCCTTTGGAATTCTACCCAGATTCTTTAAGATGTTTGTATTCATTGTGTATTATGTTCTCTTCAAAAACAATGGCACACACTGACTCATTTACTCAGATTTCCTAGCATACTGGATATATGTAACATTACGTGGCAAAGCTCCTACTTGAGCTAAATGGGTTTAAATATAAACTGTGCATGCAGATCTCAAGTGATAGTCTCTTAATAGATATCAGATACTCTTTATCGCTGCCCTCTTTTATTTCAGTAACATTTTAATTAATTCACACTGATTGAATAAATGTACATTGAGACTTGTTTCCTAATGAGGGCGCATTTAGAGGAAAGGTTTTGCATCATTCTGATATCCTGTGGGTAATTATATTCTAATTATATGGTCGGGGGAAAAGAGTCTATAACTCAGTACTGATATTGTTCGTTGGACCCAATTAATTACATGCACATAATGAAAGTTCATGATAAGGTTGACTGGCAGTCAGTGTAAAATTTTAAGTCAATTGAATCTAAGCCTAATGTGAGTACACAATTGGACTTTAACCTGGTTAGAAAATGCTTTGGTGTGAGATCAGTGGATATTTAGAGGGGCAAAGGATGAGAACAAATCTCATTATAACTTATTAGTTTTTAAATTCAAAGTCTTTTCCAAGATTGATGAAAATGAAAACTTAGCAGCGTAATACTTTAATTCTAAATATTATTTTTAATATTCTTTCATTACCTTCAGTGATTTTTCTGTATTTTAGAAAGCAGTGGTACACTAACGATACAATGGTACATTTCTAGAACAGGTTCGTATATTTGTTGAGAGAAAAAATAGGCATAGCAGGGAGTATTATTGATTCATTTTATGAATGTAAATTCAGTAGGTACTAATCTATTCTATTTGGGTGCTTTTTTATTTCAAACCACCGACTGCATTTGGACTCCTGTGCCCAAAATTCACAAACAATTATATATACACACACATACCCATAAATAGGTAACTCTTAATTATCTATTTGTAAAATAAGAGTTCCAAAGAATAATATGAAAAAATAATGATGTGTATGTTTCATTTTGAAATGCATTTTGGAATTATCTGAATCTGATATTTAAGAATTCTGCAGTACTTCAAACACAAAACTAAAGCCATGGTCTAAATATTGACTCCCATCTTTCCTTTACTCATTGTTTCCTTTGCTCAGATTTTGGAAGAGACAGTCTGTAAGATTAAGGAGACTGTCTTCTTCCCACCCTCTTCGAAGCCTCTCCGCTCCCCCTCTCCTTTTGGTTCATTGCTTTCTGGCTTTGATCTCTTCTCCCCACTCCCTCCCTTTCCTTCCTTCTGTCTCTTCTAATAGCCCTCACATAGATGCTTTCATTAAAAGATAAATATGTCGGGTCCCTCCTTATTAGCAACAAAAATATTTTCAGATGAAGAAAGTGCAGTCAGTCCTTTCTTGCTGAGCCCCTAAGCAGGCAGTGGAAATATTTGGGTTCTACAGTTAATAAAACAATTACCATTTATTGAGAATTTATTAGCTAGACATCCTTTTAATTCTAATGGTAGGTATAATTATGATACTCCCTCTACATTTGAAGAGAGTAAGAAACTTAGAGAGATTAAGAAATTTACCTAAAGTCACAGAACCTGCAAGTGTCAGAAGCAATACCTGCCTTACCCTGAATCCCATGTTTTAAACTTATCTTTTATGTTTGTGCTGCCGCCCCCTCCCCCAAAAGAAATTGGTGAGGTATGAAATAAATTTAGGGGCTCTATACCTTCAAAAAAGGAATGGGAAGAAAAATAATGAAGTAAAGTAGAGGAGAATAGAAATGAAAAAAGAGAATAATAGATCAGAGAGTGGCACACACTGCGTAAGTGGTCTTTGTGAAATTATTTTACAAGTGTGTAAATATACAAATATTTATTGTGGATCACAGCCAGAAAGAAATTGAAGAAAACTTCTGTAACCATATTGGCTTCTGAAAATTTTACGAGACCTAACCAAGTAGGATAACATTTCTAATGGCTTTATTTCACTAGATAATCAAGTAGGCAAGACAATAACATTATTCTTGCTGATTGCTTTTATATGTAGAAATCTGTGTTTGAAATGATTTTAATATCACTTTTAAACATATTTTTATTGAAAACATTTGGCACCACCTAAGTCTCCAAATGTCCATTGTACTTTGCCTGACGGTTCAAGGTGCTTTCTTTCTGGACAGAGATGTGAATGTTGAGGGAGCTGTTAAGGAGGGAGCTTCACATGCCCTTCTCTTCAGTATCTCCTGAACGAAACTCTGCAAATATGTATAAACAATCACAGTAACAAGAGTAAGAATAGAACATTTTTGTGAGCAGTTATAAGAGTAGTGAAATCATCTCAGTTAAAAATGTTTTTTATCTTTCAATTTATGTTGGTGCAAACTTCAAAATTTGGCTCCAGTGAGAAGTGGTTAGGCAAAGGATGCTGGATAAGATTACAATATGTGTATTTTCTAAAACAATTTTTTATTGAAGTATAGTTGATTTACAATGCTGTTTTAGTTTCTGGTGTACAGCAAGGTGATTCAGTTATATATATATATATATATATATATATATATATATATATTCATTATATTCAATATATTCAATATATATATTCTTTTTCATATGCTTTTCCCTTATGGTTTATTACAGGATTTTGTATTTAAGCCCTTAAAAGGCATTTTTATTTTTTAATTTTTTTCCATTTTATTATTTTTTTAACATCTTTATTGTAGTATAATTGCTTTACAATGTTGTGTTAGTTTCTGCTGTATAATGAAGTGAATTAGCTATACATACACATATATCCCCATATCTCCTCCCTCTTTCATCTCCTTCCCACTCTCCCTATCCCACCTCTCTAGGTGGTCACAAAGCACTGAGCTGATCTCCCTGTGCCATGCAGCTGCTTCCCACTAGCTATCTATTTTACATTTGGTAGTGTATATATGTCAGTATATATACTACTCTCTCACTTCGTCCCAGCTTACCCTTCCCCCTCCCCGTGTCCTCAAGTCCATTCTCTAGGTCTGCGTCTTTATTCCTGTCCTGCCCCTAGGTTCATCAGAACCATGGTTTTTTTTTAGATTCCATACATATGTGTTAGCATACGGTATTTGTTTTTCTCTTTCTGACTTACTTCACTCTGTATGACAGACTCTAGGTCCATCCACCTCACTACAAATAACTCAATTTCATGTCTTTTTATGGCTGGGTAATATTCCATTGTATATATGTGCCACGTCTTCTGTATCCATTCATCTGTTGATGGACACTTAGGTTGCTTCCATGTCCTGACTACTGTAAATAGTGCTGCAATGAACACTGTGGTACATGTCTCTTCTTGAATTATGGTTTTCTCAGGGTATATGCCCAGTAGTGGGATTGCTGGGTCATATGGTAGTTCTATTTGTAGTTTTTTAAGGAACCTTCATACTGTTCTCCATAGTGGCTGTATCAATTTACATTCCCACCAACAGTGCAAGAGGGTTCCCTTTTCTCCACACCCTCTCCAGCATTTATTGTTTGTAGATTTTTTGATGGTGGCCATTCTGACTGGTGTGAGGTGATAACCTCATTGTAGTTTCGATTTGCATTTCTCTAATGATTAGAGATGTTGAGCATCCTTCCATGTGTTTGTTGGCAATCTATTACAGGATATTGAATATAGTTCCCTGTGCTATACAGTAGGATCTTGCTTTTTATCTGTTCTCTATATAATAGTTTGCATCTGCTAGTCCCAAACTCCCAATCCAACCCTCCCCCGCACATATTTATTAGATATGTCAAGGACCAGTTGAAAAGAAAAATAATTTATGTTTCTTCTAATTGATACACTTGTCATACACTGAAATAACCTTTGATTAAAGATGTTAATAAATGCAATAGTAGTATAAAAATCACTTCTGATCCATTTCTTTTTAAAATTTGTATTGTGTTTAGATGTGTGGGTGTACACACTTAAGGATGTGTGAAATCATAAAAGGTTAAAGAAATTATGAAGCTTCAATGTAAAAATAAAATTCATGGAAACCAAATATGTATTTAGTTTCTATACCTAGAGATGCCCTGGATACATTTTATTATCATGTGTGAGGAAGGAACAGCTTCCCCTCTTACACTGAGGCAGTGCAGCATTTTAGGAAGACAGTTGTTCTTTTCCCAAACCTGCTTTTCTGTCTCTCACTTTTTTTAATGCCAGGGATATCCAGTTATATAAGGAAAAGAAGCTATTTTAAATAGTTTCATTTGGCCAGTTTACATTTATCATGGCACTGGAGTTACTGTATTCAGCTACTGCATACTGATATCCAAGCCTGTCAGAACCAGTAATACTTTGTGGTTTCTAAATATTTGGAGTGTTCATCAACATTTAAACTAATTTTATTTCCAGATCGCTTAAAAAATGAGACATGGCTAAAAAGAAACCTTTGAAAAAAAGTTCTTGTTGAACCCTGCTGTTCTTTTAATAAATGAAGCCTGCAAAGGGAAGCAATAGATTTGGATTCTGCCACTAACTTAATTTTCTTGGCTAGTCATCTAAACTTTCTGATTCTCAGTTTTCCAATCTGGAAAATGGGATTTCTTGTTTTGTTGGGAGGATTAAATGAGACCATAAACATGAAAGCAATTTTTTAAAAATATGAACATCCTTATATAGGTAGAAGGTATAATTCTGTTCATTTTTCTTGAAATAATTGATGACCCTTTTAATGTGAGTACTATACTCTTATTATAGTTAAACTAAGTCAAACCTCTAATAATCTCTCCATCAAAGATTTTTTTCTTTGTCCTATGACAATTTGAATTAAATTGTCAATTTAAAATGATTACATGTTAGGAAATATGAAGACAAGAGATATCTCAATACTTAAGAATAATAAGACTTTTAAAAATTCTTGATATTAGGTTAAACTTAATAAGTGCCCTGAAGGCAAATGCATCTTTTAAACTAATTATCTGTACTGTGTATTCTATTTAATATTAAAATGATACTGATTAAATAAAATCAATCACATTCCTCTGTAGTCACACCTCACATTTGATTAAATAAAAAATACACACTTCCTGTATTAATTCTGATTAAAAATACATTACATTTAGAATTACACACGTGATAATTTTCAAAAAACTGAAACATTTACTCTGTTCATCCTAGATATTTAAAAAGCATACGTGGTAGAATAAAAAAGAAGTATGTAATTTCTGAATTTGTTTTCTGTCAACTTGCTTCTTTTTCTTTTGCCCAGATGCCGTGGTTTTCTTATTGTAACTCAGGGTTAGGCTACTGATGAGCATGTTAATTTAATGTATACTCTTTGCCTACATATCTTGATTGAAAGTGAGCTCATATATATGTTCTTTTCATCCCCCTTATTCTTGGAATGAATTTCTAGTGTTGCTCTCAGACGGCTGAGGATTACTGGAGAAATTCTCAGAGCTGGTGGCTTTCTCTTTTACATATTTATTACTTCTAGTTCCAGCTGAGCCCTTAATTTCGCTTGATCCTGTTACTCATCAGCTGCTTTCCCATTCTCAGAGAAGTAGTGACAAAATCTCTACTATTTTCTTACTTTCTTCATCTTGCTACCTCTCTGCCAATTTCGCTCGCTCTCTCTGTAGATAATTCACATCACCACTACTCTGAGAAAAACGAAGGCTGCAAACATGAATATCTGTAAATTACAGATTCTCTATGAAAGTGGTAGCAACATGGCAGCCAGGCTTCAATTTCATCCCATCGTGTTTCTGTAAGGGATGTCTTAAAGTGGGATTTTTATTATCCAACTTGGCACAGTCTTTGCCTTTTCGTGGCATTGGGCCCATTTGTATTACCTTCTTGGCCCCTGTATATTTTTGCACTTGAAACCACTGTGAATAAAAACTCAGAACTCTTTTTCCATCATTATACACTCCCTCAAAATGAACAGATTTGGAAAAGGCTAATACCTGACTATATGAACTTCTGCCTCATCTGAAACATTATTTTTTTAAGGAACCCCTTTTATCATTTATTTCCAAATGGTCCCTCTCTGTCTCTCTCTGCTGCTTTTTCCCAGCAAGCTAGACGCTTACCTATATTTCTTTATAAGATGTTACGGAAAAACCCGAACAAAGTTTTTGGCCAACCCAATACACACATACACACACACACACGCACACACACACACACACACACACATATATTTTATTTCGTTGTAGAAACATTTTTGCACTCTTTTAGGAATAAAAGGATGTATAAAAAAGTTAGAAAGGGAGATCAGTTTTTCTCCCAAATTTCATTACAAAAATTCTCAAACAAAATACAGTGAATGCAGTATATCCTCAACCTATATGAACTAATTATTATTTTTCAATCATTCTTTATATATATGTATATATATGACTATGTATGCATATATATACATTTTTACAATATACACATAATATATAATAAGTTGGACCTTTTGAAAGTAAATTGCAGGTAGTATGACACAACATCAGCAGGCACATTCTAAGATAAGAACAATTTTCTATACATTTACAAGTGTTATCACACCTGAAAATATTAACTATTCCATAATATCAGTAGTTATTCTGTCGATATCATATGCCCATAATTAGCTCAAAAATATCCTTTATTGATTGATTTATTATTTTTTTTTTTTTGGTGGTAGTGGTGGGGTGGATAGGAGCTATGCTATTTGAAGTCCTTGCACTGCAATTCGTTGTTAGTCTGAATCATTTGGTTACTATAGTCTTTTCACTTGGCTTTCTATTGACTTGCTCTGTACAGACATATGCACAGTGAGCATTGACGCTTCCCAAGATAGAAGGCATCTGAGACTCATGCCCTAGAAACTGCCTGATGGGTATCTTAGTTTGATTGCTTGAGAGTCCCTGGTCAATGGGATGGGATAGCATAAGGCACTTAATCTGGATTTGAGGAGATCAAATATTTGTATATTATGATAAAGATGGAAGGGCTACATTCATGTCTTTAAATGTTTATTTAGGTCTAAGCTTCAACCAAGAAATAAGAAGGAAAGAAGGCTGACAAAATGCTTTGAGCTGGTCCCGACTGAAGCAAACGCAAACATTTTCCCCACCACCCATTGCCCCAGGTGTTATATAGGCTGACTTGGACTCAGAAATCCAGAATATTACTGACATCAGAAGCTTTCAGTGAAAGTTCTACCAAACCTGTTGTCAATCCATCTGAGAAACAACAGCAATGGCCCTCATAGGCTTCTCCTGTTAATGGGTTAGTTGACTCGAGTTCATCCTCCCAGACTTCATGATTTTTTTTTTTACTAAAAATCTGTTGCTGCAGAATTTTTTACTTATATTATGGAAATATATTCTTTTATTTTATTTTTTTTTTTGCGGTACGCGGGCCTCTCACTGCTTTGGCCTCTCCCGTTGCGGAGCACAGGCTCCGGACGCTCAGGCTCAGTGGCCATGGCTCACGGGCGCAGCGACTCCGCAGCATGTGGGATCTTCCCGGACCGGGGCACGAACCTGTGTCCCCTGCATCGGCAGGTGGACTCTTAACTACTGCGCCACCAGGGAAGCCCCTGGAAATATATTCCAAATAGAATTGTATTCCTGGACACTTTAATTTTCTCTAGGGTTGCCCTAGACTACTTCTCCTTCTGTTCTACTTTTGGGTACATTGGATCCTTCTACTCCATATCTGTACAAGCAGCCATGAAGCCTCACATGGAGCTATTTATTCTTTTGTGTTTTGTTGCCTTCCTGGAGTTCTACTGGGTAAGGCAGTAAGCTAATAACTGTGCTCTCAGATCTTTCATTCTCATTTTGGGAGTGTCACACACATAGCTTGGTCCAGGAGAGGAAACTCAAATATACTGACTGCTCTCTTCTTTCTAGAGACACACAATGTCTAAGGACTAGCTTCCCATCCAGCTTTCCTCCTCCCTGCAACCAAGGAAAATCTTTATCTAGTATTGAGTGTGATTTATCACCTATTCTTCCAAATTTGTGTTTTATGTTATAAAGTCCCACAGGACGCAGGCTTTTGGAATTTGGTAACCTTTTCTGTTTCTTGACAGAAAAAAACTTTCCCAATGTGACTTAGAAAAGGAAGGGTGGTGGGTAATTGAAGACATGCTATCATGAAGACTGGTTTTAGTGTATTTAACCTAATCTTTTAATAATTACTCTCAAGTAAAATTTTGCTACTTATTTATCTTTTTATTTTTTACTGCTATTAATGGAATATATATTTTTTTATTTCCAGAGTATCACAAAATAAAATCAGCACCATAAGCTGTGTCTATATCAACCCTTTGTAGAAAGGGTTGAAAGTTGGACTACAAAGTGAAATGGTGGGCTGTGTAAATGGGCAACTTAAAATATTAGTAAGGATGGTTTATGAAGGATAATGGAACTTGGAGATGAGTTCTCATTCCAAAATATGAATGTAATACATCAGTATTATTGTAGAGAGGTCTGTGAAGCTGGCCAAAGATTAGTCTACTTTAAGTATATGAAATTGTATTTTGGATAAGTAATTCTACAGTCTAATCGCCTCTGCATTAGAATGTTCCTTATTTCATGAAAAGATTTTGGTTTATTAATGGAAGTAAGCAGAAAAATTATGACAAGGAAATGTGTTTGTAATGTATTCATTTATTTCACACGTGTGTAGTGATATAAGAACCTTCACTGGTACTTGTTTTCAGTATGACTTTTTTTGTTCAGCTTTAATATGAGCTTCTCTTTTTTCAGCAGACTCTGCCCACTTCAGGAGTTTCAGTCCCTGAGGTGCGTAAGCAAAGGTTTTCACACTTGCAATTATAGGTCATTTATACATCTCGTATTGTTATAAAGAACATTTTGGGCTGTATCAGTGACATACTAAAATTAATTTGTAGGCTTTATTTTTTCTCATATTTTGATATTTGAAATTGGGATCTTTGTATTTTCATGTGGGATAGACTTGCAGCCTTTATAATCAACATTTGTGACAAGCATTAGGGAAACAAGAAGATAAATGGCACAAAGTATGCAGGAAAAAATAAAGGTTACTTTGCAGAGTTTTGACCAGTGTGTAAGAATAGCATTATTCCTATCTGTCACATTTAAACCTTGCAGAAAACCCAAACAGTTTACTCCTATAAGCCATAAAAATGTAGCTTTTTTCAATGATAGAAAATTGAGAAACTCTTGCTCACTTTGAAGTCCTCATCACTTTTAAGTAGGTCTACATTAATCACTTAGCATATGACATTGCATAGAAAGTCAATGGAATAAAATATAGTCACAGGGCTTCCCTGGTGGCGCAGTGGTTGAGAGTCCGCCTGCCGATGCAGGGGACATGGGTTCGTGCCCCAGTCCGGGAGGATCCCACATGCCGCGGAGCGGCTGGGCCCGTGAGCCATGGCCGCTGAGCCTGTGCATCCGGAGCCTGTGCTCCGCAACGGGAGAGGCCACGACAGTGAGAGGCCCGCATACCACACACACACACAAAATATATATAGTCACAAAGTAAATGACTTTGATTTTGAAAATAAATGTAGGCATTGCCACAACATTTATTTTCAGTAAAGTGTTAACTTTACCTTTTAATTAATTAAGCAAAGCCTCCGCATTGTTCTGTGACAATATCCCATTCAATTGCTGTTATCTCTAAAGGATATCCTCAGGTGGTATTCTTTCGCCTCAATTTATAATTTGAATCTGCTTGCTTAGAAAATATTACTCGTAATATCTGAATACTATATGAGTATGATTTATTTAGAGGATAACATAATTGCACAAAAATGTAATAACCTCTCTTCCTTCCCCATGAAACGTTTTCTAATCAGTGTAGACTGCCTCATTAAAATTTCTTAAAATTTCATTTTGTAACCATAGATATACTTACAAATATACTAGGAGCTATACTTGAAATATAATGTTTCTACTCTAAGAGAGATGTTAAACTGTTTTTATATTCTTTAAGTCAGTTGATACCATCATTATCATAATTATTATAAAGTAGACGTTAAATTACACACTCAGGTGACAAAGGTATTAGGAAAGTTTATTATTTAGGCTAATTATTTAAGTGTCAGAGAATTCACTTTATATGTTAAGATCCTTGAGTTTATTTTTGCCCCTATCATAGCTCATCCAATGATGAACTGAGAGATTTAAAGTTTGCTCTTTAGACTTGTTAATCTCAAAATATCTCCCACATTTAGTTAAATAATTTGTATTATTATAGATTGAATAAATAGACCAAAACTGCTGTTTTCAAAACATGCTTTTTTTATTTGTCAAGAAAAACTCTTTGCTATAAAGTTTTTAAAAGTCTTCCTATACTGTTTTTTGTTTGTTTGTTTTGTTTTGTTTTGGCAAGCTGTATTGGTTTACATTAACTTAAACTTTCTACCGTGTCCGAAATCATTATATAAGCTTTTTTCAACTATGTTGTTCCAAAAATTTCTTTAAGCGCATGTATAGATATATACATGGGTGACTGTGTGAATACACACACACACACACACACACACACAAGAAGCCTTATATACCACCATCAAGAACAATTGCTTTTTGGTTAATTGAAAATGTGGTTAAAGTGTATGTAGGGGAACTTATAGAAAAATGTGTATATACCTTAAACATTTTACTTAAAATATGTAAACGTATATTCATTGGCTAAACTTTTCACATAGGATCAAGGGCTTTTCTATGTGGATACATCTATTATTTGGAAATGGCATATACCCTTTCTTGCATATAGCACAGCCTTAACACGCTTGATAAGTTTCAATTATCAATTGTTTTAAAGTATAACAAAAGCATTCCTTATTTTGTGAAAAGATATTTGTTTATTAATGAAAGTAATTGCTTTCAATTACTTTCAATTGTTTTAAAGTATAAGAAAAACTCACAGGCATCTGCAAAGCAATTTGAGTGTAAAAAAAAAAATCTGTTTCTATTATTAATTCTCAAATCTTTTAGTCATTGTGTCCAGCCCAACTTAACTGCTCTTCCTACACACACACACACACACACACACACACACACACACACACACACACACAATCTTGTTTTATTGTGCCTTTCCAAAGGATGCAAGTAATTTTTCATGGAAATAACTTATTTTACATTCAAAACTCAATAGTTTGAGTGCTAATTAAATTCCACAGTACCAATAATAAAATAAATTCTACTTAGAACTTGAATAAACAGATTGGGGACTACATAGAAATCACTAGGTTAAGCATTTAACTCAACTGGCAGAAAGAGATGATGAGTACGAATATACAAGAGAGCTGCCTCTTGGCTTTTAAGCTTCGGCTTATGGTGGCCATCAATTATTATAGTTTACAAAGGGAATGGAGAGTGAGTAAGGTTGAGGTCCATACACTCACACATAATTTTATGGTGGCCCAACCATATGCTAGTAAACATAGCCCAAATAAATGATTTAGGCATGGACCTTCCCATTCCTAAATTTCATTTCTTCCAATCAGGATTTCTTGAACAGAAATCTCGTAAATGGTTCACACTCAGTATGAAATTATCCTAGGAGAGAATACGCACATCATGTGCGATGTATGAAAACCAGGGCTGTGGATCAAGACGTAAATTATACCTTCAGGCTGAGTTGGTGAGTAGTACCTGCAAGTACGTTAAGACTAGGATTGACTCTGTCTAGTTTGTTGTCTTCTATCCTCCTACAAAAGACTCAGATTGGGCTTCCCTGGTGGTGCAGTGGTTGAGAGTATGCCTGCTGATGCAGGAGACACGGGTTCGTGCCCCGGTCTGGGAAGATCCCACATGTCGTGGAGCGGCTGGGCCCATGAGCCATGGCTGCTGAGCCTGCGGGTCCGGAGCTTGTGCTCCGCAACAGGAGAGGCCACAAAAGTGAGAGGCCCGCGTACCATAAAAAAAACAAACAAAAACAAACAAAAAAACAAAAAAAGACTCAGATTATCACAACAATTATCCCAAGTTATGGTGACATAGTGGACAAACAAATAAAATACTATAAGGTAAATAAAGTACTTCTTCATAATACCTATCTTTACTATAATCCAAGCAGTTTACCTGGGTTAAACTTAATGATAAAACATACCAATTTCTTTTATATTTTACAAATTACTGCCATTTACTGAGTGCCTAATTTATGCTGGTACCTTCATTGACATTTTCTCCATTTGTCATCTCATGAACCCTCCCATTTTATAGATTAATTAAATGATGGCTTAGAGATAGTAAATAACTTTCCCAAGTCTTTACAGAGACAAAGCTAGAATTCGGCCTCCAAGCCCATATTTTTATCTCTGCCCAAAGTAATTTTTGTTTTTGTTTTTGAATAAGTACTTATTTAACTGATTAAAAAGAAATGGAAATCTTTATATCATTTATTATAGTTATGTTTAAAACTTTATAAAAGTATTTCTAAAAACCAAGACTACTTTGCTACTCAGCCATGTCTCGCTGCAACTTCTAAGGATTTCTAGTAGATTTAAAGTCTTTGCCATTTTTGAAATGAATTAATGTTTTTCATCAGTGTTCAAATCCCATAATAAGGTTGCGATAATTAAAGGTGCAGCTGTCATTAAGTTGGTTTCTTGGAGCTCATAACTTGTATAAGTCCAGATGAACATGGTAACACTCCTGCTTCAGGAAGATCTTTTATATTGTGAATATCCATATGTTCCTCAGGTTAAAATTCTAGTGTTCCTGGGAAATTCTTGGGGCCTAGATCCAGTGGCTGAATGGGCTAAGTCTCCATTTGGGCAAGCGGTGCAGTAGCAGAGAAAGCAAGTTCCAGGGTTCCAGTAAAGGATGCTCTTGGCAGCCAAGCACCGCCTACCCCCACCCTTTGTGGCTTTGTACCAATAGTGGTGCTTTGCTGCTGCCTGTCTCTCATGCTGAGGTTGGACAAAAAGAAGAAAACCCTGTGCTTGAGGTAATTATCACTTGCTGCTTGTCGTTTGTGAGTGATCGATAACAGCAGGCTTAAGTATTGTGGTAAGCATCGCTTTTGTGAAAGCAGTTTTCAACAACTTACAAATACCCTGCTTCTGAGAATCAGCATGATATAGAAGAAGACTTATTTTAGAGCACATATTTAAAGTGACATCTTTTTATTTCATTTATTTCATCTTTCTGTTTTCTGTGAACGGCCTTTCAGCTTTTCTTCTCAGTTCATTATGATGATTATTCTTTTGGAATTCTAATACAATATATTCCCCAGTTAAGATCTGTTGCTCTACTTGTAGTCTAAGGATCACAAAACATTGAATTCTATATTTTAAATGTCTGCATAGCAAACACAAATGGTTGATATTTGAAAATGCTGAAATATCAATAACTGTATTTTATATTTTGTTGTTATATCTTCTATATTCTTTCATGATTTTCTTGTTAGAGTACCCCTTTTCAGTGTTTGAATAATTTCTATTGATTAAAGCAATCATTTTCCAACTCTTTATTTTTTTTTTTTGCGGTACGTGGGCCTCTCCCGTTGGGGAGCACAGGCTCCGGACGCGCAGGCTCAGCAGCCATGGCTCACGGGCCCAGCCGCTCCGTGGCATGTGGGATCTTCCCGGACCGGGACACGAACCTGTGTCCCCTGCATTGGCAGGCGGACTCTCAACCACTGCACCACCAGGGAAGCCCACTCTTTATATTTGGGATAATTTATCTAGCAGAATAAAATTTGCCTTAATTATAACAAAATAATTTATTTTGTGATTTAGAGCCCAAAAACTTTAAAAAAAAAAAAAAAGAACTGACAGTGAAGTGATAAGCACTGCCCCCTATTATTAGAGAGCAATTTTATCCTGAATAAAGGTGCAGAATAACGCTGGTGAGCTCTTCCTGAAACTTTTCAGTAACTTCAACATAGGAAGTAACTTTCTTAAATATCATCATAGAACTCAGTCAGTCAGGGTGAATTTACCCCCCGAAGAGGCCAGTGAAATTTTTGTGAACATCAGATTTTTCAAAGATGCAATTACTTCACCCTTCCTGTCCCTCATATAAAAGAGGAAAGAAGTAAAGATTTTCTTAGTGGAAATAGGAAAAAGTATCCAACTACCCTCCTGTTAGCTTATGCTGCTTAAGTAGAATACAGTGAATAGTTCAGAGAGACTTCCATACAATTTGGAAATAAACCTAAAACAAATGAGTATAATAAAGAGAGAACCATGGGAAAAATTAAATGATTATGAGTCTCTCCTGTTTTTAAATTGTCAGCCTTGATTAATTCCACAAATTCTACCCACTAAGCATATTTCCCTCAAAGAAACCACTTGCTTTTCTTGATTGTGTGTGTGTGTATGTGTGTGTGTGTTTAAACTAATGTAAGTTTTAGTATTATCCAGATTATGTAATAAAATTCACCTGCCAATGGGTAGACTGAAGATTTTTTTATTAACTTGTTATATACCTCTTATGAGTCTAGATTTCAAAAAGAAAATCTTATCAATTGAAAACACAATTTAGAGTTTTAAAATTTCTTTTTATATTTCAGTTGCTACAGTTGCTACTAGAAAGCATTAGTTTAGTTTAGTCCACAATTTATTCAGAGGGATGACTCCCTGGAGAGACATGAAACCACTTAATCAACTGCTAACTGTTAGCTGGAGATTCTCACCACACAGGATTCTCCCTAGCTATATGCATAGCTAAGAATAAAATAGTATTAATAGATAATTTGGTAACTCTTTACAGACATATACTTACATGTCTTAAATTTCCAGAATTACATTTATAAATAGTCTGGTCACAAATACCAAGTTCCATTGTGACTAAAATTTTATTTTAGTTCTTATAACCTAAGCATTTAGGAATTAAATACTAAATAACAATTGTTGGATTACATGGCAGAATATAAGACATATAAGATAAGTTATAACTTTCACAATATAGATTTTTATAGAACATTGTTCCCATGTTTTATTTACCTGCATGCTAGAACCCAGAAAAAAATTATTCCCATACCCACCAACAGTGTTACATGCTTGCACTCAGCACAAGCTGCTATGGATTTTCTAATATAAACATTGAGCTTTACTTATTTAAATATATGCCTGTTGTAACTAGTGGATTTTTTCATATATATGTATTTGGAAATATAACAAGCATTTTGCATAATGGTGACATTGATGAGCACCGTAATGGAAGAACCATACCTATTTTACATAATTCACAATAACTTTCATTTATTGAGCACATACACTAATATAGGCACAATATTGGAACTTTATACATTTTCTGTCAAGCCATACACAACTTTGAGAAATAGGTATTACTAACTCCATTTTGAATAAGAATACGTTCTCTAAGTCTACATAGTATTTAAGTAGCAGAGATGGGATTCCACTTGGGATGTCTGATTCCAAACCTCATCCTATAATTCACTCATTTATGCATTATACCCTTAACTATCTATGGACAAAATGTTATTTGCAAGCTTAGAAAAAATGATCTATTTTTTAAAATATCAATATTTTTGCCAGAAATTATGCTTATATGAAAGTACATCATTTTCCAAAGAATTTGAATTTCAGGAATCCTATTACACCATCCATTTTCAGCCACACAAAAAATATATTCAGTATTTTTGCACCATGAATTTGCAAGGACTATAAAAGGACTACACTGATTAGCATTTATTTTGGTCTGAGACGTTTTCTGTTCCATCTGGCCCTAATATATTTAAAAAGAGCTTTACTTTTAAAATATTTCCACTTAAAATATTTTCCTAAATTACAGTAATTGAAAAGTAATCGACAAGATATATGTAAATATAGGAACAGAAATGTATATATATCTGAATAAGTGATAGGAAATACGTGGCACTCAAACTTTTAAGCACACATGGCAGACATTGCTAATTGATCAGGACAGTTTTTCACAACAAATCTAGACATGCCCCAGGAGTCCTTCTCAACACAATATTTCAGGCACTTTAAATTTTTTGATTTTTTAGTGTTAAGATTAATTTATTTCCCCATTCATTTATGGGGATTTTATCAGGCACTGATCTAGGATCTGATGTGAAACAGTGCGCACGCACACACACACACACACACACACACAGGAATAGGGTAGCCTGTCTTACATTTGACCAGGAGCAAGAACAGTCCAGCAGAGTTCAGAGTGGTTGCAAGGTCCCTGTTTTAAGAGCACAAATGTGAGCAAGAAACAAAGGTGAGGTAGTTGTAGCTGGAGTGGAGGAAAAAGGGATGTGTGGCTGTTATATAGAAAATTGACTGTAGGGAGACAAAAGATGGATGCTGATTGGTCCATTAAGGTGATGGCTACGATAATTAAGGCAAATAACGGGTGCTTAAACCATGTGATGATGCATGTGGTGAATAATCGTCCAGTTTGGGATTTATTTTTAAGGTGGGTAGGCAAGTCTTCATTATCAAAGTGAAATTGAAAGCCTTGGTTTTAAATGAAGTTACCTAGGGAGTGAGTATAGATTGTGGAGATGAGCGGTCCAAGAGAGAGGTCAAGTGTTAAACGTTACAGATTATAAAGCTGGAGGAGAAATCAACAAAAAAGACTATGAGGGAGCAGTTAGTCAAGTAAGAGGAGAGCTAAGAGAAAGAAGTGTCCCGGAACCCAGTTGAGGCATGTTTTCTAGAGGGTAGATGTCAATTCTGTCAAACTCTGTTTAAAAATTGAGAAGGTGAAGACTGACCAGCAGGTGAAGCGCAAATGAGCAGGTCATTGGTGATTTTAATAAAAGCTGATTTAGTGGATTAATGGTGATAAAAGTTTATTGGGTTGTGGTGAAAAGAGAGGAAATAGAAACAGGAAGAATACCACTATAAAAAATTTTTCTATTATGGTGAACGTAGCAATTAGCTGGGATGGAATGTGTGTTTTAAGTTATGTGCCATTCTTGATAATCAATAGTAGCTTAAGGGTCCATCATGTATTCATTTTCAATATTGCATGTATTTATAAGCATTATTTTCAGTGCTCAGTACCAAATCCTTTACATTACAATCCTGTATTATTATCTGCACCACTGTTTTTGAAAATGATTAGCTTTAGTGTTCTTTAATAATTTTTAACAGAGTCATAATTGGGTACCTAGGGATAATACAGTTTGGTTTTCTTTCACATCCTTTCTTTAACTGATATTTTGATCATACATCTATCATATATTTTGAGCCAGTAGAAAACATTAGCTTTCATATTATTCACTAGAAACTCCAAATTTGGAACCTGGGCCCAAGTTTGTAGCCATGAAATTCTTCTCTATGTTGCCCATTGTAGTGAAACAATTCAGTATTTTTATAAAAGATTTTTTCCTTACAGGAAAGACAGGCAACAGTGAAAAAGGAAAAGGGTGGTTCCCAGCTGTCAAACAAAGTGATTGACAAGAACAAAATGCAAAGAGCCAACTCTGTTACTGTGGATGGACAAGGCCTACAGGTATGATTTTTTTTAATCCAAATGTTTGTAGCTTTCATATTTGTTACTTCCATGCTCTTAGAAGGGCATATGTCCAGCTATCAACACATTTATTTAATGTGCAAATTCGTTCAGTTGACAATTTCAGAAACATTTTTATTAATTTATCAAGATGTCAGTTTTATAGTTGATTGACAGAGTGACATTCTGCTTGGATTAATCATTTATGATGTTATCTCCATTTAAACTCAACTTGGTAAGAGATCTTGTGTCAGTCTGAAGTTTTGGCAAATTATTACTACATATATACCTTTATTATATACATATGCATTATTTATTTCTATGTATACGTTCTCCGCACATATTATTATATCTATTTGGAAGTGATTTTGACTCACAAAATGTCTTCAGAAAATAATAAAATGAACTCTACTTGTGTGGAATTTTTTTCTAAATCAATAATAAAAATAAAGAATCTGGGCTTCCCTGGTGGCACAGTGGTTAAGAATCCACCTGCCAATGCAGGGGACACGGGTTCGAGCCCTGGTCTGGGAATATCCCACATGCCTTGGAGCAACTAAGCCCATGTGCCACAATTACTGAGCCTGCGCTCTAGAGCCTGCAAGCCACAACTAGTGAGCCCGAGTGCCACAGCTACTGAAGTCCACACACCTAGAGCCCATGCTCTACAACGAAGAGTAGCCCCCGCTCACCACAGCTAGAGAAAGCCCGCGCGCAGCAACGAAGACCCAACACAGCCGTAAATAAATTAATTTTACAAAAAAGAAAGTTTATTTAATAAAATCTATTATAATTTATCCATATCTTCCAATATTTTAAGTTGAAATTGAAACTCCATGTATATTTCTAGTTTAAATTAACACAGGTAGCTCAAAATCATGTTTTGAGTACTTTAAGAACCTCTAAATTACCCCTAGGGTCTCTGACATCAAAAGTAACATTTCTTTCCATCTGTATTTTAAGACATCCTACAGATTGAATCTATTGTAATTATTTGCCTCTGTTTCTCAGTCAAACATGAGCACAAAGAATTTGGCTTAATCTATGGATTAAGTTCTTTCGTTTTGTTTTCCTACCTATACGTTCCTCTCTTCCAATTTTTAATTCCTTTCCTTAAGAATAGGCTTCAAGTTTCATGTTCTCCAAGAAAATTTACCAACCTCTTACCGCACAAAGATATATTATGTCACATAGTTGTGTTCAGTATACATGATTTTATATCTTTTTTTCATTTATTATTTTATCTGTGATTCTGTGGGTTATTATGTCTTTTATATTTCTTAATTTACAAGCACAGTTGAGAGCACACAGTAGTTGCCTAGATGCTTGCTTCTTCATTGTTTTGAATATCTCATTGAAAATTTAATAGTTATTGCTTAAATATTGATAACCAGTTTACTGCTTTGTTTTGACATAATAAAACACATTGAGAATAGAATATTGTTCATGAATTATTAAACTCAAATGTAAAAAGAGGAAATTGGGAACAATAAATTTATTTACATTGGTTAGAGACTATAGAAGTTAATTATCGAAAGAGAAAATCAGTGTCCACACCTTTTGAAAGGCATACTTGGGTGTTAAGCGATCTCATTGAAAGCCCCAAATATGAAATCTATTCATAATTTTGATAGCAAAAGCTTTTAGTTTGTTAAGTGATCCTGTGAAATTTTTAGTGGAAAATAATCAACATTTGTAGTTTTTTTTATAAATTTATTTATTATTTATTTATATTTTTGGCTGTGTTGGGTCTTTGTGTGGTGCACGGGCTTCTCATTGTTGCGGCTCCCCCTGCTGCGGAGCACAGGCTCTAGGCACACGGGCTTCAGTACCTGTGGCATGCGGGCCCAGTAGTTGTGGTGCACGGGCTCAGTTGCTCCACGACACGTGGGATCTTCCCGGGCCAGGGCTCAAACCCGTGCCCCCTGCATCGGCCAGGCAGACTCTCAACCACTGCGCCACCAGGGAAGTTCAACATTTGTAGTTTTAATAAGTCAATTGACAATATCAATTAGTTTAAATCTTTAGTCGCTCTGGGTTCCTGCAATGAAAATAACAAAAGGGAAACCTAATTTTAAAATTCAAGTATATTTTACATATGGCGTGGCACATACTTCTCAACCTGGAAGGGAAACACGCATCATTTGTTAAACAGTATATGCTAGGCACTGTGATATTTTATGTGGATTAAGTGACACCTCTCAATGAACATATGAGACAATTATGAATTCTTAACTCTCTAACATATGATGAATATTATTATTAGCATTTTAAAAATGGGCATATTGATGTTCTGAAGTCAAATTATTCCTAGGGCCTCACAGTTAGTGAGGTGTGAATGAGGACCATGTGACTCAGAGTTTGTTTTACTCCTAAAATCCCTGTCTCCTTGGTTAACAAATTTTAACAGGTCCAGGAATGCTATATTTCTGACCACCTTGCTCTTCCGTGTACTATTACATTCTTGCAAAGTTTGAAATAAAAAGCATGAATGCACTAGAATTATAACTGCTTTAGTCTCAGTTTCCTAAGATTTGTATAGTTACATCTGACTTTACGCAGACATCAGAACCAAAATTAAATGGTGCAGGCAGAGTGTTCTAAAGACTTTAAACTGACATAGCAATATAAGTTGTTTTTTATTCAAAAAGGATCCAAAATTTTCTATCTTATTACAACTAAATTAGTCACATCAAAAACAATAGGTGATTAACTTTCTCTGTGGATGTGTTTCATTTCTCTAACCAGATAGTAACTTTTCATAGCTTTCTTTGACATATAAAATTGTCCGGTAAAGTTGTCAGTTAGCAAAGGGAAGACATCAGCCCTTATAAAACAGCAGTAAGTAAATACTGTAATCATCATCATTAACATTTTTTTACTTAAAACAAAATTGGTATATAATCACACGCAGTGGTCTGTTTCACCTCAGCAGAATGGACTAAAATATGATGCACATAGGTATTCACATAATTTGGGAGAAAATATTTAAAAGGTAAGAGAATAAAATTATTGGATAGCCATTTCATACAAAATGGAAAAATAAGTCATTTTTGTTGTGGTAATCAATTTTAAAATAATAAAATGCTTATTCTTTATCATAAAAGGTAAAAAGTTCTTACAGAAAATTAATTCTTTCTGCAAGTTTTAAAAATTATATATATCATAAAAAAGCATTGAGTTGCAGCCCAGTTTGCATATAACTCAGTGACAGAAGAGATTCACACTACTTAAAGACTATTAATCATAGTTAAGCACATTCATCTTACTTCTTTCCAGCTAACCAGCATAATGATCAGGATTATTATTTCTAATTAGAGGAAGTAATAGATCATGTATAACCTTAGGATGAGTCTCATTAATTAACCCCAGTCCTAGGGGACTTCAAATAGAGGTGGTTAGGTACTCCGTCTTTGTCATCACTCATACCATAGGTTTACACTTAATACATATGATCAAATGTCATTGAAACTACAATTCCTTAACGTGCAATAGATGTGAAAATACAGATGATTATCCACATGTGAACAAATAAGTAAAAAAACAGAACTGTTGTTTAAACTGTATTAAGCCGACGTTACTGTGTCCCTAATTATTCTTTGAAAAAAGTTTCCAAGCATAAGTATCACTTGCAAACCAAAAAGTCTAGTTTGTAATACTCTTAGCAAAAGATAAAAAGGGGAACTTTTATACTGAAAGATCTAAAATAGAACTAGTGTTTTCCCCACCACAACTGCTTTTCTCTATCCCTACTGTCTTTATTATTTGTAATATCTCATCCTTATAGTTCCCAATACTGTAAACATACATATATGTACTATACAGAAATGTATAGAGTGTGTATAAAATTAACTCCTTTTCTTTGATGATATGTGTGTGTATGCCCACTTGGAGTCCTCAGGCCTGTTGATTCTTATAATCAGCTCTTCACTGTCATTTTAACTCCCTCTCTAAGTCCAGAATTACTATTCTACACTTTGAGTATACAACAACCTTTAAAATGAGTCCATGTCTCCATCCATATAATGTGCTAGGTTATAAATGGAATGAAAAAAATGGAACTGAATAAGATAAGCTGTGTCAGGGCTGAGAGTTGGAGTTGTCTATAATTTTAAGTCAGATAGTGGGATTAGGCCTCATTAAGAAGTGAAGAGTAGGGACATCTCCAAGAACTTTGGCCCATGAAACTGAAATGATAAAGTTGCCATTGACTGAGATGGAAAAGGATCCGGATGAAGAAAGTTTGGAACGAAATTTCTGATGCTGTTAGATACCCAAATGGAAATGTCGAGCAGGCAGACAGATATGTGAATCTAGAATTCAGGGGCGAGGACGGATATGAATTTGGGAGTGAAAGGCGTATTGATGGCACTAAGGGAGAGCATATCTGTAGAAAGGAATGGTTGAACTGGGATCCCAAACCAGTCTGACCCTAAAGTCCTATTCTTCAGTGTTTATATGATTGAAACTGCCCCTTTATGTGAATAAATACAATCTCACGTGATTAGCTCTATTCTTTATAGAGGAGAATCCATTCTGTTTGCTCTTGCAGTGTCCTTCACACCTAATTTATAACCATTCTGCAAGATTTCAAGTACCACACATGCTGTAAAATATTCCTGAACACTTTCTCCCACCGTCAGTATTTTCTTTGTTATACTGTATTACCCTATCCTGATGTGTTTTTTTTGTTTGTTTTTTTTGCGGTACGCAGGCCTCTCACTGTTGTGGCCTCTCCCATTGCGGAGCACAGGCTCTGGACGCACAGGTTCAGCGGCCATGGCTCACTGGCCTAGCCGCTCCGTGGCATGTGGGATCTTCCCGGACCGGGGCACGAACCCGTGTCCCCTGCATTGGCAGGCGGACTCTCAACCACTGCGCCACCAGGGAATCCCCCCGATGTTTTTTTAAAAAACTGTTTTGAGAAGCCCAGGACTCTGTAGAGATGCCTCAAGCACAAGAGTGGGGTGATGGGAAGCTGAGAACAGGTTCAGGGTTCTTTCACACTTCAGACATAGTAATTTGCTTTTCATCTGTTTTATATACTGTTCCACTTGAAATTACTTCAAGTGCTATAAAAATACTTACTTCCAAGATCAAATAGTTTTAGGCTAACAGAATTTTTAAAAGACTTGTATTTTTGTCTAACTGCTTCCCATCCCACTGAAGTCTATAACAAAATGCATATGACATTTTAGGATTGCAGTACATCACTTTCCAAAATAAATGAGTTTTATATCTTATTTCAGAATTATTGTATGAAAGTAAAAAACCAAAATTTGTCCTGTTAAAGACTATATTAGATACAGTTCAAAAGAGAATTAGTGAACTTGAATATAAAATTGATACGTTAGTGCTATCTAATCCTTAGATCCCATTCAAGTTTCAACAATTGTCTCAATAATGGCTTTTATAACAAAAGCAGCTAGTCCAGAATCGTGTTAAGTTCTTTATTTTGGTGGTCGTGCTATGTTTACATAAGAGAATGTCCTCATATGTGGGCAATCCTAAAACTCAGGGATCTTTTACTAAGGATGAAGAGGAATACGAGAATTAAGTGACAAATTGCAGTCTCTGTCACTAAGATGCTGCTTCTTATTTCAGGACTATTAGTGAACACAGAAGTTGTTTATTTTTAACTTGTAGATTTGAAAATGGCCATGCAGTACTGTAGGTCTTTGACTCTCAAATCTAAAAAACGCTGCCTTTGGTCTCCTGGCACCTAAATTTACTCTGCTACATTGACCTTCTTTTTATAGTACCAAAGTTTAGCAGAATTTAAAAGCTTTTTGAATGAGCATTGAAAAAGATGCCGATTTGCCTGAAACCTTGACATTTCTTGTATAAATACCACCATTAAATGATCCCCTAAAACCAGAGTTTTAGTGGGTTTGATATTGAATCACATACTACTCCTTAAATGGAGATTACATTAGGTCAGGTGTTTTAATCTGTTAGAATCATTGTCAAAGGGGTATTCCATTGTCCCTGATAACTTACAAATAAATATCTAAAGTTTCCAATTTTTAATTTTTATACAGTCTTATTTTACAAGCATAATTTATGTTAAGGGGATATGTGAGGAAAAGTTGGCTAATTTGATTTTATTATTTCCTGTACTTCCGTTTTGGGTTCTTGACTTTTATCACTTGTAGAGTATCATCGTTATCCTAAATTCTTTATCTAGATTCTATCCTATTTTTCTAATCCATTTGATCTAATTATCCACCTACTCACCCCTATAGGTTTTTATATTTTTATATTTTTATATTTTCAGATCCTCTACAGACTATAATATAGTTTAGTGGGATCTTTATTTGTTTGTAATAATGTTTCCTCAGAACACAATTTTCTGTAGCGTGGTGCTGTCCTTTATTTGATAAGTCATAATTATGCCTTTAAACACTTCAATTAATAAATATTTCTGAAAGTTATTCCAAAATATATTTTCAAATGAATATGGAAATTTGCCCAAATGAACTTAATGTAATCTCATGTAATGGTAAGCTGAATATTGAATTTTGGGACGATCATCCTAATTAGTATTTGGATTCAGATGTTATGTTTTGCTAAAATATTTTATTTACCTTGAGAATCTCCCCTCTCTTTAAAAATAAGGAATAACAATTCAAATTAAACGCAAAAATCAACTAAAATCCACATTTGTTAGTCTGACTTTTTGCATGTGAAAACTTTAGGAGTCTATCTGATTTTGTAATAGAATGAGAAGTAAAGGAAACTGAATACTAGTAGCCAGAGGTGTGTTTTGGTGTTTCTTTTAATGGGGGGAGGGGGAAGTCACATTGCAAGTTTATAGCACAGTGTCTTAAGCTAGTAGGTACTTTCTGTCCAGTAGCTGATTGAGCACATGGAGTTCAAGGGTGAAGAGCTGAGGAGTTACTACAGATCCAGCTTGTCCATCTCATCTCCCAACTGAATGAGAGACAAATCAGGAACAAAACCCATGTGTCCTCCTTACAAGAGGAAGTAAAACAGAGTCAGAAAGAATAGATTGTAATGGGAACAAGTTGGGTAAGAGTATAAGAACTGAGAATATTTTACTCAACCTTCTCATATAGTGTGAAGATTTCAACAATTTCCCAGTGCCTATACTCATTAGAAAAATGGCATTTCACAAGAATTGGAGGAAAATATGTTGGTAGGGTATTTTAACTTATATTGTTTAAACAAAAGGAAGAACCTGATGTGGTAAAATGGTTGTTTTTAGTCTTCTCATTAAATATTTCAGGTACTTTCTAAGGGAAAAATACTAGAGCAATGAAGGACACTTTGACTCTACTTTCAAAAAGTAAATTGATCTAAAACTTTTCAACTTAATATTTAGAGGACTGCATTGGTTGCATATTTTTGTTATTAAAATATTGTTTTATCAAACTATGTTTAGATGGGAGTTACATAGGTATACACTGAATAGGAATACTCTTATTTAAAACAGCTTACTTCTTAACATTGAATTCAAGTAAAATACAAGTGTTCTCCTTTGCCACTCTATCAAAAACAGTTTCTGCCCCCAACGGATGAAGTGCTAGCACCTTACCTGCTTTATTTCTGGTGATACTTTTCACTACAAAATGTATATTTATTTGTTTGTTTCTCTTTTTAAAACTATTTATTTATTTATTTATTTTGGCTGCGTCGGGTTTTAGTTGCAGCATGTGGGATCTTTGCTGTGGCACGTGGGGTCTTTCCCTGCAGCACGGGCTTCTCTCTAGTTGTGGCGCGTGGGCTTCCCCACAGCGTGTGGGATCATAGTTCCCTGACCAGGGATTGAACCTGTGTGCCCTGCATTGGAAGGTGGATTCTTAACCACTGGACTACTAGGAAAGTCCCTATTTGTTTGTTTCTTGTCTGTTTCTCCACCAGAATATAAGCTCCACTAAGACAGGTACTTTTTTTGGTTAAAAGGAGAATGTATAGTGATGAAAGCAGTGCATGGCATATAGGGACACAGTCAATTTAATGGATTCCTGTTTAGCAAATAGACTGGATTAACTGGCATCTCTTCTCAAGCAGGAAAAGAAAGCATGGAGGAAACATCGTATAGATGGGGACTCTGACTGAAAGTGGCCTCAAACCATCTTATTTAGATTCTAGTTCACAAGTGGTTGGGAAGACGGATTCCAAATGTGCTATAAAGCTCTAAAGTAGGGATTGTCTATAAGAGTAGAGCTCACTTTTATACTTTGATCCCTTTCTTTTCTAATCTTTTTTACCACCATAATCCGCTCTATTCTGGATGGTTTACTCACGATCCCACGAATCGTACCTATTGTTTTCATCTCCTAGCTATTGAGAGGTTATTCCCTTTTCATAGCTGCCTTCCCCTCTGCCCTATTCCTAGCTAGAAAAATCACCTCTTAGTGGAGTGGGTATTTATTTTGATATATATGGAGGCAAAGCACAGGATTTAATTATGTTGCTAATTAGATCTATCTGTTATCTATCTATCCTCTATCCACATTACAGAACAAAAGAACCATATTCTTGAATTTGCTAATTGGCATTTCACGACTTAGAAATAACGGGGGGGTTCTCTTTATATATAATATAAATAATTTGTCCACATATTCAACTTTTCTTCTAGATCACTCCTGTTCCTGGTACTCATCCACTTTTAGTTTTTGTGAACCCCAAAAGTGGTGGGAAGCAAGGAGAACGGTATGTTTTTAAAAATCACATTTATTTACTATGTTATATATCTGTAAAAAGATAAACTAAATTTATAGTATAAAAACATTTAAAAATATTATACCTCATGGTTCACTAATTTTAATGTGAAATAAGTGTTGCTATCATCTCTATATAACAATGTATATTGGTATGATCTCTCCTTGTTTTTACAGTTGAAATTTTAATATAATAATGGCCTTTTGTAGATATTTTTATTATCATATCTCAGGTGTCTGAATTCTCTCTACCCTGCCTATCACCCCTAGCCATTAACAAGGAGCATTACATACAACATGACTCCATAAATACTGTTGAATGAAAATTGGTTCTCTAAATGATCAACAAGGTGACTTCAGGTAAATGATTGCCCAGTAGTTAGAAACAGAATTTATATCCAGCTTCTAGACAAAATATAATGATTTTCTGCATGTCCATTTGGAGAACATGATGCCATATATCTTGGAGAAGCACAGTATATTTAATCAGAATAACAATGAGCTGCATTACCAGGTATCTCAGTATTCATGTGGACAACAAAAAATTTTCCTTTTTGTAAAATTAATGATTAAATCATAATATTTAATAAAAATCTGAAAATCACCACATTGAAGAGTAAATCTTATGTCCTTCTAAGAAGGAGTGTCAGAAACAGAAATGCAGTTGTACCTTTCTTAATAATTTCTAGAACTCTTTACTAATTCCAGCCAAAAAATGAGCAATCAGATAAAAGCACTCACACAGACGCTATGATAATAAAATAGAAATTTACATTGTGGTTTCACCAAATAATGAAATTGAAATGTTTCCATGAATAAAGGAATTTTGAAAAGTAATTTCCTTTCTTACCATTTAACTTTCCAGCTTCATTTCAATTAAATGAAGAATGGTCATTTTCTATTCAACAAAATATTATTTCTGCTTAAAAAGTTTTCCCTTTTATCACTGTATAGTTATACTTTTAACTCTGCTAAACAAGACAAGTTATTTTAAATAACTAGTGACTTAATAATATAAAATATTTACAATGCTTTATTAAAGAGAATAGTTGCCTCACTTTTAGGTATATAAATGAATAATGATGCTAAAATTATTTTCTCCTTTCCTACTCACAGTTTATTAGTTGTATATATTATGGATATCTTGAAAAAGAAGTAAATGCTTCACAAAGCATTAGATGAGACTTAAATTCATGTTGGAAATTAGAAACAAATGAAGTATCAAGTGAAAAAATATATATTTCGAATGGAAACATTCCCCTCAAATTAAGATAACATTAATAATGTAGAATGACCCTTAGTTGAATATCTGCCTCCCTCTTCTCCCAGTACATAAAAATAATTTTCTTTAAATTAAAAAATATATATCTACAGATAGATACACTGAAGTCATCAGTAAATTAAAGTTAATGGGGGAGAGGGAGGATATTTGAGTGCTCCTATATGCACACCCACTTATGCTTTGTCCTTTATACACCTACAGGGATCATTCAGAGTCAAAAGAATTATAGATATGTTTAAAGGAGATCTATTATTAATGCAGTCATAAATTCTCCTGAATGCATAAGAAGCATCTTTCACAAATAACGGAATTCTATTCAGGGTTTTCCTTTCAAAATATGTAGGTTTTCTTCTTCGATGTATTACATAAGCAGAAAAAGGTAACAATTATATATTCACACATAGTTTCCCATACCAGTCAACAGGTGTGAAAATGTTCACACATCATTCAGACAGCAACACTTGAGGGAATCCAGTCTCTACTAGGAACTGGGGATGAGACAGAAGACACGGTCATACAGGGAGGCAGACACGTAAACAGATTTACTACAGTAACCCCAAGGCAAAAGCTAAGCTAGGAATGTTTAAAATAAAAGTGCTATGGAAGTTCAGAGGAAGAAATGATTGTCTCTGAAGACTCAGAAGTCTAGCTTTTGAGTTGGTTCTGATATAAGTAGATGTTTGCCAGGTGAAAGAAGAAAAAAGACAGATTGCGGAAAGAGGTGTGGTGTTTTGGTAGGGAACCAAGAGATATTCAGCAAGGTTGAAGTTTAAGAGGAAGGAGGAGAAAGACGAGACATAAACTATTTTAAATATAATAAAATATTTAATAAGTAACTTGCGGGCTTCCCTGGTGGCGCAGTGGTTGAGAGTCCGCCTGCCAATGCAGGGGACACGGGTTCGTGCCCCTGTCCGGGAAGATCTCACATGCTGCAGAGCAGCCGGGCCCGTGAGCCACGGCCGCTGAGCCTGCGCGTCCGGAGCCTGTGCTCCACAACGGGAGAGGCCACAACAGTGAGAGGCCCACATACTGCAAAAAAAAAAAAAAAGTAACTTGCCACTGACAGGAACTTTTCATCATGGAAACAACATGACTGTACTTAAATAGAAGTACAGAAGAAGGCTGAATAGGCAAGACTTTTACAAAGCTGGTGAGAGAACTTGTAAGGCAGTGAGAGTAACCAGGTAGGATAGACATTACTCAGTTAGAAGGTGCAAGATTGTCCTTGATTTTGGGTGCTGGGGAAAAGGAGGTACTGAGAATGACTCGAAGATCATTCTTGAGATGCTAGGTGATATCATTATTCAAGATCTAGAATGTGAGGGTATTGCACAAGGACGTGGGAGGAGATAAGTAGATATTTGGAGAGTTTCAGTACACATAATATGAATATGTTAAGATATATAGTAATATTTTCACATGTATATATAAAAACATTTTAAAAACCAAGTATATTCCTTCACTTTTAATATTTTGTCTCAGAATTCTGATATGGGATGTGTGTGTACTTAGAAACATTTCTGTTGCATTTGTTATGCAAAGATTGAGTTCTTTCAGAAAAAAATGAATTATCTAATATGTGCCTGTAGAAATCGTTTAGCAGTTTTGTGATCTAGCTCATCAAGATGATTGTTCATGTGAAATAATTAAGCAGCTAAAGTCACAGTCTTTACTTTCATGCATACAGTGTCCAATCCCATTTTACATATGGGATAAGTAACTTTCATCTCTGTTAGATTGGCCCAATAATCTGTAAATTTCCCAAGGATCTATTAAGAGAAGATATTTAACTAATTGTATACTGATATTTTAAAATATTAATTTGAACTCTTATTAGCTAAATAACATTCAAAAGCAGGATAAAGAGTGTTCTAAATGCATGTGCATATTTAGAATAAAAATATCACTAAATTTTATTTTTTCCTTCCATATTTTCATCTTTATAGAATTTACAGAAAATTCCAATATCTGCTAAATCCTCGTCAGGTTTACAGTCTTGCTGGAAATGGACCAATGCCAGGGTAAGCCTGTATATATTATTACCATTAATTCATTTAACACTAATTAATTAAATAAGCAGCCAGACAAACCTAGAAGTAATTTTATTCAAATACAGCAGCCAGATTAGTATACAAAACAGCGTTGAATATCAACTACATAAGAGAAACTAACGCAGGTGCTGTTTTTCAAAACGGCCTGTTTCAATAAGATTTTCCTCCTTTCTAAATATTGTGAAGTAATTCTCATACTGCTAGTAGTAATATTAATAAGAATAATCACACCACAGGCTTACACATACATTAGCTGGGTCCTTAAATTACTAAACCATCTATGTGTTAGGAGAACTGCTCTCCTTCCCTTTATTAAATATAGGACATAGATCTACTACAGGATAAAAAAAACTTTTTTTTAATTCTTCTCGTTAACAAAGAATGGAAATCATAATATGATTTTTTCACTTACTACTTACAAACTCTAATACATATCACTCTTTTATAAGATACTTTATTAATAGGCAAGGTGTAGTGAAATACAATTATTTTTCAACAGATACCATATACTTTTGATATCACAAGTATGCACTGAAATAATTCATCATTAACTTGGCCTAGTTAACTAATTAATGTCATTTTCTTCCACTGATCTGATTTCTCTCTATCAACATGATAGTAAACATTAGACCAGATGAAGTAGACAAAAGCTCTATAAATAAACTTCTTTAAAAAAAACAAAATCGGTATGATTAAAATAAGTCTTCCATTGCCTGCTACCTGTTGTCCAGGGCTAGTTTCCAAATGCTGAGCCATGATGTGTGGAACTCCTTGCTGTAGAAGGCAGGCTCACCACAGGAATTTAGTTCAGAACACTGCTTTTGTCAAACTCCAGACTCCACCAGGTAGAGGATCAGGGTCAGATTATTGGCTAAGTGAGACACATGCTGGACGTTCCAGTCTAGTTAAAGACAAGGAAAAGTAAAGTCTTGATATTAACACAGAAGCTCAGTCAGGATGCCTCTTTTTCTTGTTCTTTAGTATTCTCTGAACTTCAGAGAAGTAGCTCTTCATCTGCAGGATTAAGGAATTTTGCATTAAGAAGTTTAGCTACTCCAAGACCTCTGTAGGTCCACCAGACCAAGTAAATCCAGGATTTGCTTGTATTTTATAGTTAAACTAAATACGTAACGAATCTGCTAATTATAAACCTTATCATTTAACCACCCTGTGTCGTCATGGTCTTTTCCGTGAAATGAAGGAATAGTACCTGCCTCATTGGCTAGTTATAAAATTAAGTTGGGTGTTACCCATGAAGCATATAAAAATGTGCTTACCACATAATATGTCCTCGATGACTGTTATTTGTTATCAATATCATTTATTAATTAATAATCAATAATATCACTTTGTAGCTCTATGTAAATTTATTGCAATAACCTTGATTTTAGCCTTGTTTTCTCATTTCATTTCATTTTTTTTCTACTCCACTTTAAATATCTATTACATGTTTCCTTTTACTCTTTAACTGTTAGCCATCCTATTATCTTCTCTAGTTTAATATACTGACAAATAAAAGTAGTACAATTCCACGCTTACAATGAATATTATTTAGAAATTAAGTTAAGGGCCCCCCCTTTAAGCACTACCACCTCTCAAGGATATTATTGTGAATTGTTTGTGCATATCCTCCAAGAACTTCTATAAATATAAAAACTACTCTATGTATAGAATGTATTCATATATATACAATGTATTCGTATATAGACACACACATATATGTGTTGCATAGATAAATGGATTTTTAAATATAACTTAGACTGTAGTTTTTTTATTGCTCTGCAACTTGCTTCCTTTTACTCAAAAGTATATGGTGGATATTGTTTGAGTTTCAGTAGATATTGATCAGTTTAAATGTTTTTAAGAACTGCACAGTATTCCATAGTTTTGTTAACTATTCTGTTATTGGGAAATATTTATATTGCCTGCACTTTTAAATAATTGGCATAATTTAAGTTAATGTCTATCAATTTTATCTGTTTTTAGAAGCATATTCAAATATTTTCAGTTTTACTTCTCAGGTTCTGCCAAATTACTATACAAAAAAGTTTATATCAAATTATAATCCCAGCAGCAATATATAATGTCTTATTTCCCACGCCCTACTTTAAATTGGCTATCTTCAGTAATTTTTATTATTGTTAAATATACTAGGTGAAAATATATCCTTATCATTTTTATTTGCATGGCTAATCAATTATAAAGTTGAATATGGCATTAGTTAGATTGACTTTTCTATAAACAACAGATATATAATCTGGCTTATGATCCAAAATAGAGTTTACTGGAAAATTATGAAGTAGCTCATATAATTAATGGAAAAATGAAGAACTGTGTTTCAGAAAGGATAGGAATCAGGACAATTTGAGGAAATCATGACTAAAAAGACAGAGTCCGTAGGAGTCACTGCTAAGAGAAATTGATTCCAATTGTTTCTGGTATTCTTGCTTTTATATTCAAAATTTATATCCCCAGGAGAAGCATATTTATTAGCCTCTCTTGTTTTCCCATGCCACAGCCTGGGCTACTTTTGGGATGGAGCATCTTGACTAACAGTCCTGTCAAGGACTATTATCTAAATTGTTTTGTCTCCTCAAAGCCAAATGAGGATGCTATACAACCTGAGGATGAAAGATGAATTCTCGGTGGGAATAAACAATAGGTGTTCACCACGGTCCCAACCATTGAGTTATCCAATATCTCTTCTTTTCTGAACATAAAAGTTGAAAAAAAATATACCATTCAACATATTGCTACTGCTAAATATGTAGTCAAAAATACACATCCTCCTAAAATGTAGACGACCCCAAGTCTCGTATTGTTACTATATCCAGCTTCAAGTCCTGGTTCTCTAAAACATCTCTGGGATGACTACTTTCTCCTTTCCCTTCATCCATTTGGTCTCAATATACAGAAATGTAATTGAGAAAATTACATATTTAAACTCCAAATATGAATTTCATTAAATGATATTCTTAATAATACAAAGAATAAAACACATGTAAAGTCTATAGTCCTGGTTTTACTACTGATTGAAAACTGTAGCTGAAACATAAAACATTTCTCAGCTTCTTGGAAATGTTTCCCCAGTGTAGTGACTCAAATATTTTTACCTGATAGGTCTGAGATTTTGGTAGTACTGCTTGTATAGGGCTGAATTTGTTTCTCGTGTGCCTTGAATGACAGGCATGGTAGTACCTGACGGTATTAGTACTGTTTATCAAATATTTCCAGGTCTTCTGCCAGGCACTTGGTCTTGATTTCAGTCCTTTCACCTTAGGCATTACAAGTGGCTATATGGCTTTCTCTTACAATAAACTGTGAGCAGAAAGTAAATTTTCCACTCTTTCTTTTCCTCTACCACAGTGACCAGCAGTATTCAATATTGGCCTGTTGGTTAGCTTGGATGCCAGAGTGAAAACCATGCGAGAGAGCCCCTACCCCCAGCCCCGCTTACCCCACATCCCTGTAGAATGGATGATAAAGAAGCCTCTGTGAGATTATGCCATGAAGATTTTGGGTTGTTTGTGACTGTATGTAACCTAGCCCTTACAACTAAACCAATGATCGGAGTAGAGGTCCTATTAGTACTCCCTTTTCCCATTATATAGCAGCAAACCTAATTTCTCCTTGGGAATCAGAGTCAGTTATACCAGTTAACACCCTATCTGTCTTTTTGCCTGTTAGTCTAGTGGTACGAGGAGCCTCAAAATGCCCAAGTGTTAGCTTCAATTCAATGAAAATTTTACTGTCTCATATGCTACCATTCCTCTTTGGTGTTAAAACATCTCAACCATAAGAGTTCAAAACCAAGGGAACGTGAAGCAAAATATTTGAAAGTGAATGTATTAGTCAGTGTTCTTTAGTAAAACAGACCAATAGTACATATGTATAGAGAGAAATTTATTATAAGGAATTGGCTCACATGCTAATTGAGGTTGACAAATCCAAATCTGTAATTTGATCTTCCAGTTTGAGTCCAAAGGCTGGCAAGCTGCTGTAGAACTTGGAAGAATCAACATCCCAGTTCAAAGGTGATCAGGCTGGAGAATTTTCTCTTTCTTGGGTTAGGGTCTGCCTTTTGTTCTATCAGGCCTTCAGCTGATTAGATGGGGGTCACCCATTAGTGAGGGCAGTCTGCTTTATGAAGTCTACTGATTTAAATGTTAAATCTCATCTAAAAGTACCCTCGCAGAAGCACTCAAAATAATGCTTGATCAACTTTCTGGGCATCCGTGGCCCAGCCAATTTGGCACATAAATTTAAGATTCACAGTGTAATTGTAAGTTTCCTCACCAAGCTTTACATTTAGGTTCCAGAACCGTGTTTTCTGAATTGGGTAAAGCAGCATCGTGTAGTTCAGAGCACATGATATAGCTGTTTGATCATACACCATTTAAGTACCCCCGCTGATTCAGAGTCTTTAGTAGGTTATTTCAGTGTTCTATGGACAACTGTTTCTCCCTGATAAAACATATAAGAAGGCCTTTATGTCACAGGGGCATCAGTCCACTGTCTTTCTTCCTTCTCTGTGAATGGTATTCCTTGAAAGGAGACAGCAATATGTGAGACACTGTGATAGTGGTTAAGGCATTCAGTAAGTCATTTGCTATGACCATTGACACAGGCATAATGGGAAAGAAAAGTAAATCCAATTGCTAGAACAAATGTCTAGTTAGTGAGGACAAATGGCTGCAGTTGCATTATGGAAAGGGTCCAGGGATTTTAGGCTACCCTTAAGTAGCTGGCTTAGGTTCCCTTGAGGTATAGCAACATATTGGAATTCACTAATTGGTTCATTTGATGACAGTTGAGTACTCCAGAGTCAGTACCTACTCTTCTTGTTGAAGATAAATTCATGTTGTTTATCTCTTCCAAAGCTTCCAGCCCTACCAACATGAACGTGAGTGTTTTGAACACTCACTGGGAGTGACTAAGAAAACTTGCTAACTGGCATTCCTTTGGAGCAATTATACTCCCAATTATGGGTCCATTCTGAGAAATTCACTCATATAAATTTTGCTTCCATCACTAATTCTCCATTCTTATCCTTTCCGAGTCCTTAATAGTGTAAGAAATATTTGTTAGTCAGTACTATTGAATTGGTATGTTTCCTAAACTCTAAACATCTCTCTGTCCAGAAAAGGTAAACAGGACATTTTATTGTTTGAGATACTGCCCAGAGGTCAATTGGCATTCTTTTCTGTCCTCAAATTATTCCCAGTTTATTTGTACTGCCATAGCAGCCTACCACCAGCTACTTCTGATATATCATGGAGAGGCACTGGTAAATCTGTTTTTTTATCCTTAAACTGTGAGAATGGAGAACTCCCTATGAGGGCATAAGTATGGGTTGAAGGAGGTGTTGGGAGTATAGCCAGATTCAGAATATCTGAGTGGTGGGCCTAGGCACTTCAATTTCTTAAAAGCTCCCCAGCTGATTATGTGGAGACAGCATGGAAAACCACCGATTTAGTAGATTAATTACTATATAATAGGTATTATAGGCCATATTGATAAGCTACAATTAGAGTAACTTCCCCATTAAATTTATAATAATTACTTTAAATTCTTAGACAAGCATTAGTTTTTTGCACCAGCAACCTATCGTGATCTTTGTGTTTCACATTTTTCAAATTTAGAAAAGAAGTGTCTCATAGGCCTAGGTTTAGCCATGTGCCTACTGCATTGTTTGGGTCAATGCAGTTGGTTACCTTGTTTGATAGACGTACCAAAACTGTATTCAGCAACATGTTTCCCCACAGTCAAATAAGGCAAAACCAACAGATGCTCCAAACAAGCATTTTGTCTTATATGTACTAAACTTTTGATTTCTTATGTAAAGCGTATGCTCTTTTTTTCTTTTTTGTAACATCTTTATTGGAGTATAATTGCTTTACAATGGTGTGTTAGTTTCTGCTTTATAACAAAGTGAATCAGCTATATATATACATATATCCCCATATCTCTTCCCTCTTGCATCTCCCTCCCTTCCACCCTCCCTATCCCACCCCTCTAGGGGGTCACAAAGCACCGAGCTGATCTCCCTGAGCTGATCTCCCTGTGCTATGCGGCTGTTTCCCACTAGCTATCAGTTTTACACGTGTGCTCTTTTATTTGCCTATTTTCCTTTTGATTTGTCTTTTTTGTGTTCATTTTAAAATCTTAGTATATAACTATTATCATCATTTTATATATGTTGCAAGTGTTTTCTTCTCATTTGTTCTGTGTGCTTTCAGTTTATATATTTTGTTCTTTTTCTTGTCCATATAAATATATAAAATTTTCATTGCTAATTCCACACTGAATGATTTCTCAACTTTATATTTTAGAAAAACCTTTTCTCAAGCCAAAATTACTGAAATATTTTTGTATCTTTTATTAATTTTTCATTTTGTTTTCAATTTCTAACCTTTAATCTTTAAAGATTACATTTTTCTTAGAGATGCGTTGACAGACTAGGATGAGGTAGGCATGGAACATTTTTTTCCTTCAGATTGAAATCTAGCTGTCCCAACGAAAGCTGTTCATTTGTCCACTGTTTCACCACTGATTTGACATACTTTATATATGGTGAAATAATATATATGTTAGACTGTTGCTGCCCTTTCCTTTGCTTCATGGATCTATTTGTTGAGTCTCACTGGAGACTGTTTTATATAATGTAACTCCCTAATTATTCTCTCAAAATTTAATGATATTTACTCTCTTCAATGTGTTGTTATTGTCTCGAGTTTTTAAAGTATGAGTTTGAATGCAATTGTATTCAACTTCTACTTTCATCTCGATAACTATGAGAATGCCCTGTTTTATATCTGATGCCAGTGCCCAGGCTGCATGCCCAGTGGTAGACGTGAACTTCTGTTAGAGAGCTGTTCCTCAGTTGTCATCCAGGAGGCAAACCCCCCAGGTAGCTCCTCTGAAATGGGACCCTGGCCAGGCTATGCTGTAATCCTTCACTTAATCCCATAGCTGACCTCACATGTCGTAACTCTTCCCACCCCTGTTTCTAGCTGTGCCATCCCTGATCCTGGGTCAGCCATGGGCGCAGAGGGTGCCTTTTGCAGCAGTTCCCTTTCAATGTATTGCTTTCTAAGTTCTATTCTGTAAGGTCTCTTTACTACTCTAATTTGTGATTTAATTTCATTTCTATTCCTGGTTTATTACTTTTCCAATGGTACTGTAGATACACTTTTTAAAAAAAATTTATCTGCCACCCTGAGCCTGCAGTTATTCATTCTTTTAATTTCCTTTTTTTCCCCATTATTCCTCTTCACCATACCAAATTTTTAGATCTTTTTGTATGCCTCTCTTCTCTTGTCCTATCTTTATTCTTCTTTCCTGACATTTTGTTTAGATGCTTTTCTTGATGTATCGAAACTCTGCTAATCCCTAGTGTAAATTATCTAGTAAATACCAAAACTCTCTGGTCACTTCCCTTTTTATCTTTGTTTTCAAGATAGAAATACACGTTTATTTGTTTGTCTTTACTGTATCTCTTTACATAAATTCTCTCACTCTGATAATGACTACTTAAAGATATCTGAAACTAGAGTCTGTATCATGTAAGTTGTTTCTTCTTGATGAAGCATATTATAATTGAATGAATGGTTTTGAGGTATAAATTAGTTGCAAAAATGAAATATAAAACATATCACTCATTGGTCTTCACAGAATGAGATTTTTTTCCTTCGCAACATTAAAATAAATATGCACATCTCTAGCTGTTATACCAACTGCATATGCTAATGTGACTTATGAAAAGTTAATATCAAGTTTTTTGTATACTCGTGATGTTGGTTGTTTCCTTCTGACTATCAGCTTCATGAAAGTACAGATGGCTTTTTCTCATATCATCCCTAAAATGTTTAAGTAAAAAATAACAAGTATTTATTGAATTGAAAAAATATATAAGATAAATATTTTTTAATTATTTTCCAGATTGTTCAGCATAGTGAACAGTCACAACAATGAATTGTTTGTGAAATAGATGCTTTAAAAAAAACTTTGGTTTCACCTACCTGAACTAAATGTAAAACATATATAATTTAAAAAATAAAATTTAACAGTCAACATACAGATTCACATATTCCAAGTATCACACATATTTCCATAGTAAAGCCTTGGAATACGTTCTCCTGTTAAAATAAATTTGTAATTTCGAAAACACATTCCACAGATTTCATTACTTTCTTAATTTAAAATATCATTTTATATAACAAAGTTTCTACCATATTTTACTTAAATAAAAACCCTCTTGAATCAGAACTATGACATATTACATATGTCTCTTGTTATGAAATCTTGTTGTGTCAGAGAGCTGAACAAAATCCTCAAAATGCTAAGAAAATGTTCATCAAAATTCAATCCAGCTCTACTGCAAATTTCCAGGAAAAAAAATCGTTGCTTTACTAATGTAAAAACAAGGCACTCGATTGACCCTTTCAGTCCTAATGATTAATCATAAAATATGATGCATATGATTTTGCAATCCCCCTCAATTAGATGTGTGAGCATAATTTTGTCTCTGCCTTGATCAATGGAGTGACTGAGTTTGAGAAGTGATATATGTGTCTGTATTAAAGGTCAACATGTGAAATACAAGTAACAAAATGTAACACGCTTCTACAGTTAATAGTCCTATAACTTCTAGCCTCGTGAAAGAATTTTGGGCATTACAAGTCTATAGTCACTTTCCACAAACATCAACAAATCGATTATTACTTTAAAGATGTTGAAAACTCTGAACTTTTGTTACTCATTTCACAGAGAAAAGAACAACTCAATAACAGACTATAGATCCATGTGTTATTGTTTAGAGGTGATTTTTTATCCAAATTCCTTGAACACTGTAGAAAAATAACATTTTCTCCTAAGTTGGCTGTTGGAAATAACCAATGCATTTGTGTATATCCTTCTACCTGTTTCTTATTTTATTCTACAAAAGTCAAGTTTCTAATAAGTATCATAAACTATTTTATTTGACTATCCTCAGTTTGCTATTATTATCTAAGCCTGTCCAGCAAGCTCCCTGGCACAACTTTATCGTCAGCTCCAGGGAGTCAAATAACAGCATCTTACTAATGAGTGAAAATAAGAAAACTCATAGCAGATGATTATCTCAGAATCCTTTATTAATGATAATGTAGTAATGTACTCCTATAATTTAATTAGAAATAATAACAGTGGACTATTGAATGTAGTCCACACTCAAACAGAATAATGATTCAACAACTAAGTAAAAGTGAAATGGTAGTTTAACAATAACAACAGCAATCTATATCTATATCTATATATATATAGTATTAGTAATATAAATTGATTCAGCATGTATTAATTCAATGGCTACCAGGTGTCAGGAAAAAGTCTTAGCACTGCCAATTCACTATGAACAAAAGAAACATCACTTCCTGCCCTCATGGTCTTAGTGGAGGAAGGCACACATTAAACTAATAAAATATACACATGTCAGCAGGGAAGGTAAACAGAGTGTACATTGGTAGTGAGTGATCTGTGATGGTTATTTTAAATAGGCTGAGCAGGGAAAGACTCACTGAGTATATAGACATGAAGGAGATGAGGAAGCAAGCCATTTGGTCATCACATAGAATCACATTTAAAGCAGAGGGAGGAGCAAGACGAAAAGCACCAGGATGGGAGAATATTTGACACGATTGGGGAACATTAGCAGGAAGGCCAGCATGGCTGGAGCGGAATGGATAGAGATAGCATATTAGAATAGCACTGACGGGCCAAATCACATAGGGTCTTACAACTACTGTGACCATAATAATTAAGTTTACCCAGGACTCTTCTGGTTTATTCCTGGTGTCCCAGCATCCAACTCAATTTAGTATTAGCATAAGAATTTTGTATTTTTAGTTTAAGTATTATTATTAATGGATACATTATAATAAACTTGAGGGGTTTGAGAGCTAATTTGCACATTCCTGCTTCTGCTGTTATCCTCCAGTCAGATGTAAGACACATATATGTCCAGTGAACACAGTTCTCACTTTAACCTATAATCATTTCATCTAAAAAAGCAACAAAACTTTCTCTTCCCAATCCTTCCCGCATACAAGCAACAACTTCTTCTGAAATACAGTGTACAGAGTATTCAAAGACAAAAATAAATGTTCACTGAAAGCCCTTGTTGGCCAACTGGTAGACTTGTTATGCCAGTCCATTATGCTGTGGCCTGTGCCTCTCCTCTCCTTGTGAGATGCAAATGGGAACAAATATAGCAATCAGCCTCGTCAGTGGAGATGTAGGAAATCACAGGTTAGATGTACATGAAATATATGTGAGGAAGAGAAGATGAGCAGTCGTGCCAAGAACGTTTAATGAAGTTTGAATACTCTTCCTTGGTGTCTTACAAATTAAACATGTAGTTTATAAATACTGTGTTATATTATGCATTTTTATTTTGCAATAAAACTTTTCAGCAAATATATCTCAAAAATGAAAATGCATATTAAATGAAAAATTAAGTTCTGCATTTCTATGAATTTTTGTTTTAAAAAGTGTTGATGATGAATACATAACTTCTATGAAATATTTATCAATCTTTACTGTCAGCGATGGGAACTCTAGTGATAACACTGACCATGTGGAAACCATAAACACAAAAATGCTAAAGAAGCATCAGTATCTGCCTCAAATTAATAGCGAACTCTCTGCTTGAAGGCAGTCATTTAAGCTGCGGAAAATCCCTTTGTATAACACTCTTTTAAGCATGATTTTTCATTTAGATCAAATGTGAGTTTTAAATTAATGTGCATTTTCAATTTCAAGTTTTCTTATGTGTGTTGTAAGTGAAGTAATAGCTGTTAAGAATTTGGTCGACTAGCAAAAGAAGAACTTTAAAAAGATCAAGTAATGCCATTTTTACATTAGAGTGATCAGATGTTTTAAATAGAAAATTCATTTATTGCAATTATGATTTGAGTGCATGCAACTTGTGGACCCCCAATCAAGTTTTTGGAAGTTCATTTGGATGATGGTAAAACATTGGACATTACTGATCACGTTATCACAGACTCAGTTAAAAAGTTCAGCGCTTAAGATTCAATTATTTGTTCCTATGGTGATAATTGGAATACAGAGTTTGGTGGAGCACATCATCATGACAAAAATATGTGTTTTACTAATGTAAGGAACATACAGATAAAAATATATGCTTTGCATTGGTTTTGGTATGCACATAAATCATAATTGCTTTCAAAGACACTTTAATAGTCTGTGAATTACAATGAAGGCCTCGATTGTCAAGTTGTATGCACGTGCACATACACACATTCACAAATTATTCAGTCATTCTCTTATTGATCCTACAGGTGCTAAGGGACCTTTGGGGGAAAAAGAAGTAAGACTCAATTCTTAGGTCACTGAAGTAATGAAGTCTTTAACATTTCTGTGGATAACACTATACTAATTAGACTTTTTCAAATTATACCCTGCTCTTCCGTTTAAAACTCTAAAACTCAAGAAGCATGAAAGTTTAAGGCAATTTAATATAGAGGCAATCAGCTTATAGAAATCTACAATTTGATCTCATCTTTTTATTTCTTCATAAATATGTTATTCAAAATGGTTCATAGGAAAAGCCAATAAATGGAAAATTTTTAAGTATATCAAGCTAATTAATTATTATGTTTTTATTCTAGATCATATGATGTCATATCTGTGAGCTATCTTAAATTTTCAGTTTGTTGTGATTTCTTATTTTAAATAACTATGTATATATTCATATATTACATTTATATATTTATATATAATTTATCTAAACCTAAATTTATATACACTTTTTGCATATTTTTTCTTAAAGAGGGTTTCAGATTTTTCTAAACATCACATTCCACAAAACCAGTATTCATCCCTGATCCTAATTCATCAATCAGAGGCCATGGCAAGTAAATTATTCTAACTTATTTTCCTTACTCCTACCCTTATGAATACATTGATATTCATACCCATCCTGACTTCCTTCCCTCTCACTGGGTGAGGCATCTCTCCTCCTAAATAAGGTTCATTCAACTTCTGTTCTGGATCCCTGTTCCTCTTGGTTCTTTGATACTTAATTTATTATCCCCACCCTCTTATTATTACATCTTGAGCTGTTCCTATTCTAATGGCTTTTTAGCTCAAGTATGTAATCCCTTTTTAACATATGACTACTCTGTATTAAAATGACTTGGATTAGTTTATGAAAACCTGTGCGATGATGAAAGTGTTATAATAATCACAAATTACAACAGGAATGGTTAAAGGATAGAGGTTCAAGACCAAAAGGAAAACAGAAAAACAATTCCCAGGTCATTGTGGAGTTGCAAAAACATGAGCAACATGTGAAATTGAGGATACTCTCATTTTTAATTTGAAAAATCTCTATGGAAATGTATAGCTACTTACCTTCTCAACTCTTTTGTCTCTTCACAACTACATTTTTAATAAAATGGGCTATTCTTTCACTTTTCCATCACCTCTTCAGTGCAGTTGGGGTTTTGACTTTACTCTCCACTGACATTGCTATTGTCACTGATAAATTGCTAAGTGTTAAGTCACGTAGTTTTAGCTGTTTTCACCTATCTTAAAAGTCTCATCTCCCTTGGATATTAGAAAATCAATGTCTCCTATCTCTGAGGTGCTGCTTATTATATATCTGGATACATTCTCCTTAGTCACTTCTTTTAATATCATTTTTTCTTAGAATTTCACACTCAGAACTTCGTTCGTTTCATGTATATATGCTTTCTTAATTTTATAATAATCATAGTGATTTGTTGGTTGTATGCTAGGGAATATGCAAAATACTATCACTTTAAGAGTTAAGCATTTTCTCCTTTTGCCAATAAGGAAACTCATGATCAGGGAGCTTAAGGTTTGCTCAAGGTTTTAGTCTCATAAAAGAGCAAATCCATGTCTGTTGTACTGCAACATGATCTTTTATTTTTTTTAATTTAAGTTATTGAAGAATAGTTGATTTACAATGTGTTAGTTTCTGATATACAGCAAAGAGATTCAGATATATATATATATGTATATGTATGTGTTTGCATTTGCTAATCCCAAACTCCCAATCAATGCCTCTCCCTCCCCCTTGGCAACCACAAGTCTGTTCTCTATGTCTGTGAGTCTGTTTCTGTTTCATAGGTAAGTTCATTTGCATTATAATTTAGATTCCACATATAAGTGATATCATATGGTATTCATCTTTCTCTTTCTGACTTACCTCATTTAGTATGAGAATCTGTAGGTGCATCCATGTTGCTGCAAATTGTATTATCTCATTCTTTTTTATGGTGGAGTAGTATTCCATTGTATGTATGTACCACATCTTCTTTATCCATTCCTCCATCGATGCACCTTTAGGTTGTTTCCATGTCTTGGCTATTGTAAATAGTGCTGCTATAAACATAGGGGTGCATGTATCTTTTCAAATTATAGTTTTGTCCAGCTATATGCCCAGGAGTGGGATTGCTGGATAATATGGCAATTCTATTTTTAATTTTTTGAGGTACTTGCATACTGTTTTCCACAGTGGCTGTACCACTTTACATTCCCACCAACAGTGTGGGAGGGTTCCATTTTCTCCACTCTCCAGCATTTTTTTTTTATATATTGGAGTGTAGGTTTTTTACAATGTTGTGTTAGTTTCAAATGTACAATAAAGTGCATCAGTTATACATATTTTCAAATATACAACAAAGCGCTTCAGTTATATGTATACATATATCTATTCTTTTTCAGATTCTTTTACCATATAGGTTATTACAGAGTATTGAGTAGAGTTCCCTGTGCTATACAGTAGGTCCTTGTTGATTATCCATTTTATATATAGTAGTGTGTATATATTAATCTCAACCTCCTAATTTATCCATCCCCCCACACCTTTCCCCTTTAGTAACCATATGTTTGTTTTCTAAGTCTGTGAGTCTGTTTCTGTTTTGTAAATAAGTTTAGTCATATCATTTATTTTAGATTCCGCATATAAGTAATACCAGATGATATTTGTCTGTCTCTGTCTGACTTACTTCACTTAGTATGATAATCTCTAGGTCCATCCATGTAGTTGCAAATGTCATTATTTCATTCTTTTTTATGGCTGAGTAATATTCTATTGTATATATGTACCATATCTTCTTTATCTATTCCTCTGTCAGTGGACATTTAGGTTGCTTTCATGTCTTGGCTATTGTAAATAGTGCTGTAGTGAACATTGAGATGCAGGTATCTTTCCAAATTATGGTTTTCTCTGGATATACGTCCAGGATTGGGATTGCTGGGTCATATAGTAGCCCTATTTTCAGTTGTTTAAGGAACCTTATGGTTTCCTTTGCTGCAATACAACTCTGTGTTCCTTCTTCTTATTCTCTTTTCATGATTTTGATCATCAAGTGTACACGGATTGCTTCCGACTATCTTCTTCCATCTCAGATTTCTCTGTCCATGTAGGTTTATTTGACTTAGTCTACATTTCCATGTTAATGTCCCATAGGTATCTCAAATTTCACATTCTAATACTAAACTCATTTTCTCACCCTTTTCTAAACCTGTTCACTAGCTTTATTCACTAACTTGATGCATGGAAAGACCATTCACTTTTCCATCCCCTCTGACAATGCATTTATCCTCTTCTAGTTATTCTGCATTAACTGCATTAACTGTTTTCAAAACATCCCATAGCAATGTGAATCAGATGTTTTCTTGTCTGCCTTCTCAATTAAGATACTTGATGGCAAGGACTCTTATCTTGCTTTTGAGTCTCTGGACTCTAACCCAGTTCCTGATACACAGTTGTAGTTAATAAATGCATATTAAATAAGCGAATTGATGCAGGTGCTATATCATTCATAAAATTACTTTTCTAGGTATATGGATTTTCCATGAAATGTATCTCTCTTTCTTAGGCATAGTTATTCTTTTGTATTTGATTCTAGTCAAAGTAATTTTCTAAAATAGATGTCTAGATGTATTTATTAATTCAAAATAACTTCTTCACATTCTAAAGTTAACTTGGTGGAATGATCTGATGCATATAAAATAAAACTCACTAAGTATTCCTTTGTTTATATTCACTCACAACTGACTTGAAAGGGCTTCCGTGGTGGCACAGTGGTTGAGAGTCCGCCTGCCGATGCAGGGGACACGGGTTCGTGCCCCGGTCCGGGAGGATCCCACATGCCGCGGAGCAGCTAGGCCAGTGAGCCATGGCCGCTGAGCCTGCGCATCCGGAGCCTGTGCTCCGCAACGGGAGAGGCCACAGCAGTGAGAGGCCCGTGTACCGCAAAAAGAAAAAAAAAAAATGACTTGAATGCATTTGATATTCATTTTAACACATTAATTTTCCAAAAAGTATGTGCACCATTCAAAGAAGGAACAAATATTTGGGTTACTTTACAGAGCTTATTTATTGACTTCTTTCTATTTTGTATTACACTAGGGAGAATACTGAAGTTATTTAATGGCATAATATCATAGGTTTCCCAAGAGTAAATATTCATTCATTTTCTGTCTCTTATCTCTTTTTGTCATTTTTCTCTGCCTCTCTCCCTTTTTCTTCTAAAATACACATACACATATGAGATGTTTTTGAGATTTCCAGAGATAATGAAGTTAATGTTTCAATTATTAATGGCTCATTGGGATATATATTTTCTCAAATACTCTGAAAGTTTTTCTGAATATGATGAGAACAGCATTAAATTTTACTGGGTTCATAATGATGAGTCCAAATAACATTTTGTTTATAACCATTCCACTGTTTACATTAAATGCCCCCCCAAAACAGTATGAATTCATCTTCATACAATATCCTCAAAAGACTAGCCAAATTCGTTGAAACAGGTGAACTTCCTTATTTACCTAAACTTTGTAATTTATTGGTAAAATAGATTCAAGATGGGAAGACATAGCTATAATTAGTTTTACTTTAAGCTGAAATGATGGGGAAGGTACATTAAAGTTGATGAGTCATCACTTTGAAGCTGACATTATCAAAATCCACAGAAAAAGATGGCATATCCCCCCTCCCTTTTTAAATATATAGCATAGAGAAACTTTGAGGGACATAATTGCTTCATGCATAGATTTTGTCAGAGTGGCTGCAGCAGCAGTAATAATATCAGTGACACCAAGGTATGTATAGATACAGTTAGGGTATTAGAAAACGAGTTGGAAGGTATTAAGAATTGGTTTTCTAGACCAAAAAAAAAAAAAAAGTTTAATAAACAATAGCAACATCACAGACCAGGAAATTCTGCCTGATTTTAGTGAGACAGTTGTGAAGCCATCTAATCCTATAACTGTAAGAATAATATATAACTGTGTACATACAGGTATGAATATGAATTGAGCTGAATAATAAGAGATAAGTATGCTGTATCTGGCTCAAAATGTTTAAATCAAAATGCAGACCTTTCTTAAGGCAAGCTCTTTAAGTAAACTATTTTTTCTAAACAAAGAGGAGGAAGAAGAGGAAGAGAGTTGATGACATATGATAAAATCATTTTTGATCCTTCAGCCTTGTGTTTCTTAATACAAAGGAATAAATATGTACAATTAAATGAGCATTCACTCTGGAGTATTATGCTAACAGTATTTATCAATCGCACATTGGTTTCCTTTAAGTATTAAAGAATATAACTTTATAACATATAATGTACAGTATGTACACTCTTTAGTAGCCATACATTTATTATATTTATATGCTCAATCTGATACATCAAAATTAGATATAAATGGCAGGTATCACTTATTTTCCTTGAATAATAAAATGTGCTATTGGAATAAAAAGAAATTTCTACACATTGTCATTTAAGAAATCTCATTATTAGACACTTTCCAAGATAATGGAATCAGTACTGCAGTTTTTCTTTCTTAACGAGTTGTTGCAGTGTGCTTTTTAGATACTATTGTCAGACACTAATTTTTCTATATCAGTTTTATCCTAAAACTTATTTAAAATGGAAAGTAGACTTCTGAATCTTAGATGAAATATTTTGACTTGCTTTTAGTGGTATTAAGCATTATAATCTCACCACCCACTTTTTTTTAGGGTGTGCTGTAGTGGTGGCTGTTGAGCATATGTGATAAGAAGGCACTGGACACAGAGCTACTAAACATACATTAACATAGGTTCTTTTTTCAAATTTAGCTATCATGGATAAATTAAAAAACTCTCTAGGAGAACCAGTGCTATAATTACGAACACTGAAGACTCAAGAATAATTATCTGCTTTAAAAATCGTTTTAATTTTTAAAAATTTCCATAAAACGGCAAAAATAAATTCAGGAGCCATGAATGATTATTTCATTACAAAATGTTCATACCTACTAGTTTTTCAAGTGAAACGTTGAAATTGATAGGTGGAACGTACAGTGTATGGTAGTAAAGTTTCCGGAAAGGGGAGTCTTTTCAGACACTCCACATGGCTTCACCTTCCCCATCGTTAGGATGACCTATGAAGTGGGAGCCTCACATCTGCTGGTCTTTGCAGCTTAATGAATGAAAAGTCAATGGTCACATAAAGCCCTGCATTTTGACTCTTTCCACGTCTCTTGCATTTGTTTGTTCTCAGTCAGAGCTGTTATCATCTGAACTTACTGTCCCCAGTGCCATAAATAGGTCTCCTAATAGTATCAGCTTGGAGGTAGGAGAAGTCTCATTAATGTCCATCCAGCTTCGCTTGTTATAAAATTCTCTTCCTGACTATTTTGCCAGAATGCTGTGGGTGGGAGAGGTGGTAAAATAGAGGAGTGGCAATCTGACCTATGAAATATGTTTACTCCTTTTAATAAAGATAAAATTATTAAATTAATAATAACCTCTGGATAGTACAATGTAATTTACATACACACTTTGTTTATTCCTTAAAACAGCCCAACAGAGCAGGTGGTATTAATTTAATTTTAAAGATAAGAAAACTGAAGCTCAGAATGATTAAATAATTATCCAAGGCTACTATTCAAGGAATGAATGAAATAAGAAATGAGTGACTCTCCAGGGAAAACTGCATGGATGAAGTGGATTAAGAAGTTAAGATAGAGAAGTCCATTTTCAACCCATTTAGCAATCAACTTACAGAGAGTAAGCTGGTCTGACAGTCACATGGGGTTTATGTTTGGGGTTAGGATGCTGCTGAAGAACCAAAGATGACAATTTTAAAAGAAAACAGATGAAACATCATCATGGATGGAAGAGCGGTGGTGAGTCATGTGGATGGTTAGGCTTTCACCAGAAACAACTGTGGTAAACTTTCCAGCTCTATGATAAACTTTTCAGCTACTGGCTTAATTTGTAAAGCTTTTGTAGGTTTCAGTGACAAGGTCTTTGAAAACTTAGGAGATAGAGAAATTCAAGCAAAAATGTAATTGGTAAAAACTGATTTAGAAAGAATTAGAAAATAGGATCTTTTTCAGTGATGATTAAATGAATTGAAACATTTAATACCTCTTAATTAAAAAAAAAGAAAGACTCACTAGAAACTGGATAGTTGATATGCAAGTGCTACCAGTTTTAAGGAACTTCCAAAATTATATAGATGCCTCCAAAAAATGGAAAATAAGGGCATATTCTACAATTCATTTTATGAGACAGAAAAATTTTGATAAAAAGTTAGACAGGTGGTATGAAGAAGAAAAATAGTCTGTTGTATTCATGAATGTAGATAAAAACTTCTGAACAAAATGTTAGCAAAGCAAAACCAATTTTCTATAACAATATTAATAAACTGTCCAATTTGGGTATATGAAAGTATTATAAGAATGTTTTAATAATGCAGAAATATGTAAGTGTATATGCCCACATTACCAATGAAATGAAATCATCTCAATATCTCACAAGGTGCAGAGAATATTAACATTGATTCATAATAAAAATTCTATATAACAGAAATAGAAGAAAACTTTATTACCTGTATGAAAGGTGTCGCTCAAAAAAGAAAAAGAAAATCCATCCAACAAACATCATCCTAAGTTGGGAAATTATGAAAGTATTCCATTTAAATTCCGGGACAAGATATGGATATTCTGTATAAATACTCTAATTCAATAAAGTATTGAAGCTCTGGCCAGCACAATAAGACAGGGAGAGAAATAACAATTATAAGGATTGAAGATCACTAATAGTACCATTGTTATTAGCATATGATACAGTTGTTTACGTAGAAATCCAAATGAATCTACAAACATAATATAGGCAATAGAAAAGAGGAGTAATGTGGCTGTTTGTGAGATCAATATATAAAAGTCAAATATATTTATATATACCAGCAACAAAAACATTAATTTTAATAAACAATTTAAAAATTTAAGGTACCGACATAAACTTTAAGACAACCAAGAATAAATCTAACAACGACCTGCAAGCAAAAAAATGTTGTAATTTATTTAAGGATATTAAAGAATAAGTTGATTGAAAAATCCTATATTCATGGATGAGGAATTAACACCATATAGATGTTATTTCTCCTAAAACTGATCAATAGACTTCATGTAATGCAATTTTTTAAAACATTTATGATTTTTGTGTGTGTGTTTTTATTTTCACCCTTATGGGATATGACAAGTTAAATTCAATATGTGTACAGTAAAGCAAAGAAAAAAATAATAGCTAAGATTTCATGTTCAATGAGACATAGATTAACTATAAAGCTATAGTGTTGTAAGAATGTGGTACTGGTTCAGAGATGGACAAATTCATGAATAAAATAGAACAGATTCTAAAAAGAAAAATACCCACATATGGAAATTTGATTTATGATGGATTTGCATGATAGAAAACTGAATTATCCAAAACATGAAAAGATGGATTTAAAAATGAAAAGAAAAATAGTTGCACAACACCCAAAAGGACAGAAGGAAGGAGGCAAGAATGGGAGGAATGGAGAAAGAGAAAGGGAGGGCAGAGGGATGAAAGAAGGCAGTGAAGAAGGGAAAAGAAAAAAGGGATCACTACTAGACAGAACCACTCTAGAGTATTGTGTATATTTTATATATATTATCTATTCTATTCCAATAACTCACACCATCCTATCTTACATCACCACATTAAATTTCTATGTCAAAATTAAAACTAAGGGGCTTCCCTGGTGACTCAGTGGTTAAGAATCCACCTGCCAACGCATGGGACACGGGTTCAAGCCGTGTGGGAAGATCCCACATGCCGCAGAGCAACTAAGTCCGTGCGCCACAACTACTGAGCCTGCGCTCTAGAACCCACGAGCCACAACTACTCAGCCCACGTGCCACAACTACTGAAGTCTGCATGCCTAGAGCCCGTGCTCCACAACAAGAAAAGCCGCCGCAATGAGAAGCCCACGCACCGCAACGAAGAGTAGCCCCTGCTCACCACAACTAGAGAAGCCCACGTGCAACAATGAAGACCCAACGCAACCAAAAATAAAATAAATTAAATAAATTTTTTAAAAAATTAAAACTGAAATTTTAGGAGAGTAAATGTGAACTCTCTTCTGTCCACTGAGGAAACATTGTTTGTTACACAAAGCAGGCCAAAGTGCTAGCCATTTATCAAAAGATTGATAAACTTGAATACCTTAAAACTAAAATGATACTTGTTAAAATATACATTAAGGAAAGTAAAAAACTTTAAACCTATAGGAAATATTTGCTCCAAAAAAGAGAAAAAAACCCAAAAGGATTAAAATCAAGAAGTAAAGAATTTTTACAAATCAACAAGTGAAAAAGGAGTAAAGATATGAAAAGGCATTTCACAAACGAGGAAACACATAAAATTACCAAGTATGACATTACAAGTGTTAGGATGGGCTCGGCACAGTTTTTTTCCACCTTCTTTTACGTACCTACATTGGTACAACTTCTATAGGAAACAGTTTGGCATGATATTGTAAAGTTGCAAAAGTGGTCACTGTCCATGAGCACCAGAAAATATGTCCAAAATGCATTTTTTATGAGAACATAAAGCTAATCAATCCAAATATCCATTGTATGGATTTTAAAAAGCATACCCACATAAATGGTATTAAACACAGCAGTAGAAATAAAATAACTCTTCAACTACACGTGGATGGACATTCAGCTACTACATGGAGGAGTGTTAGTAACAATGCTGAGATGAAAAAGCAACATACAAACAATGTGTTGTTTATGGCATACACATGCTAACCTGAAATTCAGAATAGTGGTCACCTTTGTTAACGAGGAAGGGGGTGCTATAGGGAAGGAACGCAGGTATATGTAAGTTATTAGGAATATTCTACTCTCTGGGTTGGGCAACTGGTATATAGGTGTTTATTATATTGCTTATATAACAGCAAACTAACCAGTGATAGCCTGGAAGAAAATATTTCAATATGTCTAATGAAAGGTAAATGTCCACAATACAGTGCATGAGGAAATACAGGAAATTTTCATGTTCTAAATATTTGTGGCTCTTAGTATCAGGGGATGGGGTTTTAGTTGATTTGTTTACATTTCTATTATGTTTACGCACTGTTTGTATTACATTAACCAAATGTTTTTTTCCAATGATGCTAACTTAAATTAAAATATCACTCATGATACGTAGAGTTTATAAGATAATAAAATGCAATTTATGGAAAAGGACAAGGCTTTAAAGATGCAGTTCACAAAGGAGGTCACACATGTGTAAACCTACGAAAATATGTTCAACCTACTAGTAAACAGGCATGTGATAATGCAATAACAGCACCATGGTATTTTTCACTTTTTGAAGAAACATCATAAAGTTGTTTATATGTAGTGTTTTGGAGTTTCAAGGAAGTGGGCCCTTACATTTTCTACAGTGGGCGCCATTCAGAGGGTATCATAATGTTGTAGTGGAGTATTTCCCTTATAGAAGATTAGCTTTCAGAACATAATGCACTTGTTCACATAAATGTATTCAAATAATGTTAACTACAATACCTGGTTTTTTGTGACAGTGAAACACCAAAGAGTTTAAAAGTACATGAAATGGCTTATTTAATCATAGAATATATACCCTATTTAATACATTCACTTATAATAAATCTTTATATATACACTGACACAGAAAGATCTCTGACGTTTTTAAGTCAAAAAATGCACACGGATAAATTAAAAGGATGTATAGCATAATCCCATTTATGTTAAAAATATGTGTGATAAAATTTACATGTGTACATTTATATATGTAATCCTATAGAAAATGTTCTTGTGGTATCCGCAGGGGATGGGTTCCAGGACTCTCCAGATACCAAAATCCACAGATGCTCTTAGTCCCTTATATAAAAAGGCATAGTGTTTGCGCATACTTTAAATCGTCTTTAGGTTACTACAGTACGTAATAAAATGTAAATGATATGTAAATAGGTGTAAATACAATATAAATGCTTTGTAAATATATAGTTGCGGCTCACCAAATTCGAGTTTTGCTTTTTGAAACTTTCTGGATTTTTTTTTTAAGATTTTTGATCCCTGGTTGGTTGAATCTGCATATGTGGAACTTGTAGATATGGAGGGCCAACTGTATTATATTGTTACCATTGGGGCAAGAAAGGTGAAGAGGCACATTCTAAATATTCTGTCCTATTTCAATTCTTTTTTTTTTTTTTTTTTGCAAGAAAATAAGCATGTATGATTGTATAACTGGATGCACTACCTACCTTTGTAATTTTCCCCAAGGTAGGTTGCATTAATAAGCACACTGCATGCAGTAGCAGCAGAAGCAGTGGACATTTATCACAGCTGACCCCGCAATTAGTCTTGAGTATTCCTGGGTGGCAAACACTGCCAGGCAGGTCAAAAGACAGTGGGAAGCCTGGCTTCTAGTTGCAGATTCAGTCAGAAGGAAACACTGAATACAGTTGGCTAAAACCTCATATGCAGCCTGATCATTTTCTCCCAGTAACGGAGAAGGCAGAAAACTCTCAAAGACATATTTACTGACCTATTGGTCACATTTATATAATTATTCAAAAGAATTGTTTATCAATAAAAATTAGTAAATGGGGCTTCCCTGGTGGCACAGTGGTTGAGAATCTGCCTGCCAAGGCAGGGGACACAGGTTCGAGCCCTGGTCCGGGAAGATCCCATATGCTGCGGAGCAACAAAGCCAGCGCGCCACAATTACTGAGCCTGTGCTCTAGAGCCCGCGAGCCACAACTACTGAGCCCAAGCACCACAACTACTGAAGCCCGCGTGCCTAGAGCCTGTGCTCTGCAACAAGAGAAGCCACCGCAATGAAAGCCCACGCACCACAACGAAGAGTAGCCCCCGCTCACCGCAACTAGAGAAAGCCCATGCACAGCAAAGAAGACCCAACACAACCAAAAATAAATAAATAAAAATTTAAAAAAAAAAAAAAAAAAAAAAAAAAAAAAAAAAAAATTAGTAAATGAAACAATTTTGTATATGTCACTCTGCATTATGTGAACTGCATACCACATATGGGAGTATATTTTAATGAAAATTATTATATTATTATAATTTATTAACTTTATTTTTTTAACTTTAGAGTTGATAAAAGAAAAAATATATTTATTATAGAATATAGAGTATATAATGCCAATGTTTAACTTAGGACATGTTAATACTTTTATTTTAGAATTTCATTCTACATAAGAATTTAATGTTTTTCAATAAAATCAAAATCTTTCATTAGATGAAATGCTAAATATACAAAACTAAAAATGTCCTAATTTTGAAATATCAATCATGTGCCATAACATGCTTATTTTTCAGGTTAAACTTTTTCCGTGATGTTCCTGATTTCAGAGTGTTAGCCTGCGGTGGAGATGGAACTGTGGGGTGGATTTTGGACTGCATAGGTAATGAAGACACACATTTAACGTAGCTGGGGTGAGAGTGGTAACCTTAAATTCTGTGTATTTTGTTTGTTTATTTAGTGCATCCATATCTTTGGATGTGGATGCATTAAATAAACAAAATACATAGTGATACACTTAGACATCTGGAATGTTACACACTGTTTACTGGCTTAATTTATTCATCTATATTTCAAATTTTTAACTGACAAAATAATTTACAAGTAACTAGAAATCCTTCTTTTCTCATTCATTTCTCTTGGAATTTAATAAGCTCTCAAATATTTCTGGATCTGCATTGACCAATCTTTTTTAAAAATAGGCCTCTTCATAAAAAGGAAAGATTGATTCAAAAGAAGTTTCACTATCTATATATATTGAAGCAAACTTTTATTTAGTCAGTGCAGTTGAGAATATTTTACCTTTTCATACTCTCAAAAATATTCAAATTAGGGCTTCCCTGGTGGCACAGTGGTTGAGAGTCTGTCTGCCGATGCAGGGGACACGGGTTCATGCCCCAGTCTGGGAAGATCCCACATGCCACAGAGCGGCTGGGCCCGTGAGCCATGGCCGCTGAGCCTGCGCGTCCGGAGCCTGTGCTCCGCAACGGGAGAGGCCACAACAGTGAGAGGCCCGCGTACCGGAAAAAAAAAATAATAAAATAAATATTCAAATTAAAAATGAATACATATTGTCAGCACACTTTGGGTACGCATCTAACGACTTTAATCTACTAACATTTTTAAAACAGGTAAAATTGTATTCTTTGGCCTTCCAATAATCAATGTCAGTAGTGTTAATATATTTAAGGAGAAAAACCAGAGTTCAAGAACTGCAAAAATTAAGGAGTTGCTTGAACAATATCTGAGAACTTGTAAGAATTTTAGTGAAAACAGGAGGATATTGTTGGTTTGCATTAGCCCTCAAAATCTAAGCCTTGGCTAGTACACTGTGGCACATCCCTACATAATCTATTCCCTCCCCGTTCCTACACACCCACATATGCTTACTTTGAAGGGCTGAGAAGAGAGAAAAATAAAGAAAAATAATATATGTTTGTGAGATTTGCTCAGTGATTCAAACAAAAGCATGTGGAATTTCAGTGGCAAATATCTTTACTGGACTCAAACACTATGTTGTATAATGTTGAACCTCAAACAAAACCTGGTAATCTTTTACGTCGTTGACTCTGACACAGAGCAGCACAAAACCATTGTTAGTGTTTTACTAACTTTTAGAATTCCACTACTTTCAAAATATTTTATTCCTTAAAGTGTACCTCGAGTTGATGCTGCAAAGGACTTTTTATAGGAAGCTACTTCTCCACTCTGCTTACGTCCTTGTATGAATATTCCTGTGTTGCATATACCTGCATCCTTGAGAATTTGAACGGAGTTAATTCAAACACGCTACAATTTTTAACTGAATTAACATATTTAAAAGGCTTTCCTCATGCATAAGTCTTGAAAATTCCTGTCACTCTGTGAATTTTGGTATTTATTTGTTTTATAAATTGCTAGAAATACATACAAATTAATCAATTTATAATTGTATATAACTATAAAATAGAACGTTTTATGTTTATAAGTACCTGGTGGAATGCCTTCCATGCCAAGCTGTGTTTATTTCATTGTTGTTCTGTCTGTGATCAAAAATTTATTTTATTTCAATTTTTCAATTCTACAGAAAAGGCAAATGTAGTCAAGCATCCTCCAGTGGCTATTCTGCCTCTCGGGACCGGCAATGATCTAGCAAGATGCCTGCGATGGGGAGGAGGTAAAATAGCTAAAAAAAAAAAAAAAAAAAAAAAAACTTAAAAAACAGAGATATAGTACAGAGCACCCTTCCCCCCAAAACTAAATCCAGCATTTCTTCACTGCATGACAGCTGCCATGTGATTTCAGCAAACATAATTGCTGTCAGATATGTAGTATAATTTTGAACAATCGTCTAGGGTAGAGCAACAAATAGTGGACCAAGAGTTAGACTGTGAGTGCTAATTATATACTTGATGGGGCAGGCAAGCTTCCAACCCTTTTTGGTTTTGGGGTTTCCAGTTTAAGAAATGAGATAAGCATGGGATAACTCTAAAATAATGTTCACATTCGTAATCTCTGAGTGTGTGAGAAAATCACAAACAAAGGAAAAAAACTGAAAGGCTAACAAATGACTTGTCCAGGAATAAGTACAAGAGGTAACACATTTTCTGAGACCCACTTTGCACCAGGTGGTGTGTTCTGCACTTGGGGTACAGGGTTAAGAATAGAAAGAAAACAATATCTGCTTTCAACAGAGCCTTAAATTCTAGTGGAACATGAAGTTATGTATAAATTGTGAGACTTCCTACTGACAAGTAAGATGATAATCAACATAATGAACGACCTCACCTAGGAATTGATGAGGTGACATAAGAAGAATCCTAATAGGTGGATAATGACGGAGCCATATAGAACTGGGGGTGGACGTTATAGGCAGAGGGAACATCAAGTCCAAAGGCCCAGAAATACAAAGGCACTTGACATTACTGAAGGAACTGAAAATGGAATAGTGTAGATGGAACAGGTGAGTAAGGGGAGAATATTTCAAGATGAGATCTTAAAATAATTTGAAGTGTCATTAACAGGCTAAACTTACCAGAAGATATCAAAGAAAAGAAAACCATATTTTGCTAAATAAACAAGAACCTAATTCTAAATATTTTTAGCATCTAAACTCAGAGAAGTTTGAAAAGTGTCTAGTAAGACACTGTAAATCAGAAGCCCTTGGGAAGCTTGTTAAAAAATATAGTGGACCGACCTTACTTCAAATATGCTAAATGGAACTCTCTAGAGATGGGACCCAGGCAGTTGATTTTTTTTTTTAAGCAAACTCCCTAAGTAACTTGATTTACAACAAAATTTGAGAAGAATTGTTCCATGAATACCTGGGCAACTTGTGAACTCTAAGATGTATATACATGTATTTGTGTATTTGACGGAATTTGAAACCAAGTTAAAAAACATGGTATATGATATATTTGTAACTTTCATTAAGGATATAACTTAGTAGAAGAATATTATAAAATACTGAGTTAAATTGTATAAATCTAAAGATAGATATAGATAGATAGATACAATGAACCATTGCTTACGAGATGCTTATATTTGCCAATGTTAATATACGTGTATTGATTAAAAAGAAGAGAATCATGCATGTGGCTTCTTACGTATTCCTCTGGAAATATTTTTGATATTTGAAAATTAATAATTTTATTTTGGTTTCAAGCTGGCAAATGACTTAAATCTCAAAATTGATATAGAAGTTCCATTCAGGGCATCTTCTAATTATTTCCTTGTAAACAGTTTTAAAGATATTCTTATCAGTGGCCAAAGACACATGGATTATAGTATATGTCAAAGTGTATATTGATGATGAACTCTTTGTGCATGTCTAGCATGTGCTGGCACTCTTCTAGGTGGTGGATATTAAATGAGAAAATAAAGGGTTCTTACCCTTTTGGAGGTTACATTTTCATTGAGTACACAGACAATAAATCACTGAATAATGAAATATATAATTACAAAATAAGGTCAAGGTTATGAAAGAATCAGAGTGTATTTTCAGAGAATAACCGAGGGGAACTATTCAGCTATATGGTCAAGAAGACCTCTCTGAGGAAGTAACATTTAAGCTGGATTTAAAATATGAGGAAGAAAGAGTGAGCTCTTTGTACTGAAAGGACTGAAGGAAGGCTGATGTAACTCTAAGAGGTCATGGGGCAGTGGGTAGGTATGGCCTCAGCGGGGTGAATAGGATGACGTTGGAGAGAGAATCAGGAGGTAGATTATGCAGGTCTTAATGGTCATGGTAAAAATTTTATGTGATTGACTTTGCAACACACAGTGAAACTTTGGAAGAGTTTCAAAAGCAGAGTGGCACAGTGACATTTGTGTTTTCAAAATAGGTTAATTTGGGGGCATAAAAGACTGTTAAGAAAATGTGGCAATGTGGGGAAGCATAGTTTTTGAAAGGAGAATTTGGATTACCATTGTATTTAGAGGATAAATGGGCTGGGCTAGGGTGGGGGTAGTACAAATGAGACAAGTGCCCACACTGACATTTTCAGGGATAGACTGATACAACGTGCCAATGGATTGGGTAGGGACTTTGGGGAAAGTGAGGTATCAAGGGGGACCTTGGGCAAGATGCCCAAGGTGAGCAATTAGGAAAATGGAGGTGCGATCTGCTAGAGTTTACTAATAAAGAAACATGCTCTGGGGTGGCATTGTTTCTTGTCAGGCATCTAACTTTGAGCAAGTTGTTTAACAACTGTGTGCCTCAGACTCCTCATCAGAACTTGAAGAAAATAATGGTATCTGCCTTGGAGGTTCTTAACACCCAACTATCAAATTGTTTCCCCAGTGTCTGGGCTGAGTCCTTCCTGTAATTATAGTAATTATCATTATACTTAACATTTGGGAAAGAAATTACTTTATTCAACCAATAATCCTTTTGTTCATGTAATATCACTGGAATCTATTGACTGGAAGCTTAATTTTTATGAGTATATTTACATATTTTGGAAAACATAACACTGTACACATATAAGATGTTGTAGGACGTTTGAAAAAAATACTTAATTTACATTCTCTTTGCAATTTTTCTGGCAATGATTAATCTCTCAAGCAAAATTCTGAAGTTTACTGCAAGAAAAATGTTGTTTTGTGAAGAGTAAGGGGGTAGGAGGCAGAATTTTACATGGAACACACTCTTACAAATATATGTTTTTGCTTTTTTTTATGTGATTTTAAATTTGTAAAAATTTCTATGACATTTTAGATAGAATCAGTCATTATGATAGCATCATATCATTAAAGCGAAGATAAATACTAATTACTTTTTCTTTTGGTTGCTTAGCCTAGAGTGATTATAGGCTTTAAATCAAAATAATGGAGCAAAATAGCATCATTCTTTTCTGGAACAAGCTTTGTTTGCATATTTAGTAAGTTTAATTTATCTTTTTTTAAAAAAGATAATCTTTTTGAGTTCAGGAATCCTATTTATAGTTATGGATCATTATTAAACAAGCTTGAGCACAGATAAATCTAAACAAGTAGGGCATAGATATTTGTTAAATGGGGAACTACAATTTGGAATTCTTCACCTTTGAGAATTAGCACTGAACTGCAGGTATGATTCTCCAAATAGATTTATTGCCTCTCTCTTTCCATTTTTACTTGGCTAGAAGACTGATTGATACCAGCCTTTTACATACATAGCCATAAAAACTTTGAGAACATATCCAGTGCTAAAGAATTTAAGTTAATTGACCCTACTTAATCTAGCTGTATTAATTCTTTCATTAAATTCAATTCTATTATGTTGTCTCCTGGTCGGTTGCCATTCGTACATTTTTCCAGTGTTATGCTGAACAATGCTTCTATTAACCTGAGATGTAGCTGAGGACGAGCTCAATGTTTGTTTTACAGCATTATCATTTACTCATATTTCTGCTGAGTGGGTTTGTGTATAATACTGTATATTAAATATACTGTATTTTCATACTATATTATACATTAGTTTAATGTATATAAATTCATTTATATCTAAAACGATCATACTTATTTTCAAACAAGAGTAGAATTTGGAAAATAGGTGAATATATTTAACTGTTTTTAATTCAATGCAATAGGTAAACATATATATATATATATATATATATATGTAATTTATTTGGGGGGCATTAAAAGAAATTAAAAAGAAAATAAACATTGGGAATGAGGGTGGAACTATTAAGAAACACCTGAAAAATAAGTACGCTTAATTACTATACTCTTGTAGTTTAAACAATTCAGTGTTTTATCACTGAGTACAATTATATGTATATTATGTAAGTTCATAATTTTTGAATTATGCTATAAAATATGGTATGACATTTATTGAAATGGTTTTTAATACTTTTAATGTTTATATCTGTGTAGTCGTTGTTTGTTGTACTCTTTGCTGTGTGTATTGAATGGTGCATAATTAGTTTCTAGACCTGTGTAAGGTAAGAAGAGATGGTAGGCTCCAAGATACGTATTCCTGGTTTCTGGCTGCCTTGCCCCTCTAATAGTTAATTCAACAAATACAGCATAAATGTAATTTATTCTTGCCATATTACAGTGCCTATTCCCTTTTCTTTTAATGCAATCGGTTTTTCCAGAGTTATGTGTGCTAACACATCTAACGAGGACTCATAGCCTCTGGCATTTTCTTGTTCAACAAATAAATTATTAAAATATAGAATGAAGTTGGACACGGAAAAAGATCTATGAAAATATTGTTGCTACTCAAAATATCATTGTAAGAATGTGTATAGAGTTAGAAAGATTATTTAACTTAGTACAACCTCTCAAATTCTAATGTCATTGTCAGTATTTTTGTTGACAACTTTCTATTCTTTTGCCTTATATACTAAGACCTTTTATGCATTTTCTCATTTTTTTTCTCATTTAATTCTCACACCAAACCTAAGTTTTTACAGAGGGAGAAACTGTTTAGAATGTTAAAAGCAGACACTGAAGTAAATAACACAGCCAGGATTAGGCTACAGCCCTAATTAACTATAATGTTAGATACCTAAAGGTACATTTAAGAGAAAGTATAATATTAAGCAACAAATTTCTTTTCTGGCCATGGTGACTATCTATAGTAGATTTATTTAAAAGTGGATTTGTTGGACATTTACTGCAGGGCACACCTGGTAAAAGGAACTTGTGGGGAGAAAAATGAAAATAACTATAGTGCACCATGCTAGTTCTATGGTAGGGCTAGTTTTGAGAACTGTGTACTGTGGTACTGTACAGAATCCATTATTTTGGGAGGGTGGCTTCTGGAAAAAAGTGTTATCAAATATAAAGCCTGCAGAGGGAGTAGAAGCAAGGGACAAGTCTAACATGGCATCCAGGCTTTTTACTATAGCAACTGGGTGGAGGGGAAAGTCAGCTGTTTTTCGGAGGCAGAGTTCACAGGAGGATGATACCAAAGCACATCATTAATTCCACTTTGAATAAATACATTGATAAAAAGTTTTGTGAGGGGTATGCATTGGAGATGTTCATTTGGCAGTTGGCTGTACTGTGAATTTGTCCCACAGGAGCGAAATATGAGTTACAAATTAAAGCTAAAGATAAAATATTGGTATGAGTATAATAAGATTATAGTTAATTCTTCAACCTGTGTTAGAATTTGCTTTAAAATGCATTATTTAGCTTTAGAATGATACACGCATATTCACACGCTTAAACATATATAATTATAGCTTTTGTTATTTGGTTATAATTTTTCTCAAGATAATTTTTTTTTCATTAGGTTATGAAGGTGAGAATCTGATGAAAATCTTAAAAGACATTGAAAACAGCACAGAAATCATGTTGGACAGGTGGAAGTTTGAAGTCATACCTAATGACAAAGATGAGAAGGGAGACCCAGTGCCTTACAGTATCATCAATAATTACTTTTCCATTGGCGTGGTAAGATTTTCCACTAACCATTCTTTTTTTACCAGTTCTGGATAATCACTGATGTAAACTCTTATACTATGAAGATTTACTGATTATAAATAATTTATTTTATCTTTGTGTCAGCAAAGCACCTCTTCTAATGGGTAATAGTAAAGCTTATGAATTTATTTAAAGTCAGAGAATCAGTGATGATTTTTTCATGTGTTAAACAAAGGAAAGAAGCTATATTTTATGTAATTGGCTTGACCATTTGTGTTAGTAAAATGAAGCTTAGAATGGTTTATAAGGTAGTTATAAGTTTTAGAGTATAAGCTACAGTTTCACATTACTAAAAATGTGAAAACAATGCATCAGATTTTTTCTTATTTTGAAATCTACATTATAATATCATAACCTATTAGGTTTTTATTTATAGACATTATTTTAAAATTTATGGTTTAGTGTAAAGTCTAAGAAAAATGCTGCTAGTATTCTCAAGTGGTTAATAAGTCAAAAGGTTAATTTTTCACTTACTTTCTTGAAAAATTTGAGACCGAAATTAAAATATCTTTTGGCAATTTAAAGAGTTATTGAAATTTCAATCCCTAAGAAATTAATAATTTTAACAGTAATTTTACTTGTATTTATATATATATTACCCAGTAATTATGAAGTCTTAAAATATATTATCTACAGCATTATATTCCATTGAACATATTTTCTCAATGTTAATCTTACATCATGTCTCATTTCTCTCTTATGCATGTGCATGTGCACACATACACACACAGACACAACTAGCAAACTATAAAAAGCATTGGTTGAGTCCATGAACTTAGGAGTCAAGCTACCTTTAGCAATTTCTTTTTCCTCTTAGTGTGCATTCATTTAGCCGTATCATGGTAGTTATTATTTTCTCTCTCATAGTTGTAAATAATGTGATTATACATTTAAAGAGCCTCGTGTAATGATGCATAATGAAGGCTAAATATACAATCTTTACTAATACTATGATAATGATTATTATTTGCAAGAAAAATGTAATGCATTTGATCCATTAAAATTCTATTTATATTTGATATGAATAACAATATTTTAACAGCTTTATTGGCAAATAACTTACACACAACCTAATTCACTCATTTTAAGTAAACCTTTTAATGATTTAATAAATCTATCCCATATTAGAGTGTTTTCATCGCCAAGACAAGAACCCTCATGCCCACTTCTAGTCAATTCTGGGTCCTTTCCCCAGTTCCAAGCAAAGCTCTAATCTTTCTACCTCTAAGATTTGTCTTTTATGGATAGTTCATATAAAAGAAATAATATTTTTTTTTGCACCTGGCTTCTTTCACTTCACATAATGTTTTGAGGTTCACTTATATGAACTAATGAATACTGTATTCCTTTTATTGCTGAGTAGTAAGTATCCTGTTGTGTGGATATATCATATATTGTTTATCTCTTCACAGGTTGATGTATATTTAGATTGCTTCTGGTCTTTGGATATTATGAATAATGCCACTGTCTTGAGTCCCTATAGTTAATTTTTAATTTTGCTTATTGTACTTTTTGACTCAAGAATTTCTATTTGGTTCTTTTTTATATTTCTAGGTCTTTAATTGATATTTTCTATTTGAATAGTCATTGTTCTTATACTTTCCTTTATTATTTAAGCATAGTTTACATTAGTTTTTTTGATCAATTTATAATAGCTGTTTTGAAGTCTTTATCTGCTAAGTCCAACATCTAAAGTCCGTCAGAGATATTGTTTGCTTTTTCCAAAGTATGTGAAACACTTTCCCATTCCTCTGCATATTTGCCAATTTTTTGTTGGAAACAAGAGATTTTATATAATATATCATAACAACTGTGGATTTGCATTCTCCCATAGGTGTTACGCTTGTAACACCTAAGGAGCCTTTCTCCCCTGTAGTGTATGGATATACTGATGCCTCAGTATTTTTGTTTTTGTTTTTTCTTCTTGCTTTTATATTAATCCTGGTTTCTAGGGATCATTCCTGTGTCAGCATGATTGACCAACGTTTGTGCTTAAACACCTTGAGACAGTTCATCCCTTTGCCACTGAACCTGTATGTTCATTGGGGAACACATACAAACTGCAGGCAATTATTAATCTGATTCAGCTTTTAATATCTGCTGGCCTTTTTGTCTCTTCTGCTCATGTAGAAGGCCTCTCACTTAGCCAAAGATGTATAAATAACTATGGCCCTCTTTGGACTTTCCTGAACATATGTGCGACCTTGTACATTCATATAGCCTTTCAGACAGCCAGGAATATGTGACAGAATATCAAGGCCCATTATGGCTGTCTCATTCTCAAGATCTCCTTGAATATCTGGCTAGTTGGCTGGTTAGTTGCTTGCCTTAATCATTTTCGCAAACTGAGGCAAGCTGCTACATTTGCCACTGAGATTACTATTATTTTGGATAACTCTGGGTCATGGAGTTTTTCCAGCTTCCACTCCAAGTCATGTTAGCTCCCCTGACAGTAAAGTTACTTGCTTTCATAACTTGCCCCATCCTGGTAGATCTTTAGTACTGATGGAGGTGGAGGGTAAGGTAGCAGCTCAAGGTTGAAACATCACAGATGGCCAGTGTTCTTCTCTTAGGTTCAGTAGTTTTTCTTGAATAAATAGTTCTCAGTTTGTTATATGCCTTTGATCAATTTTCAGTGGTCCTCAACAGAAGTTATTTCCTTTTCATCACAGGAGACATTTGGCAGTGTTTGGACACACATTTGATAGCCATGACTAAGAGAGGATTCCTACTGGAAGCTAGTGGGTAGAGGATAGGGATGCTGATAAACACTCCCAGTTCATAGAATAGCCCCCCAAACACATAAGAAAGAATTACATAGCTCAAAATGTCAATAGGGCTGAGGTTGAGAAACCTGGTATCAACAAACCAATATTACATATAAAACTCAAGATGTTGGAAAAGGGGAAATAGCTAACACATGAAGAAAAGGAAAGCTGTAATAGAAATAAGACAGGACATACAGCAAAGAATAACAAGAGGAAAAAAAATTGAGTATGTTAGTGAAACCAAAAACTGGATTTTTGAAAGTAATTAATCAAATCTACTGCAAAATTGATTTTATAAAAATATTGTAAAGAGAATTGCAAATAAATAATATAGAGTGAAAAAAGACCAAAAATCCCCCCCGTAAAGACAAAACATAATATCCCAACTGAAAATATTTTAGGATTAAATAAGGAAGTGTAGCAAAGTTACTAAATATAAAATCAACTTAAATATTCAATATTATTCTATTATATAAGCAATAATCTATACATTTACAAAAACAGCAACCAAAAAATTAGAACTATCCAGAAATTAATAAAGAATATACAAGACCTAAAAACAGAAACATTAAAACTCTCTACAAAGACATAAAAGATCAGAATAAACAGAGACATTTTCTATTCTTAGATGGGATAGCTTAATAATTTGTAATATGCAAATTAATGTATACCTTTAACCTGTAAGTAATCAAAATTAGAGCTGGATTTTATGACAAATTTGAAAAACTTTTTCCAAAATATATATAACAAAGTAGCTCAGTCAATTTTAATAAAAAGAAATGGAGAACTGTTTTACCAAATAAGACATGTTACAAATGAATTGGATAATTATAATAAAATAGTGCAATGAATGAACAGAGGAAGGACTCAGTGGAGAAGCAGAGAGACACATATTGAAACTCAGTGTAGATGTGGAGAAATCTCACTGGAGAAATAATGGTGCTTAGTTGATAAGTGTTCAAAAACTACCTTTCTAGGGGGAGAAAATTTTGTTAGAACTCTACAGTAGATAGGAAATTGCTGGATATATTGAAGTACTAAATTTGAAATGCAAGGTTTAGGACCTAATTCAAGAATATGTAATAGCATTCATTTATGATTTTAAGGTAGAACAGAACTAAACAAGGTAGATTTTGATTGCATTTCTTTAGAAGGGTCCTGTTCCATTTAAGTTGGAGCCTTTTCACTGAGTTTGACATGGGAGGGAGAGGTGTGAAGAGAGGGAGAGCATCCTTCCCTGAAATATTTGCCTCTGTCCTAGCAAGACGGAGGATCAACACTCAGGGTCACAATCAGACCAGTAGACCTTATAGAGAGTTCAAGGTTTGGCTGTCACTCAGCCAGGCCAACTTCTATTTAGCAACTTACATTCCTCTGCCCCAGTGAGTGAATCCAGCAAACAACAAAAAGAAATGAATTGTGTACCTCAAGCTTATATATTCCTGAATATATAAGAAACAGTGGAACTGGAGCATTGAAAGAATAAGGGGGACATTTCAACTTTTTTTTTTTTTTTTTGCGGTATGCGGGCCTCTCACCGTTGTGGCCTCTCCCATTGCGGAGCACAGGCTCCGGACGCGCAGGCCCAGCGGCCATGGCTCACGGGCCAAACTGAAGATGGCACATAATTTGTACTTGAAATTATCTCTAGGAACCCTCCTACCCCCTAGTTACAAGGTCGTCTCAAAACTTGACTCTACTGTCAGTGTCGTTTTCATTATTTCAATGATTGCCTTTTATATACTGACTGTAAGTGATTTACAGTGTAAATAAAACCTTACTTCAAATTTTTAGAGAACCTGTGAGGCAAACCTCAAAATATTAGTGGTCTGACAACAACTAAAAATTAGTTCTTCCCTCACGTTAGGACAGCAGGGGTTGACTTTTGAGGAGAGGCTCTGCTCCACTTGGTCAGTCATTGACCCAGGGTCCTTCTATCTTGTGGCTCCACCCTCTTCTTGATCCACAGAGCCCTCTCCATTTCAACAGTTGGGCAACAAAAGAGGGTGAAGTGTTGGTGTTTGTGTTTTTTTTGTTTGTTTGTTTGTTTGTTTTTAATAGACCAGGCCTGTAAGATGTTCAGCTTGTAACCCATTGGCCATATCCAAATCAATTAGATGCACCTAATTGTAAGGAAGCTGGGAAAGGAATTCTGTCTGCCCAAGAAGAGAAGGGAAATTGGTGAATAACTAGCCAGTTTCTGCTAATTTCTTTTTTTAATGCCTTTCACTTTTAGCCAGAACAATTGGAAATAATTCTGAAATCATAATTAAATCTGAGAATAGGTATTCATCTACACATTTATTTATTACCTTCTATGTGCCAGATACCGTTTGAGGGTTGGCAGTGAACAAGAGAGAAAAAGTCTATATAATCACTAAACATATTATTGTGAGGTGAGAGAGAATTCTCATGAGAAACTTAACAGCTGGATGTTAGAAATATAGATTATAGAAGTTAATAAGAAAAACTGCTATGTTCTACCTTTCATTCTGATTTTGCACTTTAATAACTATAGATAATCTCAAAGATCACGGTTAGAAAATTGTTTACCCATTGCATCACCATCAAATTCATACATGCCATTAGTTTTATCCTCACTGTTGATTCTTCATTCATTTGCTTAATAAACAAAAAAACTAAGTACCTTTTTTTTTTGGTCAGGCCCTGGAGTTATAGAAGTGAAAAAAAGAGATCACCTCATTATTAGAACTTGGAGTTTAATGGTAGAAAAAGCATTGAAAAACAAATGCACAAATACAAGTTTTTTGGAAAATTATGATGTATACTGTGAAAGAAAACAAAAGTTGCCATGAGCTAGAATAAGGGACAACAACATTAGGTCTCATGGTCAAGGAAGGCCTATATAAGGAAGATACATTTAAGAGAGGATCTATGGAATACACATAAGTCAGGTGGACACCAAAGAGATGGAAAGAGCATACCAAGCAGGTATAACTGTATGTGAAAAGCTCAAGGAGAGAAAAGGCCCGTTGTGTTCAAAGACCTATAAGGTCAGTGTGCCTGGAACATAAAGATAGAAGGTGGGAATGAATGACAAAAAAGGCAGTAGCAGAAGTGGCTGCTGCCATGTCTTGAAGACTTGGAAGCCAAGGTGTGGTGTCTGTCTTTTAAGAGAGGCCACTGAATGATTCAATGAATATAATCGGGAAATGAAATCCAATATATGTACAGCAGGAGTTTGTCTACGAGAGGTAATAGTTAGACATTAATTAAAAGGTAAAACAAGTGTCATAAAAAAGGTACACATAACTTTGGATATTTCATTTAACCTAAAACCTATAAATATAATTGAATTGACGAATTTTTTCTTATAGGTCCAGCTCATGTCCTTTCTTTAAATGTGCATCATCGACTGGGGTTCTACAAAGTTTGCTTGTATAAATCACATTCCATAATAAACCATCTGTGATTTCCATTTTTAGTTTCTTTTAAGTGGAACAAAAATTCAAAAGATACTTGTGAAGCAATCAGTATAAAATCCTTTAAGATTTTTACAATAGTTTAAAAAATCTTTTATAATGATTTTTCTTACATATGATTTTATAACAAAGAATATATAATTCTATAACAGTTTTAGAATTGCATTTATATCAGATCTTCCCAAATCATCTTCGTTTTCATATAAAATACTTTCTTTTTGTAATCATATTTTCCATTTATATAATAGGTAATTGAATGATATAATAAAGACTAAAACTGGCATAAACAGTGTTGGGAACAACACAAATGACTGTTGGTAAGTGTAAACCTCAAAATGTGGAAACACTGCCAGATGTAGTAGCTGAGAGGGGCTGGAACTGAGTTACAGGCTGCTTCAATATCCACAGTGGGCAATAGGAAGGACGTAGATGGGCATGTCTCCCTCTGGGTCCCTGAGGAGACAGGACCACTGGGACCACTGCTAAGAAGGACTGAGGCCAGGTTACAGGGCTGCTTCAAGATCCATAGTATGCATTTTACAAAGCGGTCACCTTTTCCAGTCTTTACTGACTGGCCTGGGCATAGAAACACCTTGTCATAGCAGCTAAGGATTCTGAGGCGCTGTCGGATTTTTTCTATAGATGGACCTACTCCCCGCCTCTTGTTCCCTCTTTGGGAAGGTGGGGGGAGGCATTCTTAACATTCTTTGCTTTCTCTCCATCCCCCAAAGACAGGGTGGGTGCTGAGAGCCTTCTGTGTGTTTTCCTTAGGGCAGAGCCCTGAAATGCGCAGATCTGGGGAACTTCGGACAATCCCGCGGAGCTGAGCCATCCGTCCGCGCATGCTCACCAGCAGTCCGCAGGGGCTCGGCCTCCCACGCGGCACACACGCATAGGGCACGCATGGCGCGTCAGCCAGGAGGCGGGGCGGGCTGAGGCACGCAGAGCGTTGCAGGCGCCAGGTGGGCTGAAATCATCAGTTGAGGCTTCCAGATCAGCTTGTTCGCCAGCCTCCTGAAGCAGTCCGTGCATTGGTCTGTAGGCTCTGTAGGCTCCAGCGCCCCTTGTTGAGGTCCAGGCCCTTGTGGCTCTGAGTCCTCCTCTCGCCTACCTGCTCCCAGCCTCTTCCGACACCGCAGCTTGTGCTGAGACCCTCGCTATTCCCGGTGAGGCAAGAAAGAAGTGGCCTTTGGGGCAGCGTCCTGGAGGCGTGGGAAGCTGAACACTCACTCCCAACGCTCCCACTTTCCCTACCCCCGGGGGAAGTCTCGGGCTTAGTGGAGCCCTTCTTGGCACTGAGCTGTGCCACTCTGGGGGAGAGGCCGTGCAGGTAAAGGGAAAAGTGTTCTTACCCCCTTCAATGGGTCTGATCTCGGATTTTTTGCTCACGTGGTGTGCTGGAATTTCTCCGCTGGACTCCCCGACTCCCAACAAAGGTATTATTATCTATTCCTTAGTGGTTGTCAAAATCTATGTTCGTTCAGGCGGGGGTGGGGGGGTGATGGCTGAAAACGCCGCTTCCGCCATCTTGCTGACTCGTCTCTCCAAGAATTTTGTTTTTAAAACATAAAGAAACACAGAGCATAATAAATTTGAAAATATAACCACAGCTATGGAAAATATTTAAATAATTATGAGTATATCCTGTGCATCTGTGCTAGTAACCTTTATCATGTGGAAGAAATTTGAGTATTGTCTGTCCAAATGAAGAAAGCTGAAATATGCTGAAGAGGAAGGGGTAGGAAATCTAAGGCAGTAGTTCTTAAACTTAAGCACGTATCAGAATCACCTGAAGGGCTTGTTAAAATGCAGACTGAGGATCCTCAAACCCAGGCTTTCAGTAGGTCTGAGCTGGGGTCCAAGAATTTGTAGTTCTAACAAGCTCCCAGGTGATCCCAATATTTCCTATCCGTGGTCATACTTTGAGAACCATTTCTCTAAGCACATAGCCAGAGAGGAAGAGGTAAAAATGTAGTAAAAGAACTATTAAAACTGC